>NW_023340257.1:15448150-15454642 GCF_004916995.1 Morone saxatilis | reverse complement strand
TGAGAGGCTGACTGTCTGACTGTCTTCCTAACTTGCTGGCTGGCTACACACTACTAGTGTAATTCATCACTCCTGAACTTCAATGGGTGCCCACACTGACTCAGCCAGGCATCAAAGAGCTAACAGAGAGAGACTCTGAGACAGACACAGGCGTAAGACTGTGAATCCCCCATGGCCTGGTATTACAGACGAATGTTAAGTAGCTAGCAGCCCCAGACAGGCTCAACTACGTCTGAGAGCACCAGCAAGGCTTCCAGCTATCTTTATTCTGTTAATGCCTCCACACACAGTAAAGCAGTGTGTTATTCCAGCCTTTTGTTGGCTTACATCTCAGCATCTTATTGCTGAAAGGAAAAGAGGGCTAATTTAATTAGCTGGGAGGAACCAGAAGATGGAGGAGTCGAGCGGTGCCAATGGCAAAGCTCCAGTAGGAGCACACACACACACAATAACAACCCCCATCCTGTGCTTGCCAACTACTACAGTACAATATCCAGCAGTGCTTTTCTCTCAACAGCGAGATCCAGGAGTTTCAACGTCCCCCTCTCCTCCTTTTCTTCCCTCCCTTACCACTTCCCCTCTTGAAGCTCATCTCTGAGCGTGCACACGCATACAGAACACATATTAGTATTTCTGCCCGACTGTGTCTGATTCATTTATTTGTCTGTGTGTGTTTGCACATACATGTCTGCGTGGCTGCATTTGCACATGTGTGCATTCATGTGTGCGCATGATTATATGAATTATGTATCAGTGGGGGAGTGTTGCAACCTTTGGCTGCGACATGTATGTTGAGTTAATAAGCTGTTTCCATATCTGCAGCATTACAATAAATGCATCTGAATGAGACCTTGGTCAGAGAAAGCAGAGAGGAGCACAGACTCACCTGGCTATGTGGCGTTTTCCGAGGAACCTGAAGTGCTGAAGACACAGCCTGAAGAAAAGTAAAATGGAATATCTTTGGTGACAGGTGAAGGTTTGCTTGTTTTTAGTTGTTTTGTAAGTTAAGAACACGGTATAAATGAGGTGCATGTGATCAAACTGAGTCTAGATGCTGACACAAACAGGAAACCCAGACAGTTAATTACTGCAACGTTCAGTGGATAGGGAGCTCACATTGGAATTTCAGTCTGTTTTGTTTTTCTTTCTTTTGCTGTGTCATTACTTTCATCTGTTCCCTTCTGGCTACATTCTTCCCCCTTTTCTTTTCTTATTCTCCTGTCCCCATCACTGTCTGTCTCAATGTTTTTTTTGTCTCTGTGTTTCAGTATCACTAGTCAGTGTAAAAGGAGCCATGGCAACAGTCTGCAACGATAAAAGAAAAGCACTTACTCCAGGATGTTAAAGAAGTCTGAGATCTCTTGATGAATGGCCCGGTGCCAGTAGGACACCAGCACATCTGGAAACAGGTAACAAAAGACATTATGTCACACTGACAGCAGATTTCTAGAGGGCTATCGAGTGCCAATAATTCAATCAAGGAAAAAAACAATCTGATCTAGTATGGGAGAAACCCACAAATGTAGTATAATAGCAAATATAATAACCAATAAATAGGATTTACAAACACAAATTGACACAGACTGGACTTTGTGAATCCTTCTGTTTCTAAAATGTACTTTCTTACCCTCAGATATAGTTTTCATGATGTGCAAAAAGCACATGAGGAGACTACGGGTCTCTGCCTGGTCCAGCTTGTCACAACGAGAACCGTAGCCTATGAGGGACTGCGGCCGAGCAAACTGAGGAAGAAATACAGGCAATGATATACTGTTAGTATCAGGGTTATTTTTTTTACCTGAATTTGAGGGTTTGAGCAAGCTGGAGGGAAATTTAGGTATAATGGGGATTTTAGAAGATGAAGTTTTTCTGCTTTCATGTGAACAAATAATGCATGAATAAAGGTTTCAGCGATTCCCTTTAAAATCTGTATTACAGGCAACGCGGAGAAGGTTTGGAAACATTGTTTATACCTGGGAAATAAAATTTACAGAACTTGTGACCGGACACTTCAGAAATGAAATATGAGAATTATTATATTATTTTTCAAATATTAAGAGAGCTTGTTTTGGTACCAGTAAGGTTTGTAGTGGTGGATGTTGATGTTAACTGCTGGCAGCTGTATTTTTGAATATATTTTTTTTGCCTTTATTACATAGCATAAGGAGAAGAAAGTGAGGAGAGAGCAGGTTACAGAGTTACATGTTTAGTCCTAGACCACCAGGACCTCTCAACTTCAGTATTTCTTTAGTTGGTCCACTAAAATGGAAGCCAATGGAAGTCTGGAAATGTTTTTCTGCATACTCCTCTTTCAGAAATCCATATATAGTGTAGAATTTATTATGAATGACTAACAATGAAGGTGATGCACTGTACATATCCAATATGTATTTAAACAATTTAGGTTCTTCTGACAGATCTGCTCTCTGTTCGTCTGCCAGAGTCAGAAATAAAGACCATATGGAGCGTGTCATAACACAGAACGTGATGTCTGTTTCTCTGCTTTCTTAACTCTTCTCTTTTCTCACCTTTTCACATCCATCCATCTTCTCACTGTTCCTGTCACTGTTGCTCGGGTTGGAGTCCACACTGATCAGAGAACCCCGCGAGTCGGCCTGGTTACCCGTGGCAACTGCTAAGGATGAGAAGGCTGGTGGACGGATGGAGGGGGAGGGGTGTCAGCATCAATGTCCTCATTCACACATTTTTATATAGACATCAGAAATACATATACAGCTACACACAGCTACCTGTGATGGAGTTCAGTACTTCTTTGGAAAATGAGGCATCTACAGAGTTGCCATGGCGAGTAACAGGAATCACCCCTCCGGCCACTCCCCCTCCCACACTGAGGTCATCTCGAGAGCCCTGGTAGGGGTGAGGAAAGATATTTTTTGTTACACCTGAGTCTTATTATTTTATGATCCAGGCTATTATTATTATCAGTCATGAGAACATTTTCTTAACAAGCTACAAACATTGCCAAGATTTCAGAGACGACTTCACAACAGCACCCATGAGAGCAAGCAACACAGATCTCATGCAGTTTTCTCATGAAAATATGTATTTAACTCACAATTTCCAGTTTTTATTACTATTCTAACTGATTTCACAATGAAAGTAAATATTCAAAGTTACATCATAATCAACCATTGCATTGTGGTACTTAAACCTGCAAGACAATTCATGTTTGGTATTAATGAGCACACAATGTTTTTTTTACAGTGTGGTGGAAATCAAATAGAAGAGGACTGACAATTTCAGGGGATTTCTGCAGTCACTGCAAACCTATAACTAAGGATTAGAGCCTTTGCTGCAAAAATGTGTCCAGCTTGGGAGTAAGTACAGAAAAAAAAAATTAAACTACAGTTAACGCTCTAATTCAGGAACGAAAAAAAATATTATTTTGTTAAAATTACAGGTTTAAAGCTTGTGTTGCTTGCATTAATGTGTGCTGGTGTCTGGTTGTGTTGAGAGTTAGTCAGGCATGGGGATTCTACCCATGCCTGAAATCAGTGCAATTCAGGAGGTAACATGCTGTCATAAATAAAACAAGACCAATGTTGAATGTTTTTACCTTCAAACACTGCAGGGATATGTATGCCTTGCACACAGTCAATAAAAGCAGCACACAGAAAATCAATCATCATCTCTTACTTGGTCACTAGAAGTGAAGTAGATGGGGAAGAGGTCTCTGAGGAAGAATCGAGGCATGTTGTCCAGGATCAGGCCATACAGAGGCAAGTAGAGAGATGCAATCCTTGCCTGCTTCTCCTGCAGACAATGAAAGGGGAATCGCATTTTAAACATTTATGCATATTCTATAGGCGGTGACATTATGTTGTAATACCCCAACAAATCAACATGTTCTTTGATTTTTAATAAGCTAGTAATGATGTATTCAATATGCTTGCAAAGCCACTCAAGTCCCCTTTTAATAAAAATGTAACTGGGCCTCAAAGTGTACATGACTATTTAATTAATGTTGTGTTTAAGATTTGATGGTCTATATCTCTACGGTCTTTGGCTAGTCTCTAGAAAATGTCAATGCAATTACACAATATTTAATATATGCATTGTGGTCTTTTATGAAACATGATTTTGCCAGTTTTATGCAGCCTCTGCACAACAGCCCTGCTGTTGACTTGTGGTTGGCAGTATTTGGTACTGTTTACCAGAGGGCAGATTACTGGCTCGCTCTGATCTTGTCACTTCCCAGCATTCATTAAGACCGTGTCTTTGCCGCTCACAGCTGCTACAAACAATCACATGTCAGTGTGTATGTGTTTCTATGAGTCACAAAGGAAGAATTCCTACTGTGAGCTCATGACTCATTGTTCATGCTTTTTAGTTTCCTCCCGTGTAAACATGTGTTCTGGCTACCTTGGTGGCATAGCGTGCATCCAGGGAGTGTTTGGCCATTAGAGTCTTCAGGGTGGCCAAAGCTAGGTGTCTCAGGTCCTGCTCGTCCTGGAGTGCCAGCCCCAGTTCCCGTAGCAACAGGCCAGTCAGGAAGTGCTTCCTGCAGAACTCTCCGGTCAGGTTATACTCGGGCACCGACACTGAGGAGAGACAGCAAAAATGATTCACATTTAAATGGAAATTAACTGACGTGCACGTGATTTAAATAACGCTCATGCCAATATTTGCTTTCCATCAGGGAGTTAATTAATCCATTTGTAAATAAAATTCTGGTTAGAGTGAGCAAATAATGCGGCAAGCCAATTTTCCATGAATCTCATTATCATCATACCACTGTAGCAGACGCACACACAGACATATACACAGTAGCAGATTCAACATTACAAAGGAATGAGTGAACATATTTACCATGAGTACTTTGTGGCTCTGGGGATGCATGGTCTGACATGGACAAATAGTCAGAGAGAATGACAGAGAGAGAAAGAGAGAAAGACAGAGTGTTAATAGACAAATGAGAGTGAGAGCTACTTGATGTATGATTGTTACCACATTAACACCGAACTACAGGGTTCAACCTGGGCTCTTACCGGTGATGCGAGCGGAGGGTAGGGGCAGGCTGAGAGGGATGTAGTGTTCATGGTTACACACCTCTCTCAAGAATTCGAACTTCAGCTCACACAAGACCTATCAGACACACAAAAAGAAATATTATTGCATCTTATATGTGTGTCAAACTTTAAAATCCAGAATAATGTCAAAGTAAGCTAAAGTAATCAATTTTGTTTGCCTGAAATTCCAAATTAGTTTTTACCTTGCTGTCAGTAGCAGTGATCATGTTTATATAGTTGCTAATCAGTTTGAACGTGAAGCCTCTGTCCATGAGAGTAAAGCAACGCTGCAAAGAGACAGACAGAAACCGGAGATCAGACCAGCTATTAAGACAGTGAGAGACAGATCATTTAATACAGGAATCAATAAGCAACAATTGTAAATGGAAAGAATTTTCATTTGCCGACTGTTTATATAGTTTGGATGGATCCCTCCCTGAGCAATATACAGTAAGCTTAATAGCACAGTTCCCCTTACATGTCCCACAGCATCAGTAACCTGTCTATTTATTATATCCATTAGACACATTTTTAACCCACCTTGACAAAAGCTGCTACAGCTAAGTTGGCACTGCGTGTCTCTTCTGCCAGGTCTTTGTTCTTCCAAAAAATGTGTTCGGACACTGTCTCCACCAGGGTCTCCACACGGCTCAGGTAGGATGAGGGGAAACGCTGGGGCCTCGGAAGCTGCAGGAAGGAAGAGGAAGAGTCAGCATAACGTATTAATGAACTATATGCCAGCTCAGTTTATACAAACAAAAAGGAACTATAACCAAACCGAAAATAGCAAGTGGTTACAAAATGCGATGTGTCTTTAGGAATGGGGGAAATTGGAGTATGCCACCTTACCTTCGTCTTGTCAGAGTCGACCAAATTTTGGGCCATGGACTTGATAATCAGCTCAAAGAAGAACCAGGAGAACTGAAACCAGGAGAGGTCAAAGCAAGGTCAATCTCGTTCTAATATTTATCTTTATAATCAGCTCCAGAGGGCATATACATGAGTTTTGCACTGATTTACTTTTCTCTAGGGCCTTAGAGGCACAAACAACAGTTTCAGTAATTATTCAGTTAAAGTTTTCCATTTCAGAATAAATAAACTGAAGAGTAGGTATGAGAGAGACAAACCTTCAGGACATTCCTGACTGCTGCCTGCTCATTGCTCTTCAGGTCAAAGGTCATCCCCTTAGCCAGCTCCTCGTGAACTGTCCTGAAGCCGTGGGCCTCCGACTTGAACACATACTACACACAGAGAGAAGGAAAACAGAGTCAGAGGTACTCAGTTAAACACGCATACATAGTAGGGCTGCAGCATGCAACAAAATTCCCCACTCAGATGCCAGGTTTATTGCAGTCCACGGTCTGTAGCTGCAACATTTAGTCGACTGAAAAAAACTGGCAATTATTTGGATAACTGCTTAATCGTTAAATTAATTCTTCAAAGACAAATGCCTACAAATTTG
>NW_023340257.1:15434338-15448142 GCF_004916995.1 Morone saxatilis | reverse complement strand
ATTTGCTGCTTGGATGATTTGTTGGAAAAAACAAAACAATTAATGAGTTGCAGCTCCAGTCCTAACCTCTAGCTCACCAGGGTGCCCCAATTTGCTGGTTATTATCTAGATTAATCTATTCATTGCTTGGTCTAGAAAATGAAAAAAATAAATTATGAAAAATGTCCTACAAAATTTCCTACAGCTCAAAGTGACAGTTCAGTTTATAATGATACAAAACAGAGAAAAGCCCAATTGGGAAGCTGGAACTGGAGAATATTGGGCATTTTCTAGAAAAAATTAATGGGTTATCAAAATACTTGCTGATTAATTTTCTAGTCAATTTATTGTTTCAGCTCTAATATGCACACTTTCACAAACAACCACTAAAACAGCAAACCTGGAACAAGGCAAATAAAATATCTTGTGCATGGTTTGATTCAAATAATAGTACTGCAGACTACTCAATTCATACCACAGTGAATTCAACCATCTCCCCCACCCCTTCCCATTGAACACACACACACACACACACACACACACGTTCACACATACACACACTCAGCAGTTTAAATTGGGCACCACTACTACTGTACATCATGCCAATCTGTTACTATGGCAACCCCAGTTCCATTAGCTCTGCTAGTCCTCTCCTCTTACCTCCCACCATTCGTCTCTGCCACTACCTCTTCAAGCGCTGCAGTTTTCCATCACTGTGGCCAACATCAAACAGGTCTTGTGGTTTCTCCTGCTCTCTTCTCTAATTCTCTGACTGATTTTTCCCCGCTAAACAATCATGCCTTGTGTTTCTGATTGAGCCGGCTGAATGTCCTAGTTTGCCTCCTACTCAATCACCCTTTCTTCTCTTCTTCTTCTTCTTTTCTTCCCAATTTGTGTGTGTGTGTGTGTGTTTGCACAGTGTTCTGGGCACGCGGCCCTAGCCACACTCCTGCTGGTCCAAACACACACACACAAACATACACGCATATAAACACATAAAGCCCCCTTTTCTATTTTTTTCCCTCAGAAACTAAATAGTCTGTGCAGAGACTCCACTCCTTAATGGAAAACAACAGCCTTCAAATCTATCATATGATCTTCCTGAGCAGACACATCCATCACTGTTGGAAGGAGAACTGCACGCACACCACGCACAGCATCTTCTATGTCATTATACCTTGATATAGGAGTGCAGGTAGTGATCCAGGTTTTCTTCATGGCACTTTGCTACAATATGGACCAGCACTCTGCAGACACAGGACAACACCAACAAATTATTTTATTTATTATAGCCTTTATCCTTAAACAATGACAAAAAGCTTTGTTCCTCTTCAATAGCAGGCAGAAATTGTTTTTATGAAACAATAAAATCCAAAAAATAAAGTCATAAATTAACAATAAAAATAGGATGTAGTGTTTTGAACTGGAATTTTAGTGCAGTTAAGTATCTATTTTTATTTTTTATAATTTAGGTGCTTTCCTCACTGTGTGCTTTACCACATCCACTGAACCCCCACCCTGATGTGAAGCCAGTTGTTATGGACATTGTAGTACCACGGCCTACCTGGTGGTGGCAGTAGTGACCTCATCGTCGTCATTCTGAGTCAGGACCTTGAACAGCTGGTTGAAGAGCACTGGCAGAAATCGGATGATCACTGGGATTCTCTCCATACTGAGAAGACCCTGGAGAAGGGTGGAAGAGAGGCGTAGGAGGAGGAGGAGGAGGTGGAGAATGTGAAGGGTGGAAATAAATAAGAAACATCAACTATAAAGAGGCGAATTTAACAGTGATCAGTAGTTAAGCCCTTGATTTTTGTCTTAGTCATAATACACGAGGGGATATAGTGCCTTTTCTCTGACCTTCAGGCAGTTGATGAAGTTGGAGGTAGGAGATTGCGAGAGGTCCAGCTCTCTCTTTTGGCACTGCTGGAAGAATCGGTTCAGGTGGGGGTCCTGGCACATAAAGAAGAATCCATGAAAATCAGCAGTTAGCATCTGCTATAAGACTTAATGGACTCGTTCCTTTTCATTGAACCAGTGTGTAGGATTCAGAGGCATCTAGCGGCAAAGTTGAAGACTGCAATCATTTGAATACTGCTCAGCTTTCTAAGAGTGTAGAAGAAACTACAGTGGCCGCGAAACATGGTGGTTCAGCATGGTGGCCTCTGTGAAAGAGGACTAACTCCCTCTAAGGTAACGAACTCACAACTGATGAGATGACTATACACTAATGAACACTAGACACTAATGAAAACCTACCTATCAATATTATATTCAATGCAAGTTTATTGTGACTGTTGACTTTTTTTAGGGCTTTTTTGCCTTTATGAGTTAGGACAGCTGGAGCATGACAGGCAAGGGGAAAGAGAGTGGGTCTCAAACCCATGGCCACAACAGCAAGGACCCAGTCTTGCTACATGGAGCATCAGCTCTACCAGGTGAGCTACCAGGGCACCTTGTGACACGTTCTTTAGGCAGACAATTGTACTATAGTAAGTTTTGTTGTTCTGTGTAGTGAAAAAGGAAAAAGAATTTCCACGTTTTTATATCATCTTGAGAGCAGGGTTTCCTCTTGAGCTTTTTGAAATGACAGCATGAGTTTATATTCTCTATTACTCATTAGAAGCCCATGAATGGATTTACTTTTTCTATTTCTTGTTTATTATTTATTCTATTTTTAACTTGTCTGGAAAAGCATTTTTAAATGTCCTTTATTAATCTGTGTATTTAATTTGTCTTTTATAAAGTACTGCAAGTAAAACTAAACATAGGCTGGTCTAATTTACAACCCACCAGCCAATCAAGATATTGCTGTGCAGCGCTCCAAACATCCTCTACTAGCAAACTGGAAACAGAATGTGTCATTTCCTCGTTTCATGTCTCACATGAGTAAGTTACCACTTTTACCATCCATGTGCATTTGTTTATATAGTTTACATGCTGTATAATTTGTTTAGGACATCTAATGGTCATTTTATGTCCATTTCATAGTTCCACTTAAGCAGACGCCATTCATTTTAATTCTGCCGGAGAAAGCTGAGATGGAACAGCTCAGAAAATTAAAATGGCAAATCACCACAATGTTCCAACCAACCATCCATTTTCCATACCACTTATCCTGTTCAGGTTCATGTGGAGCTATAACATATCCCAGCATACACTACCAATCCATCAAAGTATCAGTAAGCCAGTAGAAACAAAGAAAGCGGGAAGAGACTGCAGAAACACAGTTTATCTGGTCTTACCTGAGTATATACTGTGGAGACAACATTGGTGGACACTTTGAAGATAGCTTTTCCTCCATCGACCCATTTCACATCTGCTCCATTCTATAAAAAGAAAAGACAGCTTGAGTCTTACACTGGGGGAAAGAATCACATGCTCAATATCACTTTTTTCTCATACATTCTCATAAAAAATAAATGTTTTTATTATTCAGCACCAGACATTTTAATATTTATACCCCCTGTGCCCTCCTCCCTCCCTCTTTCACTTTCCTTTCTCCTTCCTCCTTCTCACCTTGGTGTTGCTGGCTTCCTTGATGGCCAGGTACCCAGGCGGCAGGTTACAGGAGACAGAGATGCTGAACTCCTGAGATGACAGACGACCTTCTTTGAGGAGAGGCAGCCAGGAATACCCCACTAAAAAAGGCACAAACAAATAAACAGAGTAGTGAATAGCGGACAGGACCAATCACAAAATGTACTGCTGCATAACAAAGGTTTCACAACATTGCTGCTCCATATCTACCACCAACTTACCTGGGGTCTCCAGGGTTTCTTTCCTCTTAGCATTCGTCTTGGCGTTGATGTCACAGGTGACGTGGTAAAAGGAGAAAAGAAGGTGGTGCTTTTCATGAAGTTGAGTGGGAAGCTCAATCTTCACCTGGGGACACATTATCATGTAATTGGTTATATTATAGGCAGGAATGAATGCTGCAGGTTGGCAAGTTATCCGTGAACATGTTCGTCATGTTAAAGCTAAAGTCACTCCAGGTTCTAATGACGTCTAACCTCATCATAGAAGTCGGGGTTCTGGGAGTGATGCAGGACTGTGGAACAGGCTGCTGTGGTGAAGACCGGACTACCTGGCTTGCCATAGATGCACTAAAAAAACAGCAATAGAAAAAGTCATGCTCAGCCAGTTTCTCATGATAGACAGAGTTTTACTGGGGAATATGGACTTGTATAAAAGTCAATAAATGTCCCATCAGCATGTTTCTGGACAGCGTTCTACCTTTAAAGGTTTGGCAACTTCTTCGTCAGAGCTGCGGAACTCCACATAGACTGCAAGGTTACGAGCCTGTGAACAAGAAGACCATTGTAACATTAATAATTGTCAAAAACAGTGAATAAAATAAAAGTATATGAAGTATGTGAAAAACGAGGCATGCTGTAAGCAATTGTACAGTCCGTGACTTTGGATCCTTTTTACAACCCTCAACTCAGGCTCCTCTTAAACTGCGCTTTGTTGTTAAAACTACCGCAATATACCTTGGCAAAGCTTTTCTGGCTGTCATATTTGAGGTGTTTAGGGTAGACGTAGATGTGGTTTCTGTAGACACGGTGTGGCTGTGTGAACTTGGTAGAGTCCTGGACAAACTCCTCCACCTCCACAGTAGGCTGGTGTTTGCTCAGCTCTTCAAACGGCTTCACTGGTACATAGGAGGATGTCACACAGTCTGAAAGCACAGAGAAGAAAGACTTTCAAACACACCAGAATGGGAACATGAATAAACGCAGAGGGGAAGTGTTGTTTATAAGATGGACGTACTAGGATGCTCCATTGGAATATAGTCGACTGCAATGTCCAGCGTCCCAGGAATAGTCTGCAGTTTGCTGGTCTTCTCTGCCCTGCACACACAGAAATTCAAAAAAAATGTTATAAGAATGTTTATCTTGCCTTGGAGATGAAGCTTTGAAGAAGTGACCTACTTTACAGGTAAAGCCTCCAGTACTTCTTACCTCCTGTACTCAGCTACCAGCTTAATCAGGTCATCAGTGGAAATCTTGTTGCTCTCTTGTTTGAAGAGGGGTGAGAAACGAGACTCTCTGTCCAGTGCCCCATGGTTGTCCTTAAACACAGACCTATAATATGTAGAAAGAGATTAGATCCTGTGAAGAGAACAGGGTAGATACAGTTTGTGTATGTTTAGATGAGTCCAACCAGGGGCACTGACCTGACAGACCAGGCAAACGGCATACGGTACTTTCCCAGTTTACTACAGAACTGTTTGTTGGATTTCAAAATCTTCTGAACAGTCTGCAGCAGACGAAGATGGAAAGACGGACATGTTAGCAATATTTTTAAATACAATGGGATGTGATCAGCCCTAAATTCTTGCTAACCTATACAGAGTGACAGGCTAAATCATAGTTTGTTTAATACAGTAACTCTGGCAGCAGGTTGAATGTCTGGTGATTCACTTAGCCGTTTAAACAAGGACCACATGGAGCACTGCCAATGGGGGAGCCAGGAAATGTGTTGGATGTGATCTTGGAGAAACCTAATTTCAAAACTATCCGACCAGACTGGCATTCGTTGATGAAGATAAACTCTGGCCTTACAGGAAACCCACTTTGTAAATGCCATGCAATAAACTGTTTGAGTAGATTAAGCCATTTCCCTTACAATAAATGCCCTAACAGCGTGTTTCATCAGCCTTTTTTCATAGTTTGCTTCAAGAAACAAGATAATGTAAAAGGTTTGGATTTACATTGTCGTTGATGACAGAAAATAAATGTAAATACTGACGCAAAAGTGTCAGTGAGAATGACTTTCTCACCTTGCTGGAGTCTGTATTCTTAATGTAAGGTTCTGTCCCACAAGCAATATTTCCCATCAGCACCTTTTCCACTCTTGCCACCATCACTATGTCTGTGTGGGGGTTGGTCACTGAGAAGATGGCCTGCATGGAGAGCATTGGAAAGGCATTTTAGAGTATATGTGTTAATGTTAAATGCAGAGTAAAGGATAGAAGGAAAGTATTCCTTCTTTGTCTGATCTATATCTATAAACCATACTGTAGGAGTAACATCCTTGTACCTGTTTGGGAAAGCACAGCCAGTGGTCCAGTTCCAGGCTGAGATAACAGTCTCCTGGCTTCTTCTCAGCAGGAGAGCACAGGCCATTTTCCTGACCTCCGACACCTGTCCCCGTACCACCTGTCCCGTTGCTGCAACCTCCGAGCATCTGACGCACTGTCTCTTGGTTGAGGTCTACGTGGAAGTCTGCAGACAACTTTCTCCCTTCTCGTACATCCAGCAGAGCCAGCGACACGAAGAAGGGTTCAATCTAGTGGATCAGATTCAGTTTGGTCATTGTCAGTTCTTTCATATATACAAAACCTTAACCCTTCAACATGCTTTCAGAAAATATCATTATTCCCTAGAACTATTCTTCCTATTCTTATGGAAATCCTACCATGGATTAAATTAAGTACAAAGAAAATAGCTTTTAGCATTGACAGATTTCAGCTCCATTACCATTTATTTTACAGACACCTACTAATGGAAAAGTCAGTTTCGAAGTATGTTTAAATAACAGTATGAAAGGCAAATGTTTCTAATCCTCACATTGGTGACCGGTCCAGTTTCACTCTCGTTGATGCAGCCCTGCAGCATGAGGTTGAGTGATCGGCAGGTTATCATAAACCTTCTGCCCAGTTTTTCCTCAAACGGACGCACCGCTGCGTTCTCAACCGATGACTGTTCGGTCCGTGGGCTCCTCAGAACCTGCAGTCAGTGAAACACAGCTTGTTACTTGGAGGCTCTCTTTACTTTATTTTACCAAAATGGAATCATTGAGTAGAACTGAGGGAATTTTACTCTGCAGCATCATGAAAAACATAAACACTAGATTAATGTCATAAAGTACAACAATGCATGAAGTCAGAAAGAAAATATAAAAATATAAACAGTGCAGCCACATTGTTTATACTTACAGGAGTATCAGGGTCCAGCGAAAACAGATTCAACCTCTCTTCTCTCCTGGCAGAGCGAATTCCTTCATCTGTCTCAGATATATACTGTTACAGAAGAGATGGCCGGAAGGATCAAAAGGATCAAATTAAGGCAAATAATAAACTGGTTATTATGAATTATGATATCAGTAAAAACAACAAAGTTCTCTGTTTTTGTTTTTTCAGTGAGTGGTACATAATGGAAACTGTACTGGAGGTCGGGATGGGATGGAAGATTATTAATACCAATGTCAGTAGCGATTCTGCTTTTCGGTCAGATTCTTTTATCGGTTTCTTTACTGATTTCTAATTCAATTTTCTGTGTTGACAAGTACGCCTACGCGGGTTTTCAGCATCAATACAACTATCATTTCGGAGTCTGACCACAGCATAGAAATAGAGTACAGTTATAGTAGTTTTGAGACGCACAAGTTTGACAACCTTAACTTAAGTCATCTTAACCTTAAGTCATTGTTTTGCAATGCGTAACTGTCAAAAAAACATGTCGGCATTGATAAAAGGAAACGATTCCAATGGATTGGACAATTTTAAACTGGTTTTCAACTGGAACCAGTTCTCGATTCCCATCCCTAAATGGAGAAGCGAGGAGAGTTATATCATCACTTAAATGAAGAGGTTTCAGCTTAGCCAACCTTTGCTAGCTCTGGATTGATGCCGTTCTCTGTCGTAGTATCTTCATTCTCCTGCAAACAGCAGTCACTCAGCGACAGGTCAAACACATCTGGAGAGAGAACAAACACAATACGGATTCCTGAGACTGACTTTTGTTTATGAGTGATTGACAGCTAACAGTGAATGGAAAAGTTTATCTAAGCATTCCATTGCCCTCCTGTAGGTTAAAAGCCATATAACATTTTCTAAAATAGGTTTTGAAGTACACTAAATACACACTAACCAGAGTCAGTGGACATATATCCATCTCAGAATAGAATATGACTCCATTTGTGGTATTTATGGATAATAACGTGGGCAGGCTTCTGTAAAAATATAACCTTCATGTGCCTGGAGCAATTCTTCCCAAAGGCCATGCTGAACAAAATGGCTCATTAATGGTAGGTCACCACATGCCTGATTTAGAGGCATGCTAACAGACCACAGAGCCATGGCGGCTGAGGCTATTACATCATTCCACCACTCTTCACTGGCCCAAGTCTCAATGCTCTGTCAGGGTGTGTTATGTTACAGGCTGTGGTCCCATGCCCAAGCACTCACAGAGCTGGCACATAAAGTTGAGTTTTATGACTTTTGCTTCTATGTTAAAGTTGTTTTTTTTTTAATAACAAAGCATGATGTATTAAACAAAGGTGGAGTCACTATTCGGTGTCAGGCCTCATTTCCTGATAGTGATTTTATGGATTGAGCACCAGCCCACCAGAAATTCCTCATTAAGGTTGTGGCAAGATGGCAGATATTATTTAGTCAGAGTAGAGTAAGACAGAAAGGAAAAGGTTACTTTTTTGCTGACACTGAGTATTAAATCATTCCTCTCTTAAGGGCACCATGATTTATACATGTGCTGGAAATATGCTAAAATTTCCTCTTCGTCTCTCTTTAAATGTCCCCTTCTCCTCTAAATTACCATTTGTGCTTCCATCCCTTTTGCTCTCTCCGACTGTTTCAGTTCCCTCTCTTTATATCCATCATAGGTAGACTTTGTGTATCCCTAAATACAAAAACAAATCCAATCTCACCCTGCCGATGGTCTGTGAGGTCCAGACTCTTGCGGTCAGGAGCCGGGCCGTCGTGGGGACTGATCTGTAAGATGCGGGTCAGCGTGCTAATCCACTCCTCCATGTCCTGCTCGCTCTCCGCAGCCAGCACGAAGTACGTAACCTCGTTCATCTTCAGCTCAAAGGCATGTTTCCTTAGGCGGTTATTCTTTAGGGGGATGAAGGGAAGGATGGATAGGATAATGTGGTCACACAGCAAAACCAAAGCTTGGTTCCGTTTTTGGAAAATTGGACTCCTTTCTACACATGCAGTTTTCGGAGGTACTGTATATTGAATCATAAACATAGCTTAGCATAGTCTAATAGATACAGAAACCTCAGAAAAAGTATTTTAAATATCAAAAAGCCTACTGTTAATACATTTTATTTAATGGTTTTCTCACAGAGACATTAAATCATGTATGCACAGTTGCATTTATCTGCCATGGTTGTGGGTACAGGAAGTCCTATGTAAGGCTAACAGAGTGCCTCCTTTTTAATTCAATCATTCAATTCATCATTCAATCAATAATTATAGGTTTGTTAAAATTACCACCCATATGTGGAGAAGTTTATTGTACCTTTAGATAGATAGATGGATTTATTTGACAATGATAAGGTAAATACTGTAAGACTGCATATACAATTAATGGCAGAGGAACAACACAATAAGGCTAAAAACTCATTTCCATTGTGCTCCTTGTAAGAAAGAGGAAGCTGCAACTCCCAAAGCCACATCCAGCAATTACCATAAGTTAAGATAGACAACTGAGTCTTTAAACTGCCCCCAGACATACAATTGACAAACCTAGGTTTTCCAGTCACTGGGTAAGTAAAAAAACAACAATTTAAACTAAGTTAAACTTAGAAGCAACACAATAATATCTTGATCTGGCATATAATGTCATTGTGCCCTTCACTGCCGTGCCACGAGCCAAATTGTATAGCAGTGCAACTGTAAAACACAATGTAACCTCATAAAAGATAATTCTTACTCAGTTAAATGTCACTTTGTCTGACTTTATTCTGCTACTCAGTTATGTTTACAGATGGATGTTCGGGTGAAGGTCTTTGAGAACGAAACCTTTCAGATGTTTTGATATTTTTGCTTTTTGCTTCCACCCGCTTCTTGTGGCAGTGTGCAGTAGTTTTGGAGGAAATGAAGCCTCCCTGTATCACTCTAAATATAAAAGTCTACATGTTTACAATATAATGAGCACTGTTTTGCGCTCTTACTTACATGAATGCTTTAAAACCCACCTGTACCACACCAGTGCATGAGTCAAGGAAGATGCACCCTTTGGGTTCCTTGGAAATCTTCTCATCTTTGTAAAAGTTCATGATATAGGAGTTATCTGTCAACTGGGTGAGCTGAAAATATCTTCTCTTGAATGACTGCAAAAATAGAATAAGAATCAAATACATTAACCTGGTAAGGACAGAGTCATAGGCATCTAATTATTTAGGCTATGTACAAAATAAGACCCCAAAAAATGAAAAGAGATTATAGGACGATTTTAACTGTAATTTAAGAAGGAGAAATCCTTCTTAAACCACAAACAGTAATGTAGATGGTAATACTTTTTGCAAAATCACCCTTACAAACTCATTCAGGGTAAAAATGTGTTCAAGTTCAAGTTTACCAGCTCAAAGAGCAAGGCAAAACATTTCAGCTGAAAACAGGGGGAGATATGAGCATTGGGGTGAAAAGGGAAGACAGAAATAGAGTGTGTGCATGAAAAGGGAGAGCATCAGACATTTCCTCACCCGAACAGTGATGCTATTGTTGACGGTGCTGTTAAAGTTCCCTTTGTAGAGCCAGCCTGACCGAAACACACCGATCCCTCCCCCTCCTCCTCCACCACCACCTCCCCCTCCTCCTTTGGACGAGGACAGCGAGGTGGTATCCTGTAAAGCACAAATATGATCAGTTATAGATACATTAGCTTTCCATTCATCCCTCTGACAAAGAGGAGCAGATGATCAATAGTAAAAAGGAGACTTTCCGAGACTCATTCTATCTTAGGATGGCTATTTGTCAGTCAAATTGTGTTCATAAACAATGTCCCACTGACCCGTAACAAGCTAACTGCTCTTGCAAAGTATATTTTAACAGCTTTAAGGCAGTGGTAAACCAATTTAAACATGGGGCTCAGGATGTATCCAGTATGTAATGCATTCATTCTAAAAGCATTTGTCAAGAAGATGGTCATTACTGACCTCATCCTTGTCCACATCCTCGTAGTCAATCTCAAAAGAATGGGATGGCAGCTTCTCTGCCTTGTACAGTTTCCTATAAAGGAATGGAGAAAGAAGAGAAGACAAATGTGAAACTCTGATAATGAAATATATTGATGGAAAGAGAAAATGATTTCAGGAATTTAATTAATCCACTCTATCTGAGTGGTGCAAATGACTGTGGGTGGCTGACTCTGCTCCAATCGTTCTCTGTCAGGAGTCAACAATAGGTAGTCCTCACTCGATCCTGCTCCACTGATTTCACAGGCTGACCCGTCTTTGTGTGTGAGCCTTGGGATAAAATGCCTTTGTGTGTGTGCTGTGAGCTGCAGACAGCGAGGCTACAGGCTGTGGAGGGTAACGCTGGAACCACCCTCTGCTAAAAGTCACACAGTCGTAAAAAAGCTGTCTGAAAAAATCTCTTAAGGGGACTATGTTTAGAATATTTCTGGCGATTGCGGGCTGGCCACTGACAGAGGAATGCTAATATTGGCCTGCACAGATGAAGATTGCTTCACTCAATCACAGTGATGACAACCACACACATACAATAGCTGTAGATTCCCCATTGTACTACGGTTTCCCCTTGTGTTTTTTACTACAAACCCATAAGCTTGCAGTTTATGGTTGGTTAGCTTGTTAACCGTATAAACAAACAATATAACAGTAGTGCTTGTGCTTTTATGCTACTTCCACAGCTACAGTTATGACTGTGTTCCAACGTGTGTTTACGCTGCATCTTACTTTATAGTTCATCCTGGCTGTAGGTTTAGAGGTTATGTGAACTGACTGAAAGAATACAGAGGCGACCCATGGGACAGAAGAGGGACATTCCTGTGGTTGAGAGCAGTAACTGCAAGGCTGCTCTGGGTCAGTCTCCCTGGGACTAACACAACTCCAGTTGACTGACTGACAGCCTGATTTAAATAAACGACTGACTGACTGAATGGGCGTCTGACTGGTTGATTGACATTTAAAAAAGGGGCCGAGGGAGCACTGAAAGTAGACATTTGTTAGAGCGGGATTGTCCTCAGTCTTCAATTCTTACTTCTTTCTCACTCAACACCAGCCGCCATCATGTTCTCGTTAATGACCTTCCACCTCTGTGTAACAAATTGTGGTTATCCTTTAATGTTAGTGGTTACTTCTGGGTCAGGGTGTTTATGAGTAAAAGAGTCCAGCACGTCTTTAATCAAGCCAGGAAGTCAAACAAATCTGAATCCACATTTTCTAAATTTCCACACCATCATCCATTGCAAAATAATAAAATAGTATAGAATAAAACAACTGTACATGAGAAAATGCTAAACTACTGCTGTAACAGCAAAGGATACACCTATAAGAACCTAAGACTGAGTACAGTTTAAAGCTATTCTGTACTAGTGCTAATATTGAGTTTTAGTGCCAATACCAAAAAGTACCTTTGGCTTACTATGAGAAATAGACATTTTCAAGTGTTGCTACCTGATCAGAAAATAATAAAACAAGATCACAAATCTGATTAATGCCAGCTTTGACAATTACAGAAACTCTACAGAAACATTTCAAACCAAAAATGTGTTCTATAAGAACCCAATAAGAAAGTTTTGGTGGAGGTTAAAGAAATGTTTAAGACATTTACAGAAATGCACTGAAACCTTGGCAAGAGTTAGATGAGAAAATGTATATCACTCTCATGTCTGTAGGCTTATGATAAAGCCAGGGGACTGTTATTGACACGTTATATCTTGTTTGTTTAATTGGTACAAAAATCTAATTATGTAAATGACAAGTTGTGTTTTACGAGGTGGTATGTGCAATGACTCCCTAGTGTCTCCATTGCTTGCCTGCCAACCTCCTTATTGGACCTGCCCAAGAAGTAGTCTTACACACATAACGCAGGCTAGCGGTTTCCCCGAGCTTCCAGTCTTTATACTAGGCTAAGTTAACAATCTCCTGGCAGTAGCTTCATCAATGTTCTCCTCTGCAAGAAACCGATGTGTATTTCCCAAACTGATGAACTATTTCTTTAAATCCTAGTACAGCAGACACAGTAGACAACCTTATATAGAGTAATGTCAGCGTGTATTACCTGGGCAGCAGGCGGTAGTCTCCAGCGTAGTCGTCATACTTGAACTGGACCACATTTAGCTCAGAGTTGTAATACTGGCAGGCCTGGGGGAGAGGATAGAGATTGAGTTGAATATGATTAAATGTTAACTTTCCAAAATGATGGCCTCACTGAGAAGATTGGACCTGGGGCAGCTGGAAAGTCTGCAGACAATGAAGAAAGCTACACGGAACTGAGACAGTACAGTCAGAGCTCGGCTCTCCTGAGGCCTAGTTACTGATGTGCAGGCTGGGATTCATCATTAGATTATTTAAATTACAAAAAGGAACTGAATTAAGACTCTGTCCCCGAGGAATCTGCAAATAAAGATATCGTAACATCTTTATAGATTACCTTTCTGTCTCAGGGGTTGCAATAGTACTGTCACAGGGCGTGTACTATTACTATGTATTGTACATACACAAGTCGAAAAGACTGGAAGGCAGCTTCACATCCTCCGTCTGCTTGTCGAATGCGTGTGTCGCTATTCTCTTTAATCCATTTGTTTAGAGATCTTAATCTTGTTAACAATGTCACAAATTATAAACAGACCAAACATATTATCAGCTACAATATCGACCTCAGACAGAACAGCACGCAAACAGATGCACACACACATGCAAAAAGAGTCAGGCACACATATGCTAGTCTCCAGTGAGCTGTGACAGTACTGTCTGGGGAGTTTCCGTCTACTCAGATATTATTTCTCCACTGAGCCCTTGAGATTATGGCTGTTCGATCTGAAATGAACCCTGATAGTCCTAGCGTATGAACACACACACACGCACACACACACACACAACAAGA
>NW_023340257.1:15423880-15434238 GCF_004916995.1 Morone saxatilis | reverse complement strand
AGCATGGCTGTAGTCTTGTTTTTTCTTATCGGGACTTCTTGTCAAGCTTTATTGCTCACATATCAGATACACTTCACACTTCACTTCACACTTCATGAGCAATGATTTGTGAGGACAGGCAAACCATTATCCATTATATTGATGTAATATTCATTCCTTACCTTTCCTGAAATTGTTTCTAGCCAGCTTTACTGCAGTGAAGATTAATAATTTGAGTAAAATCTCTCAATAAGTATTCCCTTCCTCAGTAGTGATTAGACCCACAGCTAACCTAACCTATGAATCATGCAGCTTTAATTACATAAAACACATTTTATGATCCATGAGACAGAAAATCAACATTCAATCTTTAAGTTGCATATTCATATTCAAAAATAAAGGCAGAAATATTCTTCCAAGTGTGCAGAATGGGAATAAGAAGAAGTCAGCACTAAAGATCTCTGTGAGTGAACAGAGACCGACTTTGATTTATACGGCCCAATCAGCTGGCTAGAGTGCTGAGCTCACTTACCAACTGGCAATGAAGCAGATCTAGTAAATGACTTTTGTGCATTAGCAATACTCTGCCAAGCCACTTTCACTTACAATTATGGAAATTGACTGTAGGCTGCAGAGACAAAGAAAATCAGAGAGAGATTGCGTCGTAGCCAGAAAGAGCTGGGAACCAGCAGAGTCATGCATTAAAGCTACAACTCCAGGGGTCCACAAGCAAACGTTTCCCTTTACCACAAGCAGCCAATTAGGTCATCTTAATGTGCAGGGGACCTGCGTTTGCAGAAACACATTAGCACTGTAATGAAAGTATTAATGAACACAGAGCTAAAGGGAGCCGGAGAGAATAAATTGTTGACTGTAATGAAAAGGCTGCAATGCTTAACATGCATGATTAGTGTGAATAAGTGCATTACGTTGGAGCGGAGAAAAGATCTTACGTGATTTTAAACAACAATGTATCATTGTCAAATTAAAAACCAATAACTTGGACTGTGCCCAAAATCACTCCATATTTGCTATATAGTGCACTACACTTACTGTCCCTGATTCTACTAAAGTGTCCAAATTCGGAGTGTGAAGTTTATACACAATATAGTGCATTAAAAAATTCCCACAATGGAACAAAAACATGACAAATGTCATTCAACTCTACATCGGTCAGCAATGATGCAAAATGACTATCCATACGTATCTGAAATCTGAATTTACTGCTCACTACAGAGTAAACTGTTGAGTGTCTATTAATAATTTTGTTTAATAAACTGGCTTGAAAATGGTGAGATTGAGTGTTTGGCTGATGCTGAATTCTACTTGTCAGACCTCCAGTTAGGACAAGAGTAGAAGCCCAGCTTAGTCCCTGCAATATATTGACCTAATGTTATGACAGATGTATATGTATTTATGTAGACATGTGTTTAACCGATTCATTACCAGGTCTGCAGTTAAGCTAAGTCAAACCCAGCACCTTTGCTCCCGATAAAAGGCACAATGTCTCTCTTCAGACTGTGGAAAAACACAGTGGATAATGAAAACTGGAGTTTTGAGCCAGGCTATCTATGCCATCTCCCCCATTTCTTTACCCTCATTTTCTTTTAGCTCTCAACTGTACAGCGTCTAATGAAGGCAAAAAAATCCTGAAAACATCACGCCAGCCTCTGGTAACTTGAAATGTATCAAACTAAAGTGATAAATAACTGAATAATGACACATTCCCCTGATCTGTGTGTCAGGCAACCAGGACTGAGACTTAAAGAGAGAACCTTCTTGTTCTGACTGGATTAACCACTGAACCATCAGGCCACACACACGCACACACACACACACAACACACCACATACACACACACACACACACACTTACCGAGAAATCATTGTCAGGGAATAGGAGCAGTTCTCTGAGAGGGTCTTCCTTCAAATCATCCCCCAGTTCAGATATGACAGTCTCATAGTCAAGTGGATCAATCAGCTTAGGTTTCTCCTGCTGCAAATGGAAACACAGACATTTGATCAGCTTTTAGCTGTTTAGTTAAGTATCAAACCTCATTACATTACAAATAAATAAGCTACAGTGAGATATAATACGATGTAAGTGTCAAGTATATCGAAAAAATGAAAGATTAACAACATTTTCTAGATTCAGTTAATATTATTTTCAAGAAAATGTGTTTATTTAACATTTAAACAGTGAGCAAAAATAGCATTCACAAAAGTAAAGTAAATTAAGGATCAAAAAAGTAATATTTGTATCTACACTGTAATTTGAATCATATTGGCAAAATGTTCAAACAAACAGTCCTTCTAAAAGCTACTTTTATTTTATATGTCATATCTGTCATCAGATATTGTGAGAGCAGTACAGTTGTGTTCATGAACCACATTATTCTTACAGCACAAAGATTTTATTAAACTCGGTCTCCATGACAAATACAGTCATGATCATTTTGTGTGTTTTGCCATGACATCATTAGGACCTAAAATAATCAAAGAGGAAGTAACACCACAGCTGAAGTGAGGCTGATGCACACCACACAGAACAAAAGTGGAGTTGTTTTAAGTTAACTGAGACTTCAGCTACATTTAACCGGACACGCAACATGATACAGGTGGATTTTCCATTGTGTAAATGAAAACATCAACCAGACCAACATATACTGACGTTCTATAACCACCGCATACAAGAGTCACAGCTCAACGGTCGCTTCTGTGTGTGAAGGCCTGTTCTCACACAGCCCTCCAAGCCCCTCGGTGTAAAAACCACCAAACTTGAACTTGTAAAAATAATGATGCACTTTAAACAAAACAACACTAACTTTCTCTTTTCTCAAAGAGATTTAAAACTATGTTGAAGGATTATGTAACCGATCACTGAGTCACACAAGAAAACCCAAAACAAATTTTAAACATGTGTTTTAGAGGACAACAGTAAATGACTTCTGTCATTCAAAGAACAGAAAGAGCAGCAAAGTGAGAGCTGGAGCAGGCTGTGGTGAGGCAGGCAGAGGAAGTAATGAATGTGGTTCACACGCATACGTTGAAGACCGGGGCTTTTACCCACCACAGCTACCTTAACAGTCAGAACAGGCCTCTGGCACACAACCAAGAGAGAGCACACAGGGGGGGAAAGCAAGAACGTAACTCAACTGATTGTGATCTATGTTTGAGGGGAGCCCTTACCACCCATACTATATACTGTTAATATTTACCTCAGTGCGGTATTATAAATTAGTGTGCTGATTTACACCGTCAGCATGATTTATACTAATACTATTTTGTACTATTTATTTATACTATACCCTAACCCACCTGCAGTTCATCCGGAGTGTTATTTTCTAGTTCTTTGTTAGTTATATCTATTCAGTCAAACTTGTAAAGCAGTATTACATAATGGCTATTTAAACTGATTGGTCAAATTAAATGTCAACAATTATTATACCTCTTTAATCTTATCAATAAATGTATCTAATGAGGCAAAACTGAAAAATTTGTGCAGCATTTAGCTTTTCACTTGTAAGGATTTGCTGCGTTCCCGTTTTATATCACTGTAAAATAAATATATTTGAGTTTTGAGCTGGTCGGACAAAAAAAGTAATCGGAAGGTGTCAACTTGTGCTCTCAGAAATCTATTTTATGACATATTATAGACAACAATCATTTAATGATTGAGTGGAACTAATTATTAGTTGTAGTTTTTTTTTTTAAACTATTACGAGCAGATAAATTACATGAGCTTCAACCTGTTAAATGAGAGTAAAGCAATAGACAGGAGAGCTTGAGGTTTTCAGATGTACATTGTGACTCATGTGACGTAAATGTTTCAGGGTTAAGTTTGGCTTTCCCCCTCACGAGCTGACATCAGTCAAGTACAGTAATGAGGCATTAGCTCTGCTAGGTATGCATCATTAATACACACGTCATTTAGTCTGTTAACTAAGTATTCTCTTTTCTCTGGCACTTACGGACGCAAACAAATATTCAAAAGAGGAGGAAATGAAGCACGCAAATATCATAAAACTGTGATTACAGTGTAATGGCCATAGTCTGAAGTCTATACTCATTAAAACGGCACAAATCACAATTATGACTATGGCTGACAGCATATAAACAAATGTAAGTCACTGATTGTAAACTATAGCTATATGATATACTAGTTGAGAGTGTAATGCATCATTAATGTGACTGATAACTAGCAGAGACAAAAAGACAATACATACAATACTCAGCCGATTGAAATCCGATCGCACTCGCTTGCTCTTTATTTTCTTCCTGAAGGTGATTTTGCTCCTGAAGCTCATTGTGAGTCAAGTGCGCAAATGTGTACAGTATTACACACACAAAATAGCAGCAGAACTTCCACTATCCGTAGAGGAAAAAAAGGGTTAAATCTAAATTAAAAGTGAACGAAACAAAACGCACATTGAAAGGCATGTGCTCTATCAGAAGCAGAACTATCTTTGAGGGTGGATTATGCATTTGTGTCAGAACACGTGGATGTAGAGGAAGTTGATGATGTTGGTGTTATGTCCAACACACACTTCAACACACGCAACCACACAGATGCAGAGAAAATCCCCGGCAAATGAGCAACCAATCAGTCATGCCCTTTAGTTTCTACACATCACACTCTCAATGTCTTTCACTTTCAGACAGTTCAGCAAGACAATGTAAGAAACCGTGGAAATCTGTTCTAAACAAATTAAGGGTAACAGCAAACAATCAGTTTTTTATACTCCACATTACCAACTGTACACACAGACACAATAAGGGAGCCCTCTCTACAGTTAGGCACTATCATGTACTCTCACACACTCAAAGTCAAACTCTCAGCATCTTATCTTCTTCTGTCCGAAGTTATCATTAGCACACCGTCAGTTCCCACATGCACACAAACATAACTAGCATGTGAACCATCGACTTCCTGTTATAAAGCTAGCCTGTCCTCCTTTCTCCTTGTCCTACATGAGACTGTCTGCAACACAATGCACACATATAAAAAAGGATACAAAAGAAAAAAATACAGAGATATTCACTGATGCATGTTCCCCTTTGAAAATGATTAACATAACACAACGACATTTATTTATATTTTTGCACACACTGACATTCACTTCCCCCAGACTAAACCTCACAGCAGAAGAGAGATCTGTACAAGAGGAAACAACTACTGATGAAACAACAAACTGGTATACCTATTGTTAAGACATTACATCAGACTTTATATAATTACACTCTACTAAATATGGATTAGTGGATTATATGACACACAGAGGAATCAATGTATTCTTGATAACCTTCAGCACACGCCGTCACAGTTTTCATAAGGGGACTATTTCTCTTTGGCAGAAAGTAGTTCCTACAGCAACTGTTTAAAGCGACATTTGTGGATTATCCAGAGTATATGGGACACTGTTTTTTTATGTATTTTTTAATGCTGTGAGCACCACAAATAAAAAAAAGTTCCATTTATCTCAATTGAATTAGGGCAGCGGTGGTAATCTCAGGTACATATCTTAAAACCTGAACAAACAAATCTAGGACTATCTGCATGCCTGGATAGCCTGGAGTCTTTTATGCATTTGTGATTAGTAAAATGTGTAAAAGCAAAATTGTAAAATGTGAGGCTGCACTTTGCACTCTCCTGTATAGTTTATAGCGGTGGTTCTCAACCTCTCTCTTCCCCAAATTGATACGTAGACCCCTATTTGACAAGTGTAGTCTCAGGGATACTCGTATGATAAAAATTAATTAGTTAGTTATTCTTTTACATTCTCTCCTTCAACTTATATTCAATTAAAATATTCCCCATTTTTCTGGGAACTCCCTCCGGAACCCCTGTGGATCCCCGGACTTCGTGACAACCACTGCTTTATAGTATGCAGAGGTCATGTCAGTGAATGGCAGTTGGTTTTGGTCAAATGATGTGAAGTAACAAACAGTTTTGAGGTTAAGGTGCAAAAATTGTTTAACATGTAATGTCAAATATGTACGTGTGAAATACAAAGCATTATTATCCGTTTCACTTTGAGTTCACATCTTGCTGAGATTTTCCAGAGACGACACTACACTCTGTCTTACAATAAGTCTACCAGGACGAGACATAAGTAAAGCATTAATCCTAACATACTGTATGTTTTCTTAATTCAATAAGCGTTAATAAGTCTTTGATGTTTTGCTTCTGAAACAGTGGATCATAATTACGCTCTTAGCACTGCAGTCCTTCAAGCTTATTTAACGTCAGCAGCGACCTCCTCTTCTTTCACTCTTTCCCTCCCTCCATCCATCCTCTGTTCTGCACCAGCTGCCTCAGCTGGCTCCATCCCTCCAGTCCTCCCTCTCATCCTCTCCTATCGCTTCCTCATTTCATCAAACATCCTCAGCAGTGTACTCCTTTATTTCTTCTTCCTTTGATTCTCTCTGTCTCTCCCCTGCTCCCTTGTTCTCACCCTATTAAACATCCCTTTTAACATCTCTCCTCCAGTACCCCGCTCCTCTGTTTTCTCTCTCCCCCTCCCTCTTAGCAGGGGTGAGATAGAGTGGGTGTTGATGTTGGTAAACTACAGCTGTGTGGAGGGCACAAATCGAGCACTAGACTGGTGGCTCACAGCATGGCTTTCCTCCAGCATAACTGTGAACAAGGGAGTGAGACAGAGGGAGAGGAGGGGAAGGTGTTCTGAATTAGTCAGAAGACAAAAGAAGAATAAATCTAAGTTGGAAAATTATTAAGACAAAGATGGAGAGAAATCACGGGGTTCAAATGTTTGCACATTATGCGCACAAGCTGGTCTGTGTCATTCTCAAGCACAGATTTAAGGGCTTGTCATGGAAAGATGTGAGGAAAGTGTGACAAAAAAAGAGAAAGGGGGAGTATGGAAGAAGAGAATGAGTGTGAAAGATTGATAGGGAATAAGAGAGAGAGACAGAAAGGGGGAGAGAGGGGGGACAGAGAAAGCTGAGACAGCAGACAGGAGAAAAAACTAGACAGAGGCCATCTGCTTTACATCATTAAAGCAATGCAGGGTTTGGGGAGAGACACAGTTGGACTAATAGGGATTCATACTTCTAAGAGAAGTCGTCCTCTGATGAAAAGCAGCATCCCCCAATTTTGTCGGGCCAATTTGACATGTTATGAGTTAGTGCTGAAAAGCCAATGAACCTTTTTCCTGAAACTTTCTTGCCTTCTTCCAAAACACGACAGCACGACACACGAGGCACCACACACACACACACACACACACACACACGAACACAACAACACACACACACGACACACACACACACACACACAATACACTGTTTTGTGGTCTTCTTAACACGTCTGTCAGTCTGTCCATTCAGCTGCATTAAGGTCATTCAGCAAACCATAAGCTGCTTTTCGTTCAGCAATGAACGGACTAATAATTCCAAAAATAAGCACACATCTTGTCAATGACCAATCGACCAGCCAGTGACACATCATCAAATGTCACCCAAGAGGTCAAAGGCTGACAATGGCCAATGAGAGACCGGCATTCTTTCCCTGACCACAATGTCATTGACAGGGTGACCAGCGTGTCAAGCTTGGAGGGGAAGATAGAGGGCGGTAAATGGGGTGTACTGCACATCTGACAGCTAGAGGACAAGGACTTATGTAGCATGTGTTAGACCATTCCTTATCCCACAGTGCATAATTTAAAAGAAAACTATATCTTTACATTCTTCAGTGCTTGATGGAAGCCATGATTGTGATACACCATCTTCCCAGCCAAATTTGAACAGTTTTATCTTTATCCTAACAGTTATACATGATATATAATAATAATAATAATATCCTTGCCCAGTTCAAAACTGAAGACACTGAACTGCTTTTAAAAAAAAACCTCTTGATAAAACAGTGTTTAAGAATTGAAGATGCAGAAGACACACGGCCGAACTTTTATGCTTGATTCTCCTAATAAATAATATCCCTGACCCTGATCCCTAAACGAGTGTCTAATGTAATTGTATGCCACAAAACCTCTTGACACTTAACACTGACAGGTCTTGGCTGGATAACTGTGTTAGTCACCGCTAGTAAATTACACATCATATTTCTGTCTTAAAGCATGAAATTATGCTGCAGGAACTGGCTGTTACTGAGAACAGTGCCATCTTTGTTTTTTAAAAATGTGACTAACTAATTTATGGTCCGAAAACTATTGCCAACATGATTGGATTTTGGAATACATTTATCAATTTATTTAGTCATTTAAGAATTAAAAAGTGTATAAACCTTGGCACTGATGAATTGAAGCACTGATGAATCTCTGACATGGAAATATGTAGTCGCTAGTTTCTAGTGCAGCACATGTTCTTCTAGTTACAGTATAAGAATCAGCAGGCAAACATGACTCTGCAGTGTAAACTATCATGTCCCTAGTTTGCCAAAGAGACCAGAAAAACGGGCACCAGAAGAGATGGTTTATGGAGGGAAAGAAAGAAAGGAGAGACAGAAAGGGGCGACTGTAAAAATCCCACCCTGCCAAAACTCTAACATTTTTTCCACAGGGCTTACAGAAACCAGGGTCTTTCTGGGAATAAAAAAAAAACTGGCCAACACTAATGGATACAGATACCAAACAGATGGCTGACATGCAGCACTGCACTGAAAAGAAAAGGCAGTAAGTAAATACACATGTACTTTTATCTAATTCATTCATCGATTCCTTCATTCAGTCATTAATTCTTTAATGCATTCATTCATTCACTCAGTCAAGCAGCTCTCACCCAACACTGTATTCATGGTTTTGTTTGAATAGCCTATTTTTATCATCTTCTCTGTACACCATATGCAGAGAAAGCTGATTTTTTTCCCACAGAAACTAGATTCCTCATGTCTGACCCCACCATCCCCCTCTACTCTCCTCCCTCCATTTCCGTCTTTCTGCCTCTCAGCTGTGAAAGGAAACAACCAGGCCCCAATCACTGATCATACATCAACCTCAGCAACAGAGGAAGAGAAAGGGGCTGTAAAAAAAAAAAAAAAAGAGTTTGACAAAGAAAAGCAGAGATGTAGAGAAAACAAAACAGATTGCCAAAATCAAGAAAATAAAGTTTATACACATGGCAACAATTGCTGCTTCAAACTAGCAAAATTGAAACTGAGACTGTTTACCTTCTGGCTCAGAACATCCATCCATCATTACAATTTAAAATTCACAAAAACATACATTCATGCACATCCAAATATAATGCCATTGTGCAGACAATTACTCTCCACCCACATACTGTAGTCCCCTCTACCTGCCCACACATGCATTAGGTAGAAAGTTAATGGGGAGTTGGAGGTCCAGTACCATTACAATGATGGTCAGAGGTGAGGTGGTAGAGGTGTAACCCTCTAGGGTGGGAGTGGCAGCATCCAATGACATCTGGTCCTGTCGTGAACACATGTGACCGCAGTCGGCCCCGCCCACTGAGCGCAGGAGCAGGACCACACTGGCCGAACAACCCATAATCCACTGCTGTTGACGCCCAGTCCAGCCTGATCCCGTCCAGCAGTATAGGCGTCACCTGAACTGTGGTTCCTTGTTATGAAGCTGAACTCAAATGTCTGCCCTGATGACACAGTCCAGTTCGGTCCCGTCAGCCCCTGGTCCAGCCAGCGGTGCTGTGCTTTGTTCAAGCTCACTAGGATAACTGAGACTCCATCCTACATTACCCTCCCCTGCCTTGCTCCACTTTAACCAGTCCTGCTTTGCAAGCTTCCTGTGTCTTCTCCCTGCACTGCTCTACTCCAGTCTCCAGCTCTTAATGTTGCTGAGCTTACACACTGGCAGTCTTACATGTCTCTCTCTCTCTCTCCACACACACACACACACACATACACACACACACTCGCTGCAGCTGCTGCACGTTCAAGCCCGAGCCGCATATACCCAACCACAACTCAACAGTACTGCAAAAGCCAGTCACACTGACCAGAACCAGCTGCTACAAGCACAGCAACAACACACAACGCAACAGTACACACACACACACACAAACCTAAATAATCTTTCTGATTTTCATTCTGCAGCACTCTCCTTCACCATTTTTCTCCCAATCACACCACTGCTTTCTGAGTTCTGCTTGCTGTGCTTGCACATTCGCGGTTTGTGCACTGCAGACAGGATGAAAAGCACAGACACACTACACCACACTCTGATTAGGTAAAATAAACTGTTGCTTTTTTTAAGAAAGAGTATAAAAATGTGTGTGTTTATCCATATACATGTGTTTGCTACAGTAAATTTAGCCTAGTGTTCCACAGAGGAGGTTGGCAGAGTGAGCTTCCAGGGAGAGTGTTTGGGGAGTGGTCAGAGAGGCTATTGAACGGAAAGTGGATGGAAAGTGGGGAGTGGGCGGCATCAC
>NW_023340257.1:15410196-15423742 GCF_004916995.1 Morone saxatilis | reverse complement strand
AAAAAAAAAAAAAAAAAGAACATTCCAAGAACAAAATGGTTTTCATATGTATTGGAGCAAATTGAAATCTTTCTCATTATAAAATTCCCCTTGTTCTTCCCTGCCAGTCGTACTTGCTGAACCAGAGGCTGTCCAAAGCAAAGATTTCAGAAAAGTTTTGTCACCCAAAAGTTTCTGCAGGGACGCTTCGTTTGGGGTTTTTCTGGTTTGCTGTTCTTTGCAAATCTTTGTCTGTCACAGGAGCCAGAAACATTTTAATTCGATAAAGGGGAGGAGGTGGAGCGAGATGCAGTGAACAAGAACAACAAACTGAATGCGATAGGCTGAGACATCTGTCAGTCAAACACTGCCCAAAGCATACTTCTCTTTCCAAAATCACCAAGATGCACAATAGAGGAAGTGAAAATAACATCAGACACTCACAGAATGTGAAAAATAATTTAAAAATGCACTGACTATATCAGAAAGAGATCAGCAGATCTCAACAGAGTGAGTTTTCATGGAGCAAGCTTTGAGAAACTATAAGAGAAACAAGACCCTCGAAGGTTCAGTGTGTAACACTTATTCATTTATTTTTAACCTTTATTTATACGGGGAGGGGTCACTGAGATCAATGCTCTCTTTCTCAGGAACACCCTGATCTTTTTCACAAAGTTACACTTTCACACCTAGACACTGCCCAGTACAACCGCAAAGGGTTTTTTTTGGTTGATTGTGAAAAGATGTTTTGGAGATACATAGTTTTTGCATGACAGCAACAAGACTGTATGTACATGATAAGATGTCACTTAAGATAAAATAAAATAAAGTAATCCTTTATAAGATAAGATTAGACAACCCTTAAAAAGTTATAGAAGGAACAGAATGAGTACAAATTAACGCAAATAAATTCAAACATGTAAATTCAGCTCAAAGAATCACCTAAATGGACACAGCGGCCCACACATGGGGTCATTTGAGGTACATTGTTTTACTCATTTGACCTGTAATGTATTATAATGTAGCTCTATCTATGCATTATTTCCAAAGGCAGTCAGTAGATCTGTAATCAAGTGACACATAATGTACAGGTCCAGACATTTGCACACTCAGTTCCCTGCAGAGAGTAGGAGGTAACCATGGTGATGTTGTTAGGTCATGATTAAGGTCATTAGTGTCCATGCCAAAGTGACACAAAGTCCCACCCACCACCCACATAAATGCTCATTATTATAATGCTTTACATAGCTAAATATAAACAGCGCAACACACACAAACACACAGAAAGACGCACATGAGCGTGTGCACGTACAGAATTGCAATTCCTCTCCCACACAGTGTACAAATATTAACGTGCCCCACTCAGTAGGAGATGACAGAGCTTACGTCCAGTCCAATGTACAAAGTGGAGAGAAAGAGAAAAATTAACAGCACCCACCAATACCACCACCACCTTGCCCAACGCCCCCAAAACCACCAGCTTCTGACTAAAGGCTCAGTGCAACATGCCTGATAGCAGCAGCTAAAACACACTGAAGTCACAGAGATGGGCTTTGTTTGTGTGCCAGGCCTCTACAATGGTCCTGTCATGCTAATATGCCCACACACACATGCCCTGTAGATGCCAGCAAAGTCCCTATATTACACAGCACGCTTGGTGTTGTGCTTTCATTCACTACGCCTGCCTTCACACTGTTTTCAGACAGAGATGATATAACCACGCTGGCCGCTATAAGTATGTTTCCATCCAAATGTCCATCAAGGTTTAAACTAATGCAATTAATGCAAACAGTATGTGGATGGCAAGAAAAGATCATTAAACTCTTAAATTGTGGAATTTAATTGATGCTGATATGGCATTCATGCTTTTTTTTAATATAATGAATTTCTCTGTCCACACACATTATGAGACATTCCTATCAGCCACCCTTTAAATTCCTTATATCTCTGGTAGAGCAGAGTTATGTACAGTGGGTGGCAGTAATGTGCTGAAGCTGTGTCTACACTACCATAAATAAAACAAGAAAAGAAAGCTGAAGCATGTCCTGTTGAATATTCAGAAATATTTGTTTTAACCTTTACTACATCTTTTTTTTTTCTAAGTATGACATTTATACCTCAAACAAGTATAAAACTCATTAGCAAGATTTGGTTGTTGTTTTCACATGATTTCTATGCACAAATGCAAAATATTCATGAAAGTAGATTAAACATATTTGCATTTGGATATTAGAACTGTTCATCATAGGATGAGGCCCGATCATACCACATTCATTCTACAAGTCTTACATAGATGATGTTATATATTATGTATTATCTGGATCAATTAAATAAAACATTCTTTGCACCTTTATCACGTTTACCTTAATGCAGAGCCAGGGCATTGGGGTTAATTGGGGGGAAGCTACAATAGCCGGTCTTTTCTGCCTTTTGTTTGTTTTGTTGGAGCCTTTTTTGTAACTGTTTCACTTCACCTCCTTTCTAAAATAGAAGGAGGGGGAGAGATGAATTTCAAGCAAAACACCCGAGGCGACTTTCAGCGAACGAGGTGGAGAGTGTTGAATAAGTGATGAGGAACTCGCACTTCCTTGGATGGGAATGAGAAAACTGACACACCCTCTGTGGTTGGAGACACAGATATGGAGATGTTGCATTGTAAAGCAGCTCGGCTCCCAGGACACCTGTCCTTGAGTTAGAGTCGGTAAATAAATCACACAATGAAATGGGAGAACAAAACTCTACAAGCCTAGTGTCACTTCCCTGGACAAAACCACTAACAGCCGTATCACCATCAGTAAAACCTCATCCACACGATGAGACAGAATAATCTACTCTTTAGTTCTTCATTCTGTCCTCTTTACACTCTCTATTCTCTTCATTATCCGTAACTAAAAAATCCAATTTCTAAACTCTGTTGGATACAAAATAAATGCCAAACACTATAACAGTATCTTTGGCTTTGTTTTATGAGTCATTTACTTTCCAAATAATTTCCTACAAAACAACTCATACGTCACTGTTATTTCTTAGAAGTTCTGTGGAAAAGCATAAATGCTGCCATTTGTTAGAGAAAGCAAAGCACCGGCTACTTGTGACTATTGCTTTTTCATAATTCAAAAAACGTATAAAAAGTCATTTAGTAACATGTATTGGGCAATAGATTAATGATAATTAAGTATTTAAAGGTCCATATTTGTTCATTGGATTGCTTAATTCATAATCACAAAGGAAGACAGAAGTGGTCAAAGGAGTATTTCAATCCTTTACTTACTAACTGTACCCAAGGCACATCTTTTGGATTACTATCTTGCACTTCTATTACTTCATACAGTGAACCTTTGCACATTCCCTGGTCAATACTGTGCACATTCTGTACAAAACTTTTTCCGATTTTATTGTACATTTCTATAAAATCCCCAAATCTTGTCTTTATACTTCTTGACTTGCTAATTTATTACTTTCTCAGTTATTTCTTACAAATTAATAGCATGTAGCAGTTACATACAATTGAACTAGTGACATGTTTTCTCAGTTTCCCTAAATTATGTTATAGGAAATTACCAGAAGAAAAACTGTTATATCAGATCATTTCAAGAATACTATTAGGAATCGAATGGATCCATGAAATAAACCAATAGCATTGAAATTGTGTTGCTATTGTTGGACCTACAGTGTGCCTGAATATGTGTCCTCCTTGTGCTTGCCTGTGTGATTGGGGTTAAGCTGTGTGCAAGTCTGAACCTCTGTAAAGGATGACATCATCGGGGTGTATAGGGCAGTGTGCCGCCATCATTTGTGGAGTTAATGTTTTCCAGCTGCACAGCTTCAGTCTCTATAATCCTCCTGTTCCCGGCAGAACTGTTCCTCTGCTGAACAACACTAAAGGTGACAAAGCAGCGGTTATGTACACTAGATTTGCAGAAGTTGGATGCGTGTGCATGCTGCATACACATGTAGGTTAACTATTTACATGAAAGACAAACATAAGCCATTTTACTGACTTCAAATACCTCAGCCAACTAGGCCAAGTAGGAAACCACAGTCCATTAAAACTCTTGCACACTGCCTTGTAAGCAGTTAGCTCTGCTAAAGTTAGGTTCCCTGTAGAGCTGGAGGCTGACTCATGGCAGCGGTGTTTGATGTGGTGCAGAGCTCCAGTGAGTTTACTTGGGAAAACACTCTCCTGTTCCCATGGTGACCACAACAGGAAGGATGCTGTCACTTGTGGGTGCTGGGGTTCTCAGAAAACTACAGCTTGGCCCCTGGCACTCACAGAGCAACAAGAGGGACACAGGGTCAACCTCCTTCTGGCTGCACTGCCCCCCATTCTCACACAGCACACACACATACGGTGTTTCTCTCTGACATGCTGCAGAAATGGAGAAAGTTCACTGACTGTGCTGGGAAAAAATAGTTGAGGAACTGAAGAACTGAAGGAACAGAAGAAAAATACAGTCAGGAGGAGAACTCTAGAGACTACAAACTTTTAGATACAGCTAAATTGAGACCATTTACTAAAGAGAAAGTGCAGATAATGTCAGAAATAATTTTTCCAGGATGTTGCTGCAGCTGTTGTTGCAGCAACAACAGCTTTGTCCTGGTGGATGGTTACAATAGAGTAGTAGTAGTTAGTGTTAATATTGTTGATGATCCTGATGTGCTGTTCTCAGTAAAACCTCAGCCTGCAGATGCAACACCACAGCAACATGTATTTTGCACAAACAGGAAGACTGACAAGGTCTAACAGATCTGCCTGTTTTCACCTGATACACAGAGGTACTCCAGAAATCTATTTCTGCATGATTGAAGATAAGAATTTCTTACCAAAAATATTTTAATAAAACTCTCCTGGTACTGTACTTGTCAGAAATAGTGTTTTTGTCAGATTGTTGCAGGTGGTTGTATACATTTATGATGTGTTATCTTGCTGTGTTGCAGCTGTGGCAAAACAGTGCTTTTGACTGTCATTTTGAATCTGAAAGAGTTCCACAAAACAGATGACCTATTCTGTTCAAGCATATTTCGCTTTCAGCTGGAGGGTTTTTTCTTGATTCTGACTTATTTTGGTCTTGATTTTATTGCTCTTCCAGAGCTCTCTCTCACACACGTCAGATTTGTTTTTGTTTCTGTCCCCTTCTGCTAATGCCTGCATGTCATGTGACGCACCATTGTCTTGGTATTTTTTGAAGGGGGAATTCTTAGAAGCACTTGGTTTGATGTAACATTTTGGCCTCCTAATGCAAACACTGCATAAATATGTGAAAAGCAGAAAAAGCAGTTGCAATATGAATCAAAATCATGACTTATTATGCTTAATAGTGCAACCTTAATGAAACAAGATCTTGTTGTGAACCTGAACACAGACTGTGTGGAATGTCAGACATAGTTTTATCTGGCTCTGAGTTGAGCTCTTCCCCGGAGGAGGTAACAGGAAGAAGTGAGTGCTGAGCCACAGCACACTGCCAATGCCATCTAGTGCTGAGAAGCTGACACAGCAGGCTGTGTGAGTGAGAGAGAGTGCCTCTGTGCCAGTCTCCACACCTCTGAGTAGCAGTTGATCTCACTGCCTCTCACGTCTTTAATGAATGACCTCCAGGAGGCGCTCTGTGCCAGAGATAGTATCTGGTCCCCTGGCAGCTGGTTTGTTTAGAAAAGGAAGCTATTAAAATGTCTTTAACTGAGAACTAAAGTCCTGAGGCAGGAGGGATGTTGGGGGAGGGACCAAAAGAGGGGAGATGAGGTGGAGAATATGGTAGAGGGGAAGTTGCTGAGAAACAACTGCCGGGAAGGAGGGGGGGATTGCTAAAAATTTCCATTCAATCTCCTTAGACTCCCCTCCCTCTTGATATTCACCCACCCACCCCAAACAACAATCAACCTCACCTTTTCTCCTCTCCGTCCATCTTACCTAGCCCCCAAATAACTGCTGAACTCATTTCTTTACAATAGTTCTATTTTTTCCAACAATTCAGAAGCTTGGTTCATGGGACAATTACATCTGAGGGATTTAAATAACTGGCTTTATTATAACAATCAGGCAGCATATTTGGTCAAATAGCCTTACAGTCTGACAGCCTTAATTACATAATTTATAGAGTCATATGAAATATAAGTGTGCTGCTGTACATGAGATGGGAGATGGGTTTATATTCAATATTAGGAAATCCTCCAAGAAACAGTTTCCCCAAGGTGGTAACCCACCCAGATCTTGATACATCTTGTCTTGTGGTTAATTTAATTAGTATATTAGTAGTCACACTCATTAAATGTGTGGTATTTGCTGTATAAAACAGAGCCTCTGCACATTTTCCCAATTTTTTTTTTTAATAAAGGTAGATTTGTTTTTATGATATTGTGGGAAACCCCTTGGGGAACAAGCTAGAGTTCAATATTGTGATGTTCCTCGATCTACTCTGTGAAATGCTCCTTTTAGCTTGGACTCAACGGCGGTTAGGGTAACAGTATCAACATTAAAACTGTCCCTTATTCCTGTCTACCTGCCCGTATTAATATTCACTCACTGATTCCCACGTTCATAAAAATGCACCATAAGAGGCCCGCGAGAGGTGGAAAGCAGAAGACTGGTATCATTTAGCAGCCATGCAGCAGCAGAAACACACACAGCTACTGTACTGTCACAGAGCTGGTGTCTCATTAATTCACTCTCCCACATGGCATCTCTCCACATCTCCCTGCTGTTTTCTTCTCCCTCCCCCCTGCCCCCCTCCTGTCCCCGTATAGGGGCCTCAGCCATCAAGCATAGACGGTTTAGGTCACCGGCTTCTTATGCACTCTGCAGTAAATATTTGCGATAATACCCATCCATCTGCAACTGCATGAGGTAGTAAAGCATTTTTTTGGTTCGTGCGGTTCTTTTAAAATGTGAGTCATTGCCGTTATGTTGTTATTGATGGTTTAAATGAGAAACACAGATAAAGTTTTAGCTCGTACTACAGGGAGAGTTTAAGGTAATAACAGCAAGCAGAGCAAAAAAAGACCTGTTCCTTTAATTTTTCATCTTTCCATCCAAGAGAGAGAAAATGAATTAGAAACAGAAAAAGGACCCTTGCTGCAGAGGGGTTTTTGCTAGTATTAATGTGTTCATCCAAACCTGATAATACTGGAAAGAGTACTGGAGCAACATAATAAATACCAGTATGGTAGTTGCGATTACTCTCTCAGCACTGCTGTGTATCCATTGTTTCTCTATGATCTTATCTAGGCCATTTACACAGCTGTTAGGCCTCTCCTGTTTCCTGTCCAGGTAAGAGAGTCTCCAACCAATAAGACAATTTACTGACTCCTTTATGCTGGCCAAGTCAAACTTTAAAGTACCCCAAAACTCTCCTCTACTTCCACTGCATGTCTGAACCTCTGACACTAGGAAACCTTAACTATTTCTTAAGCAATTATCCCTAATGATTTCTGTTTCCTGTAACTCTGTTAGCTTGAAAAATGTGTCCTCACTCTGAACCTGCCATATTCACCCTAAAATCAGGCTTGAGCCAATATTTACTTTTATGCAGACATGCCAGAAACACATACCAGCACAATGGATACTATGGTTATAGGCTACTATAGTTATGAACAGTCACATCAGCCTCATGCGAGCCAAAGTGAAAAATAAATCATAAGACTCTATGCCAACCCCCAATCTACACCCTCACAGTAGAGAAAAAGCCAACTAGAATTCCTAGTTTGCAATAAATCATTCAGTCATAACGCCATCATATGACACCTACACAAAGCCTACATGCAACCTCTGTGTAACCTCTACACCAGCGCTAACTATCTACCAGACGCCCACTCAGCACAGCTCTTTCTCCCTGAGGTCCCAGTTTAGACTGAGGACGCAGCTGGTCTGAAGACTTTTCCTCATGTGTTTTCATGTATTATCCTCCTTTACCTTCCCCCCATTCCCTCCCCAATTTCTCTCCCCTTCTTACGGATTCAAAATCCCTCCTGTGTCTCCTTGCCTGCACTGTGCTTTTTTTCCTCCCTTATTTCTTTTGCAGATCTCCTTTCAGCTCTTTGGCTGACATTTAAGGCACACAAAATTGATGTGCGCTCACAGAAAGATACAAAGTCAAACATACAGTGAGCCAGACCCACAGAAAAGCTTTAAATCCCAAAGCGAAAAAAATAAAGCAGAAATCCTACAGATTCCCGCCCTCTAGCATCAGCATCCACAAGCATGACAGACAATCACTGATCTGAGTATTGTTTCTTCACCTTTCCTACCTTCATTTATTGTGCATTTTGGCTCTGGGCTGTTTCCCGTGGGACGCATGTCTGTGAGACACCTCTTTGTGTCAGTCGGCATGAATAGTAATGAGTGGAACTGGCATCTTTGAGTCAAATCTATCCCCCTTCCTGCAACTTGGCAGAAAAACTGTGACCATATACTGACCATGTACCCTCAAGAATCCTTATAACTCAGAAAGACTAAAGTTAGGTAAGTTATCTGATTTTTTTGGAAAACAAAAAATGAAACTGAAAGTTGGGGGAGTTTAGTGCATTAGTGCATGTATTTTCTTTCTCATGTTAACTCACTTCTATTTTTTTCGTTGACAGTATATGTGCTGGTATCCCCTTTAAAAAATAGTTTGACATTTGAGAAACGCTTATTTACTTGCTGAGAGGAAATAATCGATACCACTCTCATGTCTGTACGCTAAATATGAAGCTAAAGCCAGACACTGTTTAGCTTAGCTTAGCTTAGTTTGGCTTAACTTGATGTAAAAGCTGGAAACAGCTAACCGGGTTCTGTACAAATGTAAAAAAAAACAACTTTAAAGCTTTGTAATTAGGACAACCTATCTCTCACCCTGAGGTAGCCAGACAAACAGCCATAGACTCATTGCATCCGGTAGTGTGGTATCGACCTTCTCATCAAATTCTCAGCAAGAAAGCAAAATGTGGAACTACTCTGATCAGCCAACAGTACTAAAATACTGTCGGCTGACTGGTTGGTTGGTTGAATTTGTGGTTAGATTTCAGTCCTTTTTTGCAGCCATTTTAAGTGCACAACACTTAAATAATTTCAGAGATAAATTTAGGTCAGTAACAGATTCCTTACATGTAAAAGGATAAGGTGCCAGAAAGTTGCTAGAATAATAATCACTAATTGAGCATGTTGATAGCTACCATATCTTGAAACTATGGGCTTTATTCAGCCAGTTATCTTGTGCTATGAGCAGCTATGCCAGCTATGTCTTCTTGTGTGCTGCCACTCAAGACAACACATTATCTGTAAATGAAAACTCTCTGTTCTATTTCTAACAGGGGCCCGGGCTCTGCAGACATAATAATGTGTGTGCATGCATGTGTGCATCTTTATCTTTGTGTATATGTGTGGATGGATGTGGGTAACCGGAGTGGGATGCTGGTGGTGAAATTTTAATAACGGCTGCTTGTTTCTGTCTCTTTCTTTTTTACTTTCTGACACCAGGGCAAAGAGGAGGAGACACGGTCGTATGGGATTATTGGTGGGTCAGCCGGGTTGATCAAAGCCAACGCTGAACAATCAGACAGTCAGAGCAGGAAGGGACAAAAAGATCTTAGATTATTTGACCATGTAACAAAAACATGGTTCTGTTTTAGGATTCATAGACTTTGAGGACGGCTTGTACAAATGGTAGGCACATTTTCTTTACATCTTGCCAATCTGTTGCTTAATTAGATCACTCCTATACGCTGTCCGTCTCACCCTGCCCAGTCAGTGTTAATGAGGGAAAGTCCACATCACGTATAACTACCACACAGTGTGTATGTGTGTGTGTGATACAAGAGGGCGAGGGCAGCAGGGCATGGGGGTCGGACAGTAATGGCAGTAGCATATTCAGGCCTCCTACTCTGGAATGCAGGGTGAGGGAGAGACACAACACTGCAATTCACTCGCAGAGAACTATTCTTAGTCCAGTATGTGAAGTGGACCCCCTCCCCTCCCCTCCTTCACCCCCTCCCTGGGGGCCGTGGAAAGAGTCTAGATGGACGAGTGGACATGGTGTCTATTAAGGTACGGGGCAGGATGGTGAGGCTGGACGGAGAGAGCTTTAGAGAAAGAGGGAGAGGATAAAAGTTAAGCTCCAGTGAGGCAAAGCCTGGTCAGCTAAGTCTGAATGGAGCAGTTCACTGGCTGTGAAGCCTCTCCAAAGAGCCTATTGTAAACGTACATTGGCACAATGCATGGAGCCCCGGGGACCTCTCTCTCTCTCTCTCCTCCTCCTCTCATGTGACCTCTCACAAACACTGACACACAGACAGACATACTTTCTCTCTATCCAGTTTTCCTACCTAGACTAAACAGACTTTTTGTCTTCTAACACAATTCAACAACTGGCAGTCTGATGCTACAAGGTTACATGTATTTTGTTGGGGGATAAAAAATGAATTTCCTGTGTGCTCACACCCTGCACACACACTTCTGAGATCACTGTGCAGCATCACACAGAGTTCAAACAGTGGGGGAATTCAGCCGGAGACAGTGTCACTAGTGACAGTGACAGGCTCAGAATTTTTTTTTCTGTGTTCCCTTCTATTTGCTTTATTTCTCTGTCCTTTCTGAATGAGTCATTGAGAAGATGGGGATGGACACACACACACACCAAGGCCTGGCAGTGCACGGTCCTACTGTTATCAGGCAAACACGGCTGAGTCGTCTGCAGCTCAGTCATAACAAATGTCAAAGAGCTATTCATCTCCTCTAATCCCATTCTCTATTCTCTTGTCTGCATGTATATACACACACCGGTGACACTAGAAGCGTTCACTCAAAATAACAAGGAGCGAGAACTGAAGAGCCGGGTGAACGTAAATCTAGTTGACTTTGAGAAAGAATAAGGGAGTAGAAAGGAAGTGTGGGCAATTAGGGAATTCGTGTAGAGATGGAAAAGGCGAAGCAAGAAGAAAGGCAGAGAGGGTGTAGAACAGAGGGAGGCAGATGGTAAGAAGTGAAAAATAAGAGGGAGAGGTAAGCAAAGTGGAAGGAGGAGGAAAAGAGGGGCAGGCGGGGTGAGGAAGGGGGGTTTGACAGGAGGAAGAGAATAAGTATGTGTCACCCTGCTGATGAAATCTCTCAAGTGATATGAACACACATTTAGGCTGCACTGCATGACGAAGGCGCCATGAAGGACTGCACAGCACGGTTTCTGCAAAAAATGTGCATGCTGAGTTGTTCAGAGACACCGAAATGCATGGTGTGTGAGAAAGAGACATGACAGCATCCTGTCCCAAATTGTCGTGTGAATAAACACGGTCTAGAAAGGTGACACTTTCACAAACTGGTTTGATGCATACAGAGTATAAGATACGACATACACCCAAACGTAGGTGTCTTCAACCACAGTTCGCGTGGAAACATAATGTGGGGTGCCTCTGTGACGGTGTGCGACTCATCACATGCATCGGGTTCAATAGGCTGCAGAACAGTGAAGAAGAACCAGAGAGGTGACACAAATGCAAAATGAATTACTTACACATTTATCGTGGAAAAGTCTGAATGTGCAGCACTCCAGCAGCAGTTATTACTTCTGTATTTTGCTTTTAATGGTTTGAGTCTGCAGAGCGATGCCTTATAGTGTCCATACTAATTTGGCTAGAATATAATGAGGGTTTCCATCAGAAATTGTTTAGCAAAGGGGGTCATTCACCTGGATAATAATAATGTTTTGTGATACATTTCTCTAGTAGATATTGGGCTCAACAGTAGCCACACTCATTAAAAATGACATTTGTTGTTTTAAATAGCATCCCTGCTGTTTTTAAAAGTTTTATTTTTCTGAAAGGTTATGTATATTTAATTGTATGCTTTATAATATTGGGAGAGGTGGTCTTTATTCCAGGCATGGCACCCCACCTCCACTCTGTGGAAGTGCTAAATGTTAAAAGCCAAAAGCTCCTTCCTCGATTGTTAGTGCTGGGAAACTAGAGTCTCTTCAGTCTCACAGTCTCATTTATATGGTTATACAATCTGACTGTGGTATGATCTCCAAAACCCCGACTTATGTAAGTGAATAACTGGATTGGCAGGCAAGGAAATGTTGCCTCTGTTGATTTGAGAAGCAGCTTCATATCCAACTCTATGGGCGTAAAGACAACAGCGCAGCGTATGTCCTGGAGTGTTGAGGAACCAACTTTCTTCAAGAACTGGAACACTTAAATGAATGTCCACTGGGACCTGAAAAGTTGTTAAGAATGCAAACTTTTGAATATTGCCCAAAGATAGATAGATAGCCTGCTAATACCTAATGAGACACCCTGACATGTGGAAATACAATACATAAAAACATGCACATAGCATTACAATCGAATACCGGCCTGCTAAACACACAAACACAGGACAGAGTGTTTATAACAGGACGCGTTATCTGCAGTAGAGTCTCAGTCTCAGTCTCCTCTGGGAGATGAGACAGATCTACTGAATCTCTCTCTTCCTTTTCTCACCCTTCCTCCCTCATTTTCTTCTTGGTTTTCCCCTCCTTGTGGTCTAGCTCTCTCCAAAATGATAAGACTGGTGATGTCTGACCCAATTATAAGCTTGATTCTGGCTCTGGCTCCAATCCTGTCCCTCCTGTCCTACCTTGGCCCTGTCCAGATGTAATAAGAGGCATGTGACAGGATCAGCACAGATCTCCTTCAACGACTACAGCCAGTCTACTGTCTTCGTAGTGCAAGCAGTAACCTCACACGAAAACAGCAAGACAGATGTATAAAAGATAAGATGGAGTGGGCGTTCAGAATGCCGTTGAAGGAGGCGGATTACTGATACAATTAAAAGAATATGTCTAATATCAGCAGCTTAGCAATTAATTTATGAAACACTTGGGAGCGGGGGAAGAGATGAGATGAAGACACACTAGAAAGGGGGAAAAAAAGTAGAGATATGCGAGGAGTGATAGGAGTGCTTCCTGTTAGAATTCCATCCCAGTTGACCTTCCTCTGTTGCCGTGGTAACACAGGCATTGGTGTGCGAGAGTAGACTAATTACTGGTAATCTGACTGGCTTCTCTCCTCTGGGACAATTGATTTTCAGCATTATCAGTCAGACTAACTCGCATGAGACGGGCGTATTAGTTGGTGTTACATGCTTCCAGCGTCTAGAGTGACAGACAGACACGGACAACTCTCTTCTTGAAACAGAGCAGCGCACTGTGGTCAAATCAGGCTGAAAAACCACGCTGACACAGATATAAGGCAGTTACAAACCCATGTGTGTGCAGTAACATTTTTCTATGCAGCCTATATGGTTGGTTTTTAAGAAAAACCATAAGTACCACACAGGCACGCAAACACACATACACATACACATACGCATACAGACACATACTAGACCGCTTTGCATGTGTGTTGGACAAATAGGTAGGTCAGCAGTCATGCACAATGCATACCAGGCAATTGACATGATGTGTCATGAGGAGAGAGCAGAGTCAGACTGACAGCATGTCCCCCAAAGACCACACACACACCACAGGGGCACACTGGGTAGACGTGCCCCCCTCACCAACCACCAACAAATGACTGCTCCACGCTGTCTGACACAGATTTTAGCTACAGACAGACAGGCAAG
>NW_023340257.1:15408143-15410163 GCF_004916995.1 Morone saxatilis | reverse complement strand
AGAAAATGACTTATACATGCCCAGAAGAGAGATAATATACCAATACCGGCTGATGTACAGACAGATTAATCGAAAGCAAAGAAGATTAAACTGATGTAAAGAGACGAGCCAAAAGTCACATTTCTAGAGAGAGGAGAAGAAAGGAGATCTGAAACATCCCATATCGTCCTTTCTTCCTTCCTCTCTTCCACAAAGTGTAAAGTGAGATGAGTTAGGTTAAAAAACTGGATAAAGCCTGAGTCAAAAATGTTAAAAACAAAGCTAAAGGGAGGGTCAATAAAATATGAACCCCTTTTTCAATATTTGAGAACATCCAGTGTTAGCTTTGGGACATATTAAATGCAAAAAAACACAAGAAGGGGAAGCACTTTCACCAAAGTGTTCTTTCTATATGAATGCTGTGTCAGTTTGTTCACATTTTAGTGTTAAGGCCAAAGGACACATACTGCTCTCTTTTGCGTTTAGGAGAGCAGGAGCATGCACATGAGCATGGAGGTGAACCACACTGGTATTGAAGATTAGCATATCAAAGGGTTTTTACATGTTTAAGGCCATTAACGCATATATTTTACATCACTGTCAGAGTACTACATACGCGATTTCATACCTTCCAGGCAGAAGAAATCCTTGCTGAAAGAACTAATGATCAGAATGACAGAACGATCTAAGAAGTTGATAATTAAATTTTTACTTAATTTCTCGTCTTAGGTGCAGAGATAAGAAATTGCTCAGTTCCATGACTGTTATCTGGGGCCTTCAAGGCAGCCTTTGGTGTCAGTATGGTGCTGAAATAATTATTTGAGTGATTACATTGCTATAAATTAACATTTTTGGGATTTTGGACTGTTGGTCAGACAAAAAAATTGAAGATTTGGGAAATTGTGATGGCCATTTTCACACTTTTCTCACATATACAGACATGACAGTAATCAATACACATGGACTGTATTAGTCAATGAATTGACTAAATAGTCTTGATTAACCAATAATGAAATAACTGTTCATTGCAGCCATATGAAAAAAAACTGGCATAATAATACACACTAGATACCTTAACATTAGAAGATTACGGGGCCATCTCTATGACTGGACAACAGACACTGGTTTGTAACAACATTTTTCTGTAAATGCCTGGAGACTGGGAGTGGGCACCAAATATAGTCAATATGTGATCAGGCATGAGGCTAGTACCATAAGGGCAATCAGGATGCCAAACCCAAGGAGTGGCATTATCTGGTGCCAAAGGAAAGACAGGACCACGGTGATATAACACCAAACATTGGGACACGATGTGGAAAAATGCATGAGGATGCATAAAGCCTTAAACAGGAGGCGCTGGTGACTGCATACAAGCAACCCTGTGCTGCTGGGCAAATAAACTCTGAGCTGCAGTGGGATGCCAGGGTGGGCATGTTGGCCCCAATCTCTGGCTGTGTGGTTAGTGTGGCTGGCATCCTCCAGGCATGGTATGACATGTGGTTCATCCCAGCAGGCAGCCAGAGTCACAACAAGAATGACACTTGTGTCTACACAGCCACGCTGCTCACTTTTGCTGAGAGTCATAATAAACACACTCACCCTGGTGCCAGAAATAGGCGTAAAATACAGTTTGATACAAGACCTGCTTCATTATCTTTTATATTAAACATATCTTACCTATGTCAATCTGTTTTTAAAATTGCAATTTCATTGTTATTTGGTGTACAGCAGCTCAGAGACAGAGGCCAGAAAAGATGTAATGGAAAAGATCCCATGGTCACTGAAGCAACAAACTCTACTTTTTTTTTTTAAACCGAAACTCAACCACCGTTACATCCTTCATTCTTGTATCTCTCTACCCTTCCATGCTCCTTGCATATTTGAGGATGGGTGGGCTGACCACTATGAGGAACAGTGCAGTAGTCAGAAAGCAGTGATTGCTTTAACAGAGGAGTTCATCAGAGGAAAATGCAGAATGCACCAGGGGGACTAAACCAGGTATCATGTATGCTATGCACTCACCAGCACACACACACACACA
>NW_023340257.1:15401719-15408099 GCF_004916995.1 Morone saxatilis | reverse complement strand
ACACACACACACACACTTCAGAAACTGATCTAAGCTGACTGAGGACCCATGGAGAGCAGTGGGGTGGTAAGAAACACAGAATTAAGCAGTGTCAGAACTCAGGTATAGAAGAAACTGAATCAGTGAAGGCATGAAGAGATGGGGGGTAAAAGTCAGAGAAGGGGGGGTGCCGTTAAGTGAACGAGGAAAAAAAGACTGGCTACTATGAAAAGAGAGAGGGGGTCAGTGAGAAAGAGAAAGGCTCACGCTTCACTGAATGTTATGCCACAGGGCCTGATTCTGCTGACCTGGTTTCTTTCACCAACAAAAGGACATGCATTAACACACTCACAAAAAAACGTCCACACACATGCACACGCCTATGGACATTTACACACCCACTTAACCTAAAGCCTGTGCGCACAAGCGATATACCTACACATTTACACACATGCTTACTCTTTCATCCTGCTTCACCCTCTTTTTTTTCCTCTCAACGTTTCTGCATCCTATATCTGTGCATACAGAATGACCTCAAGTAATTATTAATGGGTTTTCCATCTTTAGAAACTTTTTCGAGCTATAGGAAGGAATTGAGACTAACCAGTCAGTCAGACTCTCGCACTGAAGGATGACAAAACATTTCTTTGCACACACTGATCAAAGTATCAGTCATCGTTTCCATTTCGATTCTCACCGTTATAAACAACAACCTTTTTACGAAAAGGTTAGAGGTTCTCGTAAATTCTGCACAAGCGTGGGAATTGTGACATTATGTACATGAGACAATACAAACTTGTCAACCATTTACACTTTGTGGGCAACGGTGCAAATCAATTAGAATGATTGTTTTTTGGCAAAATTGTATATTTATATGATGTGATGTTTATCTTTACCTTGACGTGACAGGTATTTAATTCACTGGATTTGCCAAATCAGATGTGTCCGTCTGGTTATTTTATCCACTAACAATTTCTCAACTAATTACACAGGAAATGTATTGCATATCGATATATGTCTATATTCCATAGTAGAGGAGTACTCAGGTATCAATACCACAGTGTAAAAATACTCTGATACAAGTGAAAGCCCTGCATTACAAAAGTACAAAAGAGTACAAAAGAAGCATTAAAATGTACTCATTATGCAGAATGATCCATTTCAGAATATTGTTTTATTGTATTTTAAATAGTGATGCATTGTGGGTAAGGTGGGGCAGACTTCAACTACTTCATATACTGCTGGGCAGCTTCCAGTAATCTCTAATAATGGATGATCATTTGTTTGTTGATTATTTTGTGCAGATAATCTGAATCTGCAAAGTAACTAGGAACTAAACTTATCAAATGCAGTGAAGTAAAAAGTATAAAGTAGCAAAAAATGGAAATACACAAGTACCTCAAAATTGTACATTCCATTCAAAATGGATCCATATTGTCCACAATCAGCCTGTATTTAATCCACCAAATATTTTACTGGGCCAAAATCAGTAATGATCATATGTTTTAAGGAACTACTGAGCAGAACTTGTGCAAGAGAATTGGTATCTGTAACAATACATCTTGAATATCATACTCTTTTTGTACAAAATATTCCTTTTGGAGTCGTATGCTTTTTCAAAGCAGCCAATTTGACTTGTCATAGCAGAAAATGCAGGCGTTACGAACAACATTAACAACAGCTTAGTGTTCCACTAAGCTGTGTCAGTGTCACAGTGAGCCAAAATACCAGGAAGCAACTGAAACTGAAGCAGATACATGAAATTCAGCCATCATTAATTGTATAATTTTATTTACATTATTTGGACTGTTCTTTTCCTACTATAACGCGTCAAAATGTCTAGATAATAAAAAGCGCTGTATACTATAAATAAAAGAAGGCTTTAATGAAGAACAAAGACTTTTGCTGCTTAATGTATTGATTACCATAACTGTTTAAGCCACTTGTTTCAGACTGAGATACATGCTCACCAAATATCTCGTGTATATCTCTCACTTCCTTTTTTTTTTCAACAAGACACTTCACTTTGCTTAAAAACCACAGACCTGGTGTAGGACTTGAGCTGCGGGGCTTTTTATGTGAGGAAGTGAAGCTCAGTCTGTTGTTACTGCAATGCAACATGTGTATCTATGTCCTAAATGACACCAACACAAGGTGACCCACCAGTCAATTTCTACATCCAATAAGGGAATCAATAAACACTGCTATGTTGCACTCCATTCGGGGACATGATAAATGCATACTGTCAGTAAACCTTTACTCTTAAGGCTCGTGCTATTCTTTTGTACTCTGTTCTATTCAGTTAGTAACATCTGGCTGCTCGTAGAAAACGTCTATTCCGCAGTGAGAAATACACAGAAAAATCAAGGTTTCATTCACTGTGACTCAATTCTTTTCAGTTTTAATCTTGTCTTCTTCCATTTGGAAAATCAGATGCACTATTACATTTCTCCCTCTTTATCCCAATCAATTGTGACTACGCTCTGTTCTGCGTTTGTGTCCCACTGACACACTAACACCAGAGTGAAGAGGATGTAGAGTAGCAGCAAAGAGACTGGAGTGGAGTGACCTTTCTCTATGCTAATCCATACAGAATGGACACACACACACACACACACACACACACACACACACAATGTAAGGTAGAGGATTTGTCCTCTGCCAGATGAATCAAAAGGAAATCATCAACACAAATCCTTCTCCTTGTGTTGTTTGTGCGTGTACATGTGCGTGTGTGGCTGGTTTTCTTTCTTTTCTTTTTTTCCGTGGATTACCCCTCCTCCCACTATTTCATGTGTCAATCAGAGCCTCTCATTATAAACGGCGTGACACACCCACTGACTGGAGCACACGTTTCACACAATCCACGCTATTAAAAATAGCCCTGATAATAGAACAGCAGTCGCAAATCGAGCCCAGTGGCCGAATTCATCTCCCTCTCTGCTCCTCCTCCCTCCATCTTTTCCTGGCGTCTCTGTGCACCGCTGGGCAGATGTAAACCGCTGCCTGTGTCATGCCGCATCCTACTATCCCCTACTACCAAAGCCGCTATTTACTGCATTTCATTCACTCCAGCGCCAGCCACACCGAAATAAACTCCAACCCACAGGGGAATAGGATAGGCTGTTCGACTTTATAGCCACATTACCAGCCAATAAGCGGCTTCTTTTTCCCTCAATAGTGTATGAAAAAGAAATATGGCAAATCCCTGCACCAAGCGAGCATTATCCATTTAAAAAAAAAACGTACTGAATTGTTCACACTGCAAGATCAATATGAGGGTGAAACGGCGCTGCTGCACCGCTCATCCACTGCAAAGATGCAACATGAATGCCAATGTCAGGGTCCGCCAGAGCTGCGGTGCAGTGGTGCGGTGTGTCTGCTGCGACTAGATGATCCCAAATCTAATTCAGTTCCAGATGTAAAGCCTACGGGGTCAGAGCGGTAAAACAAACAAATAAATAAATAAATAAATAAATAAAAAATCCCCGGGCCCACAGGTGGTGATGCGTTTTTTCACTACCACCATGTTTTCGCAATTTCACGCGGGTCCTACTCACCGTCACTGCGGAGTGTCTGACTGCGTTGCACGCCGTCTGCCGTATCTCCGCCGCGCTCCCCGGTTTCAGCAGGTTCTTGGTGAATCTCCGGGTCGACTCGGCTGCCATCTCCTCATCTGAGCGGGTCACCGAGCACAATTCAGCCTGCTAGTTTCTGCTGCAGTCAGACCCGACTGGCCCTCGCTCCTAACCTGAGCCGACTGAGCTGTGTTTACACACACACACACACGCATACACACACACGCTTAACACACACACGCGCACACAGGCACAGGCGCACACACAGTCCTTACACACACTCAGAGCACGGAGTGCAGAGGATGTCTGTGCGTCGAAGCTGACGTCAACCTGGACTGACTCAGATATAGTACTTCCGGTTATGAATTTCGAATTAAAACAAATGTTGGCGGAACCGAGCGAAATTCATTCTTGACGACGAGCGGTGCTTTTATTTTGAAGGGTAACAGCATCAATTGCAGTGTTGCTCTCCAGTCTGTTTGTCCAGCTTGACAGGAGAAAAGAAACAGGTAATTTTGTGCTGCTACTGAATTGTATTTTCCCATTAAACCCTAACACATATTGTTAAATGTGTTTCAATACATGGCCCACTAAAGTGAACGCACATGTGCTGCAGCCTATGGATTCATTCAGCACTCAGCAGTCTCCTGATGGCCTAGGCTGCTATCGCTGATTTGATCAGGGTGTTTGAGGCTATACTGTATACATCATGCATCTCAAGGAGAGCTCTGAAATGTCAACTACTCATCAGCAGTCCAGTCACGACCAAGGAAAGATGGAGCAGCATTTACAGTGGAGGTTAGAGGATGAGGGAGACACACAGGCCAACAGCGACATGTAGCGGTAGGAAGTTATTTTGAAATAGGCAACCACTCTCCCATCATCTCAGTTAACTTTTAAAGAGAGGTGAGATGCTGCAATACTTAGGTCGACGATGGGCCTACATAGGAGGGATAATGGCTTATAGGTCGTTTAAACACTGCTCGTTTTATAATATAAAATATATATTTTACACATTTGTTTTAATTTATCAAATTTTTACTGTACATTTCTATTTTATATTGATGAATCAATCACTTTTGCCATACTTACGTTATTTTTCTTCTCTCTTACTATGTTAATTGTACCAAAATACCAAAGCAAAATTTCTTGTATGTGAAAACCTTCTTGGCAATAACCCCAATTCTTATTAACAGCATCAGTTTGTGACTGACTATTTAAGAGTTATTAAATTGAAATGCTGCTCCAAAGATTGCTCATTTACAGGAGGATTAATAATTAAATTATCTTCTTAAAAGCCTGGTTTTAGTCTAACCCACAATTTATCCTCAGACAGCTTTTTTTTAATACAAGTGCTCTGCCTCCCTCTTGTGTGCATAAGCTGCACTGCAGTATAAGGTGGGGAAGTCTAAAGTAGTGTGGGTCAGTTCACCCAAAAAACATTTCACTTAGTGGTATTAATGAAGATATATTTGTTTGTCGATATCACGGAGATGCGTAAGACTTTCTGGTGCCCAGTGCAGTGAAATAATATATTCAAGGATGTCACAATAATAATAATAATAATAATAATAATAATAATACATTTACATTTACATATTTATAGAGCAATTTTTTCAAGGAACACAAAACCAGCCTATAAATGTCATTTCAATAAAAATACTTAGTAACTTTGTTTACCACACAATTTCATTGTCGCCGCCCATCTCTTCTCCATTTTCAATCATCTCCTCAAATTAGTGCAACAGCGCCCCTCTGGGATGTAACGGCCGGTCAATGTAAGCTAGGCTGTGTGGTCAAAGTTGGTATTGTAACTGTTACAGTCGAGGCGTCTACTGGAGGGAACTCAGGTGAAGTTGATTTGAAAATAAGTATCAAACAATCATGTTTAAGGGCTAAAGTCAGGAAGACACTGTGAATGGACAGTCGTCTAAGTAAAACATACAGATTCTGAAGTGAACTGTGAAACTAAGCCTGTCGTTCTCTGGCCTCACAAACAACATAGTAAATATAGTTTAAGTTAGCTATATGAGGGGCTAACAGGTAGACAAGACAAATGAACCAACATAATGACAACCCCTGCAACTAGTGCAGTTAGATATAATATGACATGGACACTTCAGGAAGTAGACTGGACTTCAGCAACAAATAATAAGGTGATCATTGTCTGTTTGTGCTTTATTTCCTGGTGGTTAAATGTCACTTGGTTGTTTGTGTGCTTGTTGGTGTTATGGAGTTTGTTATGGAGGGTTTTTTATAACATTTCCTATTGAGCATTAGTTTGGTTGTTCTGTCACCTGTAGAGTGAATGTGTGTTTGTAGACTGTGTGTGATTTATGGACGAGTCTGTACAAAAGGTTTGCTAGTTGCTTGTTTTGTTTGTAATCAGCTTTAACAATGTAGGCCTTATGGGTTGTTTTTCAAGCACATACACGTCTGAGTAAGTCGTGTGTTTGATACATACGTTGATAATGTTGTTTGAACATAAACTTTTAGATCAGTCAACGTCTTTATTATTCAGTCTTGTCAATAGAAAAAATCAAATATTAACCTGTAACTTTGTCAGAATAGGAGCTTTTCTTATATATTCATCCACTGCAAAGATGCAACATGAATGCCAATGTCTACGATAATGTCTGTAAGTCATGTATCTATGACATGGATCTTAAACTGCCGGTGCGAGAGCCATTTCCACAGATGCCTAAAAGGGACCCCCTTAATAATAATACATTTTATTTGTTGGCGCCTTTCATAACACCCAAGGTCACCTTACAGGTAAAAACAATATAAAATACATATAAAATTACAAAGAAAATACAGTGT
>NW_023340257.1:15316452-15401619 GCF_004916995.1 Morone saxatilis | reverse complement strand
AAGGAAGGGGTGGAAAGCAGGGCTTTGTTGAAAGCAGCCCTTGTCCGACCGACTTACGTAGCTCCCACCCTCCCTCGCATCCTGACAATGTCATTTGACTGAACCTTTTGACTCTGCAACAACAAATGTTAAAGCTCCTGTGTGTATGCCTTAGTGGGATCTAGCGGTGTAGTTTCAGATTGAAGGCCCCTCGCTTCACCCTCCCCTTCCAAGCTCAAAGGAGAAACTACGATGGTCGCGAAAAGTGCAAAAAAACATGAACGGCCGATCCATACATAATACATAATTGTGTTCACAGATAATCATGTATTTGATGTTCTGAATATGAAGTCCATGGGTAATATATATTTGGCAACCTATCTATCCTTGTTAAACCCTATGTCACAAACTTTACCTTTAGGTTTGACAAGCAAGTCAATGTAGTAAAAGCCATTTTTTTCCAACTTCGTCCCATTTCCAAATTATGATGCGTCTCTCTTTCAAAGATCTTGATAAAGTCATCCACCCCTTTATTTCCTCCTGCCTAGACTGCTGCAACTCCCTGTATACTTGAATTAGTCTATTATCTGTGCCCTGTCTGCAACTAGTTCAGAGCGCTGCAGCCAGTTGACCTAAGAGGTAGTTGGAAGAGGGACCTGTCAGTACGGTTCAGAATTGATTTTAAGGTTCTCCTATTTGTTTATAAAGCCCTCAATGGGATGGTCCCCTCCTGTATAGCAGGCTTCCTTACCCCTTATTCTACATCCAGGTCCCTTAAGTTGGCTGCTACAAGTTCTAAACTTAAGCCCCAGGCTGACCACACCTTTGCTGTTGCTGCTCCTAGACTGTGAAACAGGACCCCCAACCCTATCAGTGCAATGATCTTTATGTTTTAATATTTTTGGGGGCTTTTTCCTTTTATTGAACAGGACAGCTTGAGAGATGGACAGGAAAGGGGGAAGTAAGAGGGGATGACACACAGCAAAGGGTCACAGGTCGGACTTGAACTCATGGCAGCTGCAGTAAGGATTCAGCCTTGGCACATGGGTGAATCCTCCATCAGGTGAGCTATCAGGGCGCCCCAAAATTAGTGTAATTTGTAAGGCTGTTTGCGGTGCTGTTAAATTTTGTTGTGGTATACTAAGAGGTATCCTGTCCATTTAATTTCTGTTACAACAATACATCATAATAATAAACAAAATAATAGCAACACCTCTCACAATACAACACTGTAACCTTCATTAAGGTGGGATTTATTCTAGTTTTGTTGTATTAGACTACATTAATTTCAGCTTAAGTGTAACTGATAAACTGGCAACTGAATGTGAATTGCGTATACCAAATTTGATCTCTGGGTGGCAGTAACACATCAGGCTCATGCCTGTGCATCTGAGCAGAACACACCATCAATGTAATATTAGCACCAGTCTAACAATATTCATATATGATATGTGATGTATAACATTAAAAAAATATTTCTTAATGAAGGCTTTGGGCTTACATAAATTTCTCTTGTCATACTAATGAAGCCACCAGAGCTAAAAATACTGTATTTATATGAGAGCACATGCACACACACTCACGGGCCACTTTGGTAGACCTTCCATCTCTGTAATCTGAGTTCAATAAGTATAATTCAGAAGATAAAACAAGCCGACAGAGTTGTGAAGTTCAGTTACTGTTTGACAAAAGGTTAAAAGTTACTCGGGTTGATCAATGGTCCTGGACACCTCAGTTCCACAAGCAAGGTCAAATGCACTACAGTGTCCTGTTTAATTCTGACTTTGTGGCACATTTTGTGTCATCTGTTTTATGTTGTTTACCTGTAACTGTTTTAATTGTATTGATGTACTGTCCATCTTGGCAATCGTAGTTTGAATTTACAGAGACTGCTGCACCAAAAAAAAAAAGCAGATGAGAGTATGGTGGGAGTAATCACCAATGTGCTGGTCTTCACTGCTGGTAGCTTAAACATAAAAACATTTCTATGGTCCAGATATCCAGATCAAGTAACACACCGATCCATGTTGTCCAGCTAAGCACTGCTAAAATCAGTCTGTTATATCATTATCATTTAGTTATGAAGATTTGAAACACCATGTTAAGAAAGCAGTTTGTGAATGCATAACTGTAACTCTACACAGCTCCAGAAACATTCTAGTGACTATACAAAAACATTAACGTTGATGCCTGAATGCTATTACAGGTAAAGTGTAGTAAGGGATTACATTTACAGGACATTTAAAGACTTGAACCCAACCGTAGTCCTTACCCCAACCTGTCATGTCTGTGATTCCTAACCATAACCTAACCTGAGCCCCAACAACAACAAAGAAGGCTTGCGTCATATGTCTTCTTAGCTGGCTAGCTAAGCACTATGTAGATAGGACATCTGAAGTGCTGTGTTAGGGTTACTAGGGCTAAGCTCGCTATGCATGCTTAGTGAAGCTTCATTGTGTGAGTGTGATGGCATTGGAGTTTTCTGGCAGAGCTTGGCTGTGTAACAGATAATCAATAAATGTACGTGATTATTTTTTTTCCAGGTGTAAAACATGACTGATTTGCACATTAAACTTTCCCAACATTGCTGTTCTGCGGGCAGTTCTCCGTAGTATTCCTACGTGCAACTAATAAAGCGGCCACAGAATGTAGAAATGCTATTTGGACACATGACAAAATCTTGTGCAGTCTGACAGACATCGTGACTCACCTCAGAGCTGCAGACAGAGGCAGCCAGATGGGGAGGGATGGATTTAAAAGAGGGAATGGGGGCAAAGAAGCAGAAATGAAGAAGACAAGTAACGTAGCCAAGACATAAGTGCTGGTGTACTCATAAATGATAAATCAATCTCAAAATGTGTTAGCCAGACAGTTGTGAATGCATTGTGAGTTCTATCCTAATCCCAGTCCTGTATGGCTGACAGTAAAGGTTAACTGAGAGGTGAAAGTGAAATGCAGGATATGGAAAAGAGAAAATAGAGCAGCCAAGACAGAAAAAAGGGAGTGAAGAGGTTTGGTGAAATGCTGGATCTCTTCTGGCAGGAGTTCGACATAGTGCAGCTTTAGGCAGCCTATTTTTCTTGTCAAGTCCTCAGATTCAATAACACGATAGCACTCTTCAGTGTCCACAGGTTCCTCAATTCAGGACTATCTTGAGGACAGAGGGAAAGAAAAAGACCATTTTAAACCGTCAAGGAGAGCAGCAGTATCACATTTCTGCTGGCAAGGGTTTGCCTGAGTGTCTAATTCTAATTTCCTCTTTCACAAGCTAACACAAAAGGAGTGTATGTCCATCTGCAATAGAGTACCCCAAAGGGAAAGAGAAGAATGGTGTAGGGGAGAGAGTCTGTTGCATGCATGTGCGCTGCTGAGTTTATGTGTGTGTGTGAGATTCTTTAAGATGTGGATACGATGTGTAGGAGAGTAAGTGACTGGACTTGTGTAAGATTGTGAGACTATGGGAAATGAGAGCTTTTGCCAGAAGAGGACAAGCTGATGGTGGATATACAGCCACAGAGAGAGACTTAGATGGAGGGAGAAATGCAGTGATATTAAAAAAGTAGGTGGAGAGGCAAAAATGGAGGAAAATGAAAACAGAACATTTGCAAATAGCATATGGACAGTTCCAACTGTGAAGGACAAGTGGATGTCAAGGGGAAAATCCACCGTATAGCGGAAGTTAGATTTTTTTTTTTCATTCCAAACACATCAAGCAGTTATATCAATAGACGTGAACCCAAGCAACCTCTTTCCAAAGGTAAAAACCAGAGGGCAAAAGCTGTAGTCGATCATGCCTTCCAAATCCTCACATATGCTCCACCACTGAGTATCACATTTGACCTCCAACTCGGATACATTAGGGCTCCTCCAGCATCTGTGTCTTCATCCTGGAGACAGTCGTGACTCCTGAATTTTGGAAGAGACTGACTCATGTACACAAACTGAGTAAATATGTTTTACTGTTTTTTATTTATTTTTTTTGAGCTTTGCAAACTGGCCATCGAATGCAAATGCAGTAAACAGTAAATTGATATAGTTGATGTGTTTGTCAGAGATGAATAAGCTCATAGAGCCACGTAGTAATCAATGTACAGTGCAGCATTCCTTCCAAACCTCAGTTGTTTCATAAATTATGTTGCTTACAGAAGCAATCTGCACATCTACTCAGTGATTTTACACACACACACACACACAGACACAGACATGCGCACGCATGTGTGTAAGAAAGTTTGTGCACCTCATACTTGCAGCCCTCAACCTCCAGTTTGGGGCTGAAAGTATTTCTGGATAGCAAGAAGAAAAACAGAAGCAAAGGAGTGAATAAAGTTCAGAATACTAAATACCAAACACAAAAAGACAAACTTCTTTGGTGTTTCATAAAATGCTGTTCGATACTTTTTTGAGAATATATGAAATGGGTTCATTGTGCGTAACAAAAGTTTTTACTAAATGCCTGATCAGATTTTCACTCGTAACTTAACTTATTCTTTGAGGAGATAGTTTCTGATTTAGATCATCTTCAATAAATCCCAAAAGCAAGGCATATTGTTTTAGTAAGGTACCAAAACCCAAGTTATGTTATTATTATTTTTTATCGTCTATGGTGAAAACAATTGCCATTACAGTTTCCTAAAGCCCAAGGTATTGTCATGAATCTCCTTTTTTGTGAGTTCAAAACCATTTACTATCACATAAGACAAAGAAAAGCAGCAAATCTTCACATTTGAGAGGTCGGAACTTGAAGAATGTTCTTTCGATCAACTAATTGATAAAGTTACAAATCGTATCACCTCTACTGTAATGGGAAATAACAGATCATGTTGATCTAAATGTGTGCGCTCACTGTACTGTACATGTGTTGGTATAGTCTGACTCACAGGATAGGCTTGGGTATGAGCCTGCCATTCTCCTCCCGTTCCGCTATCTTGCAAAGGCACTGTCCTGCTGCATCCTGGGCTTGGCACTGCCCAAGACAATCGTGATTGGTTTAAAGAAATACAAACAAGTCAGCATTTTCTACGCCTCATACCAAAATGACAGTGGGTTGAGCCGGACCTTTCGCCATTTTAGCTCTGTCGCAGCGCTAAAACAAAGTGTGGAGGTTGACTATGCAAGACTAGTTTAATCAGGAGAGGCAAGTGAATAACGTAAAGATAATTGTTTATTATAACATATACATATCTGATCGAGCAGCAGAAAGATAAATCTAGCCATGGACTCCAGATTTGGTGGTGGTGGCTGGTGACTCTGCTGAGACTCATAGGCTGATAAAATAATACAGCTGAGGGGCACGTAACAGCAGCAAGAATGCTAAACTAAACTAAAGGCAGAGATAGAGAATCATACGATAGGCTAACAATGCAGGTGTGTTGCTGTGCCATAGAATAGATGTGACAAACTGGTGAGAAAAGCTGGTATCTGGATTGACAGTCCCAGCAAGGAAAAATGATGCGTGAAGGTATGGGTTAGAGGAGGGAATGCAAAATGGAAAGAGAAATTGACTACAGTCCTGTATGCAAAAGAGTAGTCTTCCTGACTGAACTTTCGCTATAGCTTCATCAAATATGTGTGTCTCACCATGCTCACCTCCGTATCAGCCACAGGGCAATACTTAAGCATGCTCTCATCCTCAATTTTTTCTTTCTTCATCTTTTTGTTTCGTCTTTTTCTTTCTACACACTGGAGTTTTACAAAGTCAACCAGATATTTGAAGTGTCACTCTGAGTCCAACACAGACTCCATGATACTAGATGACATGCCCTTCTTTATTTGTTCTGTACTCTTACTTTCTAGCTTTTCTTTGTGTTCTTTAATAAATGAATAGTGTTCGTCCTCTTTTATCCCTCTCTCATTCACTTACCCTGTATGTGTGTGTGTGCATGTGTGTCTGTGTGCGTGTTAGAGAAGAGTGTCTGGTGCCTGGGGTGAAATCAGGCAGATAAAAGGCAGTGATGAGGTCTGGATCGTCAGCATCCTGACAGCTGTAGATTAAATTAAAGAACTTCTGACAAATCAAACAGATTTCTCTCTCTATCTCTCCCTCTCTTTCTCTCCATCTCTCTCTCTCTCTCTCCCTCTTCACCCCCAGAGCCCTCATCAGGCAAGCTGGGTGCGGAACTTGAAACAAAATGGATTTCATCTTTAAGGGCTTGGGCATGCTTTGAAACAGCACCAGCTGCCGGGCCTGCTTGTCTCTCTTTCTTTCTCTTTTGGACTTTTTTTTTTTCCAGATACTTCAACAAACTTGAGCCATATTGTGACAGATAAAGGTAGAACATCAGTACTTCAAACCCTGACAGTAATTGAGAGATGAAACAGACACATTTTCCAGGTTCTGAGAGGCCCACTCCGAACGACACATCAAACGCTCCCACTCGGGATTCCAGGGAATGGCAGAGAGCGGCGCTCTGCTCCCACTGGATCTAAATGCTGCCGTAATAAGATGTTAGTACTTTCTAATGTGGTCTATTGGCAGTTAAACCCACTCTGATGTGAAAATTCAAGTCAAATAGGCCCACTGCTGATCCTAATAAAGCGCACGCATACACACACACACAGACACACTTTAAAAAATATTAACGTCATGAAAATGTGTCATTGAAATATTGCCCCCTAATGTGTGGCCCTCATGTGATTGCCAGTCTAATATTACACAGTTTTATAATGGAAGCCTAATTCAGACACATGCTGCCCCACAAAGGGAACAACTGTGTCAGAAAAAGTTTTTTTTTCTTCATTCTGCCATGTTGTCTTGTATCTATTGTAGCCTTTATTTTGCATCAATATTTTGCCTCTAATTAAACTCGTTCCACATATCTGTTGCATACATCTAGAAATAACAAGTTGTATGTTTAAGATACATTTTAAATATCACACATCTGGACCAATAGCATTTTAGGAAGATGTATTTTATAATTTCTCTTTGGTGCTTGTCTGATGACGAGCAGAGAAAAAGTCTTACCTCAAACTAATGATTAATAATCAATAATGATTATATTCTGGATTAGTAATTTTGTTCATAAAATTACTTGATTGAATTTAGTAATTCCTGTTGCCCGAGTAATCTTTATATTCCTTGTTTTTATCTGACCTTTGGTCCCAAACAGATAAGTTTATGGCTAAGAAAGAGAAGCAAATCCTCACAGTTGAGAAGCTGTTGATGCTGCTGAAAAATTATTAATTGATAATCAAAATATTTACTGATTAATTTCCTGTCGATCAACTAAGCAATTCATCGACTAACTCTCTCATATCTACACAACAAACTAATGTGGAAGGATAAAGGAGGTCCAGGGAATCATACATAAATACATAAAGTATGTAATAAATAACTATTCCTGAATTGTTTTATTAGTTTGATGAGTTGGGATAAAATTGTTAAACAGCCTCAATATTCTTTGTTTTCTTCTAATTTTTCTCTAATTTCCTCTGAGCCCACTTATGAGGGATTCACCCTTAAAGTGCCATTAGACAAACATGTTCACAAATCTTTTCAGTCACTAGAGAGCAGTATTGGGCAGTGATGAGATGGGAGATGCCAATTGTGTGTGTGTGTGTGTGTGCGTGTGTGGGGGGGGATATAGAGAATGTGAAAGAGCGTGTGGACTCAAAGAGCCCAAGCTTCAGCAGCTGGCCAAACAGACTGAGCAGGGGTTCAGGCAGGAGCTGTGTGTTTCTCTGTGTGTGTGTGTGTGTGTGTGTGTGTGTGTGTGGGAAAGGAGTGGTGCAGACTGCTGAAGAGAGGCCTTCTTCTTACCCGACTCCTCGGCCCTGCTGCTCAAACCAACAGAATTAATAGGCTCGTTTGCCAAGAAAAACACTCTAATCAGTGGGTTTCCTCTCATTAAAAGTTAATTAGTTTGACACGAGTTTCCTGCAGAAGAAAGTATTGGCCACTTAGAACTCATTAGAGCCAAAGGAAAACATCACACTGAGGAAAGCTGGATGAGAGGAGAGAAAGGAGCACTGGGGCACACACACATTCATACACTGTAACATATAGTACACACTGAAAGACTCACGCTAGCTGGCACATCTACTGATATGTGCATTACTTTGTTATTACAAAATGTTGATGACATATGTAAACACGCATGCCAGCACACATCTAGACAAACATAAGACATTCACATGTGCGTGCGCACACACACAGATATACACTTCTGTAACCTACTTTAAAAGCCATGTCAGTGACTTTCATTCTGTGATGGCATCAGTAATCGCAAGAAACATTTACCCTGGGCTTTATGCATACATAGTCTGTATAGTCTGTAATATTTTAAATAGTGTAAATAGTTAACCATACAATAAGTTAGTAACATCCCAGCTGCTGATATAAATTGTGACAAACTGTTGCAGGCTCCTGCTAGTGACAGTGAAGTTGCACTGAAATATGGAAGAAGCAGTTTAAGCATTTTAAGCCAAATGTTGGAAACAACCGACAATGATGCTAGATCAGGTAGCATCATCACTACAGGTAGACAGGCAACCTTAGAGCTGGACTGATGACTTTTTTTATTCTCATACTGCCAGGCGGTTCACTTAATGACCTCTGAAGGTCTTTTGCTGTCAGACGGTGATGGTAGCTTTTGTAGTGCTTTTGGTTACAGAATCTGCTCTCTGAGTAAATATCTTCACAGTTGGCAATGCACTCACCTTGCCAGGACAAGCTCCAATTATAAAAATGTAGGCTGATTGATAAAACAGCAAAAAACGGCACATCATTACTGTGATTGTTATTTCAAAATGTATTGAGATTTTATGTGTTAAGATATTGTAGTAATCTAAGATGAAACTTAATATTGACTTATTGACGGACATATTTTAATGTTTGATATGTTCAGAACATGTAAATACAAGCTTCACATGAGTGACAAATGATGAGAAAGTATTTTTGTGTGACTGAACCGAACTTGACTTTAACACATAATCTTTAATAGTTTTTTTCAATGTGCTTCTCACAAAATTTAGAAAGAAACCCAAATGAATGCATATTGAAAGACCTTTGCTCCACAATACAATCCTGTACTTCCATTACTTTGCTGTTCTATACTGTAACACCAAAGCAGGTGCGGATAGCTTCTCAGCACTCAATATTTCATTCAGCACATTTCCTAGAGGAAATTACAAGACTCACATTGGAGACAAAGAGGACAGAAGTCATAAGAGACCTAAGAGAGGGTAGAAAGAAAAGAAAAAAGTGTAGCGTAGTCAGAAAAAGAGTAAAACCACATCTACCAGTTTAGTACTGGTAATTATTATCAAACGTACATCCAATGGATACCAGTCTCCATTTGGGATGAATTTGGGTTCTCCCACCCCACACTGTTAAATAACCATACACACACACATACACTCTCAAACCCTCCCCCATTTCCTCCTTCGCTCCATCTCTCCACTGCTCACTGATCTGTCCAGTCTGCTCAGACTTCCTCTTCTTAATGAATCATGAAGTTTGACTTGTACTCCTTAATAAGCAGTGTTTTGCAGAGAGCGGCTGGAAAGCGCAGAGTTTGTTTTCCTTTAATTAGCCGGGCAGGTTCCCTGGGCACGGGGCTGAGCGAGTGAGAGGGCCTGGGCCCACAGAGCAGCATCAGACGAGGAAATGCTGGGAGGCAGCCCGCGCTGCCAGGTGGCCGTAAGACGAATGGGAGTGGGCACAGACTGAGACGGGGCAGGAAACATAGAGGCATGGTGCTGTGAACTGAAGAACAATGATAGGAAATGTCCTGGAGAAAACACACCAGCCAGTGGTGAAAGAAGGGTGGAACGAAGGAGGGAAAGAAAGACGAGGAGTGAGGAAACATTTGACAACGTCAAAAGAAAAGAGTTAAAAAGGAGAGAGAAGTTAAGAAGAAATGTATATGATCAAGGTATAATTTTGAGGTACTTGTACTGCGCTTTCGTTTTATGCTACTTATGATACTTCTACTCCTCTACATTTCAAAGGGAAAAAATGCACTTTATACTCCATTACATTTATCTGACAGCTGTAGTTACTATACTTTGTACTATACTTTGCAGATTAAGTCCGGTTAAATCTGTGTTTAATCTGTGCAAATTCTTTATGTTGAGATTTAGACTGTTTCATTCAGTTTAGTGATGCGTCGTCCCTGTTTGTTCGCTTTTGTTCTAAGCTAAGCAATCACATCACAGTTCCGTAGTTCAGTACAAAACTAGACCTATACAATCACTGTTTATAAGGTTAATTGTTCATCAATCTGCTGCTTTTACTGTTTTTTAATATACGAATCCAGCAATCTATTTGTTTCACCATCTAGCGGTGCCGCCATTACTGCTGTGTTACAAATGATGACACACCAGAGGAAAATAAACAGTTGTTAATTCCAGGCTCTTACCTATTTGATATACTTAAGTATTGCTGTAATCAATTCAAAGTAATCCTCAGAGCAGCATTTTGATTTTGACTACATGTCTCATTGTGATTATTTGTGTGTGTGTGTGTGTGTGTGTGTGTGTGTGTATTTCTGTGTCTGTCTGTTTACAGCGTGGAGCTGTGGGATCACAGGTTTTAGACTTCCATCAGAGCGAACCTTTGTAGAGTCAATATCAGAGGCTTCACCTCAGAGCCTGACCTTTCCAGCCTGTCCTCTCTCTAAAACACCCAGCACCACCACCCCCCACCCCTTCTTATACGCGCACAGACACACACATACTCAAACACACACACACCCTACGCCCCCACGATCAATCTTCCCTCGGTCAGTACGACAGCAAAGCACAAAGCCAATCACATCAACACGGCTGGGATGCCACACTCACCCTCTGACGAAATGTCACTAGAGAGGCTATGTCAGGAAACCTCGGGCCTGTTAAGCATCTAAGTGTGCGTGTGTGTGAGAGAGAGAGAAAGAGAGAAGATCTAGAAGATTCTGGTTGCAGATGAAAATAGAAGTACATATGGGTTGTGTATTTAGTTGCAGCAAGAAAGTAAAGTTTTGTGATTCACTTACCTTTTGACCCTTTAGATTATTTAGCAATAGATGATGGACTAACCTTATTACCGGCTGGTATTTCAGCAACTTTTGTATTACAAAGCAACAGAACTGAGCTTTGTCTATTGAGATCACCCTAGAGGCTATGAAGATAATGTCATAATGTCACACTTAAATGAAAGGGCAGCAGTTGATAGCTTGGTTAAGAGACAATCACCTAACAGTAACACAACACAATAACGCTATAATATACTTTCATTAATTCATCGGGAAATCAATTTACGCCCCGCAGACTCAGGTCTTACTCTGAATGATTATACTTCAAATGCACTAATTAAACAAAGAGTGATCTTTTTTTCCCACAGTATATTACAAAAAAGGACTCTGGCCAATCAAATGCACGATGGAGCCTGGCCAATGCTGTGTACTGTATACTATTACCTTACCTGGGTTACATTGTGTTTCCGTGTGAAGTGGGATGCCAAGACGAGGCTTCAGAGCCCATCTGAGTCTCACGTCCTACAGACAGCCGTCTGCGTTCTCCTGCCAAGCTCACCTGGACTGCTTCACCTGTGCTTGTGACCCAGTGGTGCAGTGCAGCTCTGTATGTGTAGAGCTGTTGACTGAATCAAAGAAAAGTGGTGTGTAACACTGGTATGTAAGAAAAAGGTTAGCGAGGTGCAGGACATACACTCACAGAATGACAGAAGCTCAACAGTGCCAAATGACGGTTCTTTGGCGAGCTTTTATTGTAAAATGTATGTACTGCCATGAATGCAAATACCTTATTTGACTTGATCAGTTTCATTAATATAGCCAAAAATATAAATTTCCCTCAGAGGCCTTTACAGTCTGTACAACATATGGTGCCATTTATCCTAAGACCCTCGATTTGGATAAGGAAAATCTCCACAAAGAAACCCTATAATGGGAAGCGGGGGGGCAAACCTCAGGTGGAACAACATAGGAAGGATCCTTCACATGCAAATGATGTTGAAATATACTGCAGAGCAGACAGAAATAACAATTGTGAAATCACAATATGAATATGAATCAGAGCAGACGTCAGTGCCAAGCGCTCCTAAGAGCTGGGCCCCAAATCATCCTCTGTACCACAAAGTGCTGGAAAGAGAAAAAGACTAAATAAACATACATAAAATTTAAAATTGTTTTCATTTCGATATGTTCTGATGTAAAGTAATTCTAGTGTAAATTCAAATGAACGTAGGCTGGATTTTTTTGGTCTCGTATTTGAGTTTTTAGAGAATAAAACAACAATCGTAGAGTTAAAGCCTCCATATAATAGTGTCATGTTAAGACCATAAAACCATTATAGTACAATAAAGAACTGTTATTGGTTTGATCAGTGTGTCATAGGCCTTTTTCACAGCTAACATTTTGACTTGTGATATAGAGGTGTTACTTATAAAATGAACCATGGCTCAAATGTCCCAGTAAGCCAGCAAACATAATACCAGGACCCTGAAATTGAAACAGCTAAATTGAATTCAGCCCTCATTCATTTTATGATTTACACCTATTTGACAGATGCCGTATTTCATTTTAATTTTTTATTTGGGGGAACTCTGATGATACATAGCAGTGGACAAATTGATACAGTCTATACTCCAGTGTTAGTCAGCTAAAAGCAATTAAACAGCATCAATTGCTAAGTTAATGCATTCAAGTTTTTGGAAAATGCCTTTTTTCACTTTAAGTATGCCTGTTTGTCCTAATGAATAGACCCATGATGCAAAAAATCCCCAAACCACAAACATTCCTCCTTCAGTCTTTTTTGTGTATGAAGCATCAGACTAATGCCATATCTTTCATCTGTTATGCAGACTAAGAAATCTTTATAAAAGTCCTGAAGTCTGTTAAATTTTTAAGAGAGTAATATTGCTGGATAAATATGAAATGTTTAGTGTCGTCCATCCCTATCGACTAATGAAATCACAGTGAGGATAGTGTAATATGTGTAGTGAGGAAAATATTGTTAAAGTAATCTCTATAAAGAGAGCTGCACTCACAATTGGTTTGTTTGAGACTAGCTCTAAGGACTATCAGATCAATTCTGGCTGGCAGCACCTACGTTTCAGACATCAGAAACATTTGCATTGTTTGATTGTGGATAAACCAAGTTTAGACATAAGAGTATTAGCCCTAAGGTTCGCCCTGTGCTTTGTGTTTTTTAAATATATATTTATTTGTTTAGGGCAAAGTGGGGTTATATTTAGAGAGATTGATATTCTCTATTTACAGAATGAATTATATTAACCAAACAAGAGGTCATTGGCTCTGGCTAGCATGATGGGGCTATGGGAGTGTCTGGAGTTGTACAATATCAGCGTAACCTCTGCTTTAACCCCACATATGAGCACTATTGATTCATTCACTTTGAAGAGGTCCTTGAAATTGTTTCGATGAGGAACTATCGTGGCAGTCTATTGGGGCATCCAAGGCACCAGTCCAAATGAGAATGTCTCCAAGCTGGAGACAGATAGACAGACAAAATCACAACGGCTGCGAAGAAAGACAAAAAATGAAAAAAAGGGAGAAAAAGAGTAAAAGAGCTATAAAAAAAAAATAGAGAACTCCTTGTTTCAGAAACAATGACTTTCCTGCCGATAGAAAGCGATGCCTGAGCTGTTGCAATATCCATGTCTCTGACAGAACTCAGGGCGTATCAGGCTTATTGCATTACCTGAAAAAAAGGGAAAGGGTAGAAATAATCAAAAATGCATCAGAAATAATGCACTTTTCAGACTCTATCCATCATTGTTTCGGCACCCTCGATCCTTTACGAGAAGTGAGTGAGTGGAGGGAGGGGGGCGAGGCGCTTGCTCCCGCTCCCACAGCCAAAGAGGAGGATGGGTAATTAAATTGTGTGTCGCTCTCTAAGAACTAAAATGAATGAAATAGATGAATGCTATTGCATTATGCCACAATCGTGACCTGCAGAAAACTAATGGCAGAATAATAGTTTTAGGTACTGGCTCTATTTCTCTGATGCAGACAGCCACTTGAGTGAATATGCAACCGTACTCGCAGTCAAAATGGTTTGTCCTCCACCTTGACTGTGTAATGCTCTGTCTGTCTGCGGTATGCGTCTGTCTCTCAGTCTGTTGGCCCATTTGTCTGTGCGCTTACTTCGTGCGCAGCTGTCTCTCCATCCATCCACCCACCTTTCTCTCCCAAGCTGTCATGCTTGGATCAACTTATTTACCAGGCCAACATGGAGTCCAAAGTGGCTGAACCGATTTATTTTTTTTGTTTCTGCAGCAAGCAGCCAAACCAGCGGTCTTTTTCTCTATTCAACATGCTTCCCAGAGACGGGGGCCTTGCTTTGTAGTTTGTTGACTGTAAAGAGCTTGGAAAATTGTCCTGAAATCCTGAGCAAAAAGGAGTGTAAATAAAAGATCAAACCAGGCCTGTGAGCAGAACCAGCGGCCTGGTACTCAGTGCAATAACTCACCACGCGTCACCACGTATTAGCTTGACGTGTTCGAGCCAGGGTGGAGAGAGGTAGCCAGGAGCTTTTTTCCAGATTCTCTATAGTACTGTACAATCACCTGAGGAGATACAGCATATTCCGCTGTAAAGAAATGCAGCTTATTGAAGCTTTGAAGTTTTATAAGTCATGGATCGCTTGTTTCGCAAAGTCTGCAAATTAGAGTCTGCTCACCTTCAGATGTTGTTTTCTGTCTGCTCAAAATTAGATTTTAAGCTGGAACAAATATAAGTTTTGATGGCGGATGTTACATGGCTGAAATTGTTGCAGCATCTACCTCACTGGTTGAAACATGATTGTTAAACCGTGAAAAAGGTAGGGAGTTTAATGTAAAAAAAAGAAAAGAAAACATGCATGATTCTTTCCACAGGATGAAATTTGCCATCCTCATGTGGCGCCTGGCCAGAAGATGGCAGCACTCAGCTATGCTTTGGCCTCCTCTGATCTCAATTGTGTCCACCAGTCTGTTCATGGATATGCTGTGTCCAATGATGGATAGAGATGTTTCGTGGCTGCGCTCGCTACACAGTGTAGGTCACTGGGCTGATTGGGGGCCTGGTCCTCACCGCTGCTCTCTACATTCAAACATGCTGAACCAGTTAACCGCGGCTTTCCTGGATCGGCCCACGAATCAACAGCTGATCAACAGAATCACTCATGACACATCCTGGCAGCGAATACTAAACATAACTTAACAAATAGCTGTCTGGGGAAATGAATGAGAAGATGCCAGCCATCTCCGAATACACAAGCAGACAAATATACACAAACCTTTTAAATGACTGCTCAAACTTCGCAATAGCCTTGAAGTAAAAGTTGTTGTCCTATTGTTAGATATAGACAGCCGAGGTTTATTTCTGTTTGTATATGCTGGAGGGGGTTGTAGCTCTGCTCCTGTTGGCCCTGTTATTTGATTTCCTCTTTTACAAAGGCCACAGTCAGAGCTCATGTCAAAAGAATGCATGCAATAACAAAACAAGCTTGACTGATAAATACCCTCTTTTCGGTGTGTGTGTGTGTGTGTGTGTGTGTATCTTCAGGGCTGTGCTGTTAGTGATCTTCCTAGAGTGCGTCTGACAGAAACAGTCTGACACAGAAAAACCAAAGCAGCTTGAGACTCTTCCAACCCTCTAATGATGTTTAATAATACCTATCAGTGATGGAATACACACACACACACACACACACACTCACACACACTCACACCCTTTCAAACCCCTCCAGGAGTAGCAGCACCTTGCCGACTGTGGAATTACAGACAGGCGATAATCAGGTCAGCCCGCAGGTCCTCGGGGATTGAGGTGTTCATAAACATTCCTGCTGCTCTTTTGTGTTACTTCCTGCGGTAAAACAGCAAGGCGCTCCAGTTGAGCCGACACAGGATAGCTAGTGCGTCGGCTCGCCCCTGGGTGCACCATCCCCGTCTCTATGTGGAGGTAGACACACACACACACACACCTTCTCTGGGATATTAAAACACACTCAGGCTTCATGTAGACATATCATCAGAATATTAACCACCTTATTAGCATAAAAAACCCTCCTAGTCATCTACATCTGATTTGACATTTGGCATTGAAATCAGTACCTCGACTTAAAATAATATCTAACAGCATTATACATTTCTTTTAAAGACTGAACAAATGTGTGTGTGTATGTGTGTGTGTGCATATGTGTGTGATATTACTTGAGGTTGATACTCAGAGCCAACTACCTCCTCCTCCATGAACGAAACCTTCTATAAACAAAGACCAAAAGAATACAAAGGCGTGGGTTCAGTGCATGCCTCTTTTTTTTCCAAGGATGTCAGCCTCTGCTTTTCAAAGATTTGACTCTTGCTCTGCAGTCAAACAAAAACCTTTTGGTAAATTGATTAGGCTCTCCAAACTTTTCAGGTTTGTGATGCAACTCAATGTGAAAAGTTCAATATTCCACTCGCTCGGGCTAGAAAGTTCACAAACATGTCTTCTTGTCTCTTATCAGTGACCCGGGGCCTTCTGCTTGAGCAGGTGCAAAGGGGGCTGTTGACTGTTTTTACCGGGGTCTTTTATGAAAAGAGGAGATAAACCTCTCCTCTTTTCCTGTGACAGTTCTAGCTGTATGTTAAATTCTAGCAATTTCACTTCTCGGAACTTGTTGCAGTCGTACAGTTAACATCATATCATTTTCTGGCATGTGAGGGCACTTTTGCACAAAATGAATCCGGTGAATAAGATCAAGGAAAGTAAGATGTTTATTCCCAGTTTAGCTTCATAGTTCTCTTCAGTCCTGTGCAGCCGGTGCAATAGCAAGTCCAGCTCTCCTCGCTCCACATTTTACATCTCTTACATGAACTCTTTTGTCGTACCCACTCTCATCCAACTTGTATTGTTTATAGCTTCAGTCGGTGGTGTTTTACAATCTCAAAATGACCTGACAACAATCTTGTGAGGAGGGCCAAAGCTATAAAAGTTTAAGCAAGTGCTTATTTTGAGCTTGAGAAAATGTAAATAATCAGATCTGATCTATTGAGGAAGGAATTTATATTTCTTCCTCTTTCTGATGCTATTTTTCCCGCACAAACTAAATTCTGTGTAATGTTTTAACATGATTAAGCTTGTTTCTGCAATCAAACTCTACCTACTTATTGGTGGGAAGAACAACAGTGTACCACCAAGCCACACAATGGGCCAAGAAATACAGTCCTGTTCAGTTTAATTTAGATAATGCTGGATTTTTCATTTAACACTCCACTCCACTCTAGTTTCCTCATTCTTCCTGTCCTTTGTCCAGCCTGTTTTTACCCTATGTTCTTTGCCCTGGTTGACCTGTCCTTCCCCGCAACAGGCCAGCTCAGATCCAAATACTGTCCAGACTTTGAGAGCAGCACGCCTTTCGTCTCAGCCCTCCTCACTGTCAACATGTCTCCAGCAGAGCTATGTAAACAGCTCAGCCACAGCACAGGGCCCACTGTCAGAGGCTGATTACCCCCAAACAGCCCCCAATCAAATGGAAATATGAAATAAATCACAAGTGACTAGCTCTGCTTCCAGGGGTTGGCATGGGTTTGCTGTTGTGGCCGATTCTGAGGGTCAGGTTTAATGCATCAAAATAAACAAGTCAGACCAGCTTTGTTTGTTGTGTGCACCAGACTACACAAGAAATATTTTGTTTTTTGCTGTTTTGATGATGAAGCTGAGAGAGGAGATATACTGAGTCTGAATGATGAAGAGGCAGTGGTGGTATTTGTTTTACTTAACTTACATAAAAGTAGCAATACCACAATGTACAAATACTTCATTACAAGTAAACGTCCTGTGTTCGAAGTTTAACTTGTACAGCATTATTATCACTAAAATGTAATAAAAAAGGGTCCCTGTCAGTATTATATTATCGTCTTACATTACTGGATCATTATTACTGATGGATTAAAGGGAAAGCAGCATTTAAATTGTGTAGCTGGTTGAGGTGTAATAAAAAAAATTAAATAAAAATTATTTCATATATTGTTTGCCACTTAAAATGTACTGTATAATAATACATCATATTTTATATGGTCAGTGTACAGTATAGGTTTAAAATATTAATCTGCAAAGTGAGCAATGATAGCTGTGAAATAAATGAAAAGTCTAAAATGTAGTAGAATAGAGGTGTAAAGTAGCATAAAATTGAAACATTTAAGTAAAGTACTCTACCTCAGAGTTGTACCCAAGTACTATACTGCATCAGCAACTGTCCACCACTGGAAAGAGGAAATTAAAAACCAGGAAGAAAGAAAGAGACTGAAAAAAATGAAAGGAAAAAAAGAAGAAAGAGTCTGTGTGAAAGTACAAAACAATGGGCCAAATGAGTAGGATTAGGGCCTAAATCTGATATAGCCTACTGTCTGTGTGGGACTGAGGCAGTGGTTGTGGTGTTAACATGATGCTGTAAGTGTGATAGCTCTGTAATACCATGTCATTAAACTGTTATGGTTACACAGCTCAGTGGAACAGAACAGTGGGTGTATAACCTTGAACAAGGCAAGGCTCTTCATGCTTCAGCCCAGCAACAATCTATAGGGCAGAGGGGAATGTGCAAGTGTGTGTGTGTGTGTATGTGTGCCTCATCACAGCACCCAGCCTGATTTGTGTATTCAACATTACAGTTTAAATAAGCATAGAGTCCTTGTGCCACTTTTTGAGCATTTGATCAAAATCCAATATATCTAAGTTGAGCAGAGCTATGGCTCGCTACCCAAAGAAAATACACTGACAAACTGTGTTTCAACTTCAAGCCTTTACACAGAAGTTATAGCACGAGAAAGAGGGAGAGAGATGTTGGCGACTGTAAAAAGGGGAATTTCTGATTTGCCCATGCACAGTTGTTTTTGTTAGTTATTTAGCTGAATGTTTACTGTCATGACTCAAATGGCTTTTATTATTTTAACTCAAATGACCACTGAAAACATGAAGACATGCACAAATTGTTGACTGAACCTAGTATGTATAACAAAAGTCTCGCATCCTGATTTGAAGTGTTTATAGAGCATGACCTTGCAGTCCCTGTTCTCATCTCGATCCAAATGTGGTTACACCTCTCTTCCTCTGTGCCAGCATCTGTCTCTTTCTGGCTATTTCTCCCCTCGCCACAGCTGGGTCACAAACCCTTAAAAAAAACATCTAAATTAAAAATCTCTGTCCTGACCGATGTTATTACAATCTTTAACATGCCAGTAAACATTGACAAGCAGTAATGTGACCTGCATGGGGATTTATGTGGCCCTGTAAAGGGTGGCTAGCTGCTGGGTGGGTCGGTTGATGGTGCTGGGAGACTGGGCTGTTGTCAGACTCAACACTGGCCCTCTGATCTCCCTCTTTCTCTCCCTCTCTCTCCTCTGCTAACAAGCCCTTTCATTTCCTTTCTGGAAAATCTGTTCTTCATAATATCACACACACAGAGCTGGAGTGGGAAAGTGGGAAGACGCCAAGGAGAGGCAGAGGGAGTAAAATTTAGGAAATTTTCCAGACAAAAAGACTTGAATCTTACCATATTTCCATTCCATGTGGATGTGGCTGGCTTCCAATGATGAGTATTGGCTGTGTGTGTTGGTCAAAGATATAATTGAAGGTTCACTCTCTGGCTGTTGATGGAGCAATGCTAAACAGTGCAGGCAAAGATGGGATTATACATACAGAAGCTGCAGGGTATGGATGAGCTTTGTGCTGCACCACCAGAACCACAAGACATAGACCAAAGAAGAATGAATGCCTGAGACATGTTCTTTAATAAAAAACCCACCAGGATCATGGCATGACATGGTAAAACTGAAAATAACATCCATTAACATCGCAGTAGTATTTTATGTAAAGATGGATCTCATAATTCTGCCCAGGGCAGCTAAAAGCTTAGAGCCAGCAGTGAATTTGCTGTCTGTTGTGTAAGAGAATAGATTTAAAATGCAACATACCTAAATGACAGCAATTTGACTCCATTCATTAAATAGTTTTCTGATCTGTCACCTCTGTGGTTAGGTTGATTGTGTTGAGGCAACTAAAAACTACTTGGTTTAGAAGTTTAGAGGAAGATTGTGGTCATGGTTAAAAGAAACTAACGCCTACAGTTGGTAGGAGACAGGAAACTAACTGTGGCCTATGATGTTGCATGCATGATTGGACTATTGGACTATTCATCCAGAAATCCCCCCATGGCACTCTAACCGTGTCCGTGCTTCTCAGAGAGGACTGTCATTTACACAAGCATGCAACCACACGTTGTAATTTGTCAGGAAGGCATAAACATCTTGTTTTAAAGCTGTAACCATTTGTTTTTAGGCCACTTGGGGGCAGCAGAACAAGCTGTAAACACAACATAAATCTATTATCACCTTATAAAGTTATTGTGGCCAAGATGTTTGAAAAGAGTTGCCTATTTACCCATCTAGAAGACATGTCCAACAGATGAATGTAAGTCCAATATTTACTTTCCTTTTATCTCCTGAACTCCTTTTTTGCTTCCACCAACTCCTGAGGGACAAATCCTACTACTTAGCTCCTTTGTCTGTTTGTTGTTTGGTGCTTGGCAGGTAGCTTACCGCTGGCAACTAGGCCCTTTTGAAAACGGTGCCATGAGAGCAGTGAGATTGAATCAAAACATTACAGTTGCAGGTTGTAAAACCAAAACAATGGGCTGAAAGATGCTAAAACGCCAAGTAGAACTGAGGGAAACTGCAGAGTGAGGTGATAATTTGTCACTACAAGCCACACCCATCACATTACACAGGTATTTGATCCATTGTTAACATAAAATATTGATTACTGCAGCTTTAAACATTTGTTAAACAACCTGGGCTGCTGGACTGCGTGTCTTGGCTTGGTACTTTAGGGAGGGAAAAACTCATGAAGCGAATGTATCCGCTGAAAGAAAAAGGTAGGATTAACGATGAAATGAATGACAAGCTTTGTGATGGCAGGAGGCAGCAGTAACTCAGTATAGAGCCCAGCATTCAGCTTGACCCTCACTGATCTCTGCTGTCTATAGCACTCAGAGCCAAAGAAAGCTGATTCACTTTCAAAAAACACATCACTTGTCAAAAGGAGCTGTCAGACACTAAGGTAGGAAGGCACTTCAATTAGAAGATACAAAAGTAAGCCCCTTATCCTGGATGTGACGTTTCTGTTGATCTGGCATTTTTCTCCAAAAAGAGCATAGAGACAAGAGAGACTAAAAGAGAAAAGAAAACAGGGAGACAGAGAAGGGGTTACATAGGGAGCTATGGAAATGTGTTAAAAGAACATAGATTTCTGCATGTTTTGCATATTTAAACTATTTAATATTTGAACCCATTACCCAGTTTGTAGACTACTGTGTGCGTACACACAATCGTTACAGTAGCACTGTCTACTGGCATTCTTTTGTCAGATTTATATCATCATCACATGGTAATGCAGGTGTTCAAACTTCCAAGATTATGGAGTTATCTGCTAGCACTGGCTGTGTGAGCTTCAGTATGTTTTTGAATAGTCAAACTTGAAAGACAGACTGACTTAACATGTGAAAGGTTGGTTCTTGCATCAAAAATGATTTAAAAAAATGACTCAGATCTTTCCACAGGCAACCATTTCAAGAGAGTAGTTATACCATGTTGACATAAATTTGACCAAAACAATTGAGAGTTCATTGTGAAGGATTACCTATTTCAAGCAGGTTTCAAGTCTCTGCGTTTATTTCCATACAATAAATTAAAATTAATGGCTGTACAGAAGGTAGTAACTCAATGTAAAGAGGACAACTAATCATAGTTAATGTAAGATTTGTAGTTATGAGGTAAAGACACTTAGTCATTTAAGCAACAGAACCATTCAAGATTGAAGGGAAAGAGTAATCCACTAGGATTTTGTGGCATCTAGCTGTGTAGTTGCAGAGCGCAACTCCCTTGCTTCACCCTCTCCTTCCAAGCACAAAGGACAAACTGCAGTGGCCACAAAACATACAAAAACGCACCTATCCAGAGCTAGTGTTGTTTGTAAATACATGGCGGTTCAACGTGTAGGACTCCATGGAAGGCAACCTAGAGCGTCAATATATAAAAAAAAATAAGTATATTCATAGTTATAAACATAGTTATGCATATTATATTCAATTTCTGCCAATAGATCCCCCTTAATGCTACACACTGGAGAATTATAAATTAATTTCAATAAATTTTAATATAAAATGGTGTTATTGTCAAAGCCCATTTTCTCTTTTCTTTCCTACAGCTTCCTTTGCATATCTTCTATCTTATCCTGTATCTCTACATCTCCCTTACCTCTTCTCTTCCTTTCACCTTTTTTCATTTCCTTTATTCCTGTTCTGTTTTATGTCATTTTCACTGCCTTTACACTTTATCTCAGCCTTCCTCCTCCCTTTGTCTTTTCTCACCTGTTCCATTCTTCCTAACATGTCTCCTCTCCCCCTCTCCCTTTTCTTGATTTTTCCTCCCCTCCCCTCTCCTCTCCCCTGAGTTCTGTGTTGAGAGCACAACAGTAGAATTTGTTTTGCTGCCTCTCATCAGATTAGTGTTGATTTTTCTGCCGCCAAGCTGCAGTTCAGCAGAGTGGATGAACTTCTTTAACTGTTTATCAGAAGCGCATTTACACTGCACTGCTCAGCGGCCCTGCGGTTTGTTACCTGCCATTTACTATGAAATAAAAATCGATGAATGCTGAAATGTGATTTTATGGCCCGCCGTTATTGAGACCAATGATGATTTCCTGCTTAACATGATATGGAATGTCAGTCCCACTGGCGTGCTGTTTTAACATCGGGAAGCGGCCTTATAAAGTACTGGCGTAGCAACAGTAGTTTTCAAATTTGTTGGGATAACTGCTTGACATTTGTATCCAGGAAAACCCTTCAGTAGTGCAAAAGGTTTTTGGTCTCATGGTAGTCGTCTGGATCGATAAACAGCAAGTCAAAGTTCAGTGTCAAATCACAATATCTGTTGCTGCAACTTAAATCAAACATCCTGTGCGCTGCCCTCATAACTCCCCTCACCTCTGTCATTTACCAAACTACAAGGGATTCTGGGCTGCCCACAATAAAAACAATAGTTAACTTGAAGCCTCTCCTCTCAAGTGGACTTGTGCGCCAGACAATGATGACACAGTGTCCTGTCAGAGCAGTAATGACTGAGATTTACACTCTATTATTAGACCTGGGCCCCATTGAGCTGCCCTCGGAGACCCCTTCCTCTCTCATCCAGATTCAGCAAGAGAGAGGACCGAGGCAGAGCACAGATCACAGCTAATGCACTGAATCACCGACCACAGGCTAACATGCTGATAAGAGGAATAATTATAGTGTTTGCATGAGTGTGTGTCTTCATCCCTTACTGTACTTTTAAGAAGCACAAATTCAAACAGCTTATTACAAGATGTAATTAAGAAAACATGTGTGAGTGTGCAGAAATAGCAGCAGACACGTTAACTCCATAAACTGCTGTGAGCCACTTATAACAACACTGAGTAACAGGACAAGAGGAAGAGTAAAGAGGAGCAAACAGGATTTTACGATGCATGTTCCAACACTGTCATTTATAGTACTCCTTCTCATTACTCATCTGTGTCTGTGCTTAACACGAAAATACTCACCAGGTTAGCATCTGATCACCCACTACCTAAAATAATATTGGCAGGCACTGAGAGGCTAGATAAGGTCAGGGGCTTAAGGTCCTTTGTTCTAAAATTCTAAAAATACAAATGTATTATTTCTTCTTTTTTTTCTGCTTGCACTGCTACTTTAGGTCTACTGTTCAGGCTGCTGTGGTTATTTGTTAATATTGCATTTCCGGGTACTTACACGTGCTACCATAGGTGATAAGTATCAGGAGCACTGAAGCTCCAGGACAGGGTCATGCATCTGTAAGCCCACTTGCTGCACAGTCATGCCTGATTTGCATTAATCATTTGTCTTTGTTTTTGATTCATTGTTATGTGATTACAGAATCTCTTTTCCAGTAGAGGAAGTATGAATCTCAGATTCAGATGTTTCACAGTCCCCGGACCCTCGCTAATGAGGTCATATACCACCCTGAACAGAACACAGAAAACACAAAGATGTAGATGTCTTCACTAGGTGTTTGTTGAAAATTTATGAAGCCTCTATTCTCCCTGTCTTTGGTGACAGTAAGACAACACACTACACATACAGACAACATAGGCAGGAAGGCACACTGAGCAGGATAGTTTTCCATCTGTCGTGTATAAACGGGCACACGCACACTCGTGCACACACCCTCAAAGAGTTGTAAACTCCGAGGACGGAGGAGCTACTGCCAAAGGAGGAGCAAAAGCAAGGCAAAGAGATGGGCAAAGAGGAAGACAGAGGGAAGAGCAGGGTGAGAGGAGGAGAGGAGAAAGGGTACACTATCCTGGCAGGTGGTTCAGAGCTGCCTGGCAATGTCACCATGTCATCGCCATGGGAACACAGAGCCTGCAGACTCTTTTGGACTAATAGGCAGTTGTCAAGGCAATGATAAGATAAATGCTGCTTTTGATGGAAACATAGAGCGATGGGCCTGATAGGCACCAAGAAGCCCAAACAATCAGCAGAGAGCTGCTGAGAGGGGAGAACTGGAGGGGTGGGGGCTTTACAAGGCAGGGGGTATAGAGTGAGGAAGATAGAGGGGGGAGAGACTGGGTGAGGGGAGAAACAGAGGATGGACTCCCACAGGACAGGCAACGTCAAACCTCTTTCTCTCCCTCTGTCTCTGCCAGGGTGTCTCTTTGTCTGCTGGGCCTGTTGGCTTTTTTCTCTTGATTTTTCCCTCGTTCCCCTTCTTGCTATGTGACCTGCACACTAACACTTGACTGTAGAAACAATCTAAACCTGCTGCTATGTGTGTGATATGTTCATAGACACACACACACACATACACAGACACACACACACACGTGTAGAGGGGAGGGGGTATGTGCTTATCTAATGTTGAGGATTGAATTCAGTTAGCCCCAGTGGGATTGGGTTAGGAGATGTCAGAAAGATAGATGGGCATCATGCTACTACCCCCAGCCCCCCCCCCTGCACCCCTCAAATTGTTTTGCATACGTGTGTGTGTGTGTGTTTATCATACGTGTGTGCTCACATAACACATCACATCTAGCTATGTGTGAATCTAAAACATTTTATAGGTCAGATTTATTTTAAATATTGCACAAAAGAAAAGGAAGATCATATGTTATTATCAAAAACTTGGTGAATGATGTCTTATATTTTGCATGTAGAATGAGCAGTGCATTACACTGCAGTTAGTATCAGAAGCAAGCATCATACACCTACTCTATAATGCAGGATTTGTACTTGTTACACCAAGAAGGATTGTTACTTTTTCTCTCAGGCCAATCTGGATGATAGATGCATGCTGGTACTCTAGTAGCTGTCGCACCTGTCTCACTAATCTTTGTCTTGAGGGTGGACGGTGAGGAGGGTCTGAAAGGGCAATTTTCAGCAGTAATCTGATGTTTGATCAAAGTTATGAGAAGAGAAGAAGAAACACAACACCACAGCAGTTTACTGTACGTCTCGGTGTAAACGTGTGTTTTCACTGTAAGCATTGAAGCTTTACCTCCAGCCTTTGGCCTCTGATTGGGCTCTCCTGTCAGTGTTGTGGTCATGTATTGATTTGCAGACAGTCGCACAACAACATAGTCTGACTTCTCTTTCTCGGTTTTCTATCTGCTTCTGTTTCATATGCTTGCATACACACACACCTACACACCTATATACACACACACACATACACACGGCAGGATAATTTGATCCGTATCAAAGAAGTCATTTTAACTCTAAGTAGATCACAATCCAAGTTCAAATGCTCTGAATTATATGAAAGCTTTACGACATAGACATATATTGTCTGTTTTCGTCACACAAATGCATGCACAAGCACCCAAATAGACACACACTACCTATATCAGTGTGTATGGCCCGTGTGATCTTTTCTCCAGAGAGTCTGATAGAGTCTGATGCCCTGCAGTAATGGCTAGCCATACCTGGCCATAGCTGCCTTCTCATGGCCTCAGGCTACTGCTTAGCAATTCCACTCTGAATACAATGGGCTGCAGGCTTGCACACACACACACACACACACACACACACACACACACACATACACACAGAAACCCATATACATCCAACAGACTTCTTTCAAAGCCCCTGTCCAGTAATGAATTTCCAGACCTTGGAAAGCTCCTTCTGATACACTTCAAACAGGTACTAACAAAAAAAGACAGACTACTCCTTCATCTTTCCCTATCTTCACCGTCTGCGTCTCTATCGCCTCATAAAACCCAGACAAAGTGCATTTATGGATCAAGACCACCAAAACCAGCAGTGTGTGCCTAAATGTACCCTTCATATCAATTTTAAGAACATGAAAACCCAAATCTTCTTTTGTAGGACTACATCAACCTTTATAAATGCATAGTCTACCTCTTTAGCGAGCCTCCCTCTCTTCTTCTTTCCCACCTTTGGGATGTATTTATTTTTTTACTTATTTGTTGTTTGACACTGGCTAGTTGTACAAAGGAGTGAGTTGCAGGAAGAACAGGATCCACATATGAAGACATGCCAATCACAAGGCTTAGAGAAGACAGAGGAGAGAGAGGACAAGAGAGGTGCTACGGCAGCCTCTCCAACCAGCGTTTGAAAAGAGAATACATTTCTGTCACACTCACTTCCCTTCTGCTAGATCAGCCTGTTTGAGTCGGGAAGAGGAGACACACACAGACATATACACACAGCAGGCATCTTGTGCAGGTGGTAGGCTTAAAACAAGCCTACTCTCATACTGTGAATATGCAGCTGAGTCTGTCGTTTTTACCAAGTGTGAACCTATCGTGACGTCACACACTGGTGGAATACCGTTTTGAAGCATCGCATTTGTCATTATAGAGTAGAATAGAATAGAATGGCTTTATTGTCATTGTCACAAGTACAATTGAATTGAAATTACTTACTTATGGTCGTCTCCATGACAGTACTGTAAGTTGATCTGCGCTCATTGGCTGCACAATTTCAACTTGTCCGTTGCAGGAAACAATGGCGGCTCTCCTGGTCACACACAATCTCGTATTATAGCTAAACAGTACACAAAAAAAATTTAGGTGAGAAATGGGCAATGCAGAAACATTATCTTGATTCATATTTGGTCAGCACCGGCCAGCTTGACAGTTTGACCTGAGTGAGCAGACTCACTGAGAATGACTTGTTAATCACAAGGTAGCCACACCCAAAAGCATACCCTGCTTTGTCGTCTATTTTACTCTAAATTGGACCATAATTTACAAAATGAACACCATGCTGTATGGAAGAAGACTTAAAACTAGCAATTGAGATCATAAACTCATTAGGAAACCGTTTACTGAGCTCATAAATCAACTGAGAAGTTGTAGTAATTTCTCCATAAGACTGTATAGTATCAGTGTGTTATTGCAGCCAATGGATCTGCCGCCTGCTGGCCATTACATAGAATGCAGATTTAAGACACTTCTATGTTGGCTTCACTTTACAGACCCAGAAGCTCTGTCTATTATATATACTGCCAATGGTTTTTATACTTACGCTAATTTAACCACCTGTTTGCTGTATTTCATATTTACTGTGTATTGATCTTCAAATCTAACAGTCATCTCAAGTAAATGTTAAATGTTTCCTTGCGCAGAAATTGAGGATTGGATTCAGGATTTTAAAAACACTGGCTTGGGAGGTAAAAAAAAATAATTTAATGTAATTCTGGGTTAAGCTGAATAGTCCAGTATTGATGCTTTTGTTTGGTGACAGGGTGGGAATATGTTAACAGCATTTTTAGGTTTTGTGTGATTTCTTACCCTGAACTCAGCACAGACACTGCAGGGATGGAGAGCCGAATATTGGTAACAAGGGTGTGTGTGCCTGTTTCCTTGTATATGAGGGCAGGGTGATGTAGAGTAGTGTAAATATAAAACCCTGACTTCCTGCTGTCTCCTCCATTATGGCAGCCGCAGGAACTTAATCTGCCTGAGCACTACAGCTGCCTGCCAGCCTACCTCACTGCTGTCTCCCTTTGCTCCCCGTTGCTTCTTTCCTGCCGTCCTCCCAACTGTTTCCCCTCTCTCTCGCAGCATCTTCCTTCACGCACACTGCCTCATTGCTCACCGGTTTTTCCATCGTGTCAGTCTTTGCACATATGCTCACAAACTGCATGTTTCTTCTCTCAGTGTAGCCCTAACATAACCTGCTTAGGTTTCCTGTTGGAATCTCTTACAGTCCCTGTTGGGAGAAAATGACAGGACGGCAGGAAATGGTGAGACAGACAGATTGAGGGAGAGAGGAGGAGACAGGGGACAGGAGCGAAGGACAGGACAGAAAGAGTGAGACATAAGCGGTATGGGGTGCAGTGAGCGGAAGCCATATTTATCTTCTATTGTAGGTGTGGTGGCCCCTATGCGATTATCTAAGTTCCTCTTTTTTTTTTTTACTTTGACCTTGCATGTGGAGGGTATTTTCCAGTCAGCAGAACGCTTTATCTCTGAGAGCAACAATCAATAAGGATAATTAATGATGCCCGCCGCAATGATAGCCTCAGCAGTCATTACCAGGCATTAATCCATGCAGTCAGAGGAGGGTCAAGGCCGGCCGCATCGCTCACCTAGGGGCGGGGCGCAAATTAAAATAATCTACACACTGGCCGCTCTGTCAGGCCTTTTCTGATGCATACACCTCCGTCCGACCATAATTAAAGATGGCCCATTGCTAGGTGGTGGGGCGCCAGGGTGACAATCCACTGCGATGTCTCTTTAATATACAACACTTAGCCCGGAGGATGACACTAACAGCAATCTGTAGGAACTCATCTCACCTGCAAGCGTGGGAGGGTGGATGTTTTTTTTTTTTTCTTCTCTAGATATGCTGGGACATAAATCAAACGCACAACATGCAATTTTCTAATAACGCGGCGCCATCAGAAATGTGATTTAGCAGTAAATATAATTTGGTCTGGGTGTGAGACATATCAAGTGGATGTATTATCTTTGCAGTAATGCTGTGCTTAGAGAATGAAATATCACAAAGACACGTTTTAACAGGTGATCTTAGGATAACTGAACACTGGAGACTGGTATAATGTCCTAATGTAAGATATAACATTAGATGTTGTGAACAGATGTCTTTGCAAGAGATTCAACAGTTTGCACTGAAAATAGATGTTAAACCATAAGTTAAAGTACAGGATGTTCACCATTGCAAAAAAATTCCAAATCAGATGAAAAAATGTAGCCGATAGTAATCACTGCATCTCACTGTCATAAGATCTTTTTTTTTGTTTTTACAGCAAAGAAACACAGCCCAGAAAAATGGTTTTATCCTCTCCTCTTCTTTGTCTGCTTCTGATTGGCTGTAGCACCACATCAGGGGGAGCGAGCGGCGGAGCCTGCAAGTGCCCACCTTGTTGTCAAGGACATTTACATTTACAGTTTAAAGTTTGGAGGAGAAATTCAGCTTGATTCCATAATTCATGGGTGACATTTTCATTGTACTTAAACTTTAGGGTAAAAATTGGAAATGTGAGATTTAATTTCCTGTAATGTTTAAATTACTTTTTGCTTGGCCGGCGTCCAAAACGCGAGGAAGCGCCGAGGGGCAGAGAAGAGATGTTTAAGCAGAGGTTGCTCTCACTGCCAGCGGAGAAGTGGAGAGAATCTATAATAATGAAAAATGCATTTATCCTCAGCTGCCATTCCTCCTTTTCTCCCCTATGAAAAACATTGCCGTGAAAATGCATGTGTGTTAGTGAGACGGAGTAAGGTATGTGTCACATTCAACATGCACAAGCAAAGTGAAAAATAACTACATCAAATTCAAAAAGCCTCGAGTGTGTGGAGTTGGAACTTATCCTGAACGATGAGGAAAGTCAAACTGCGAGCATCAAGAAGGGCGCTTGATGATGATTGACAAGCATTGGTTATATCTCACTCCCACGCATGATTACTCCGTCTTCATCTATCCTCCAGTAGCTCTCTCACCTTCAGCTCTGTTTGGTTTAAGTGAAGAGGCGTGCAGGCGCAGCACAAGGCGCTCATGTGATTTCTATCGAGTCATTCTCACCAAGTTAACTTCTTTTCCCCCGTTTTAAATTTTCATCTTATTAAACTTATTACTGGTCAGGAAACAGAAGGGCCTAAGGTGTGAACTCCCATCACAGCACATCAAAAGTACTCACACATGCAGGCTCTTGTAGTCGGAGAATGTCAGACATATATGAGCAAGAAAAATCTAGAAATATTTCAGTAAATTATGTGCTTACAGTGTACAGTGAGTATTTCTCCTGAATAATTTCAGCGAAACCAGCAGCGGAGATAAATGTTTTATATGCCTATGTGGAGTAAACACTGGCAGCAGACTTTAGGAATATGTTGAACATTTCCCAGAAGGCACTCTTGTCACTGTGACATTTATTTCTTAGCTTACATTCACATCACATCACTGGTGATTTAGACTGGGAAATTAAACACAAGAAGAGGCATAAATCTCTTCATTGCTGGCCAATATACACCTTCTCCAGGTTTTTGTTGTAACTATATACTCTGAATTGACCTGAGTGCTTAGATATTGCAGTGCGTCCCTTAAACACACTTCAGTTTTTATTTGACCAGTGAATTCTACACATTTTGATTTATTTTTTTTCTCAATTGATTGTTCAGCTAACGGTGTCTTCCACATTTTCTTTCCCTATTTCCGTCCAATAAGGTAATGGAGAATTATAGAGATTAGTGATATGCATATAAAAGACTGTCAATCATTTAAAATTAATTCTGTAAAGCGTCTGATGATGTGATCGTTAGATTGCTGATCTTCAGACATGAGCCATCATTAGACAACGGAGGGGAGTTGTTTATGGAAAATGGCTTCTTCTGCTCACTGCGTTTGAGAACAAAATGCCAAGTTTCGGTTTTCTGCTCATTTTTCCTGTTCCTTTTCTAATCTTATTTGGAAAATGTTCATGAGGAAGACTATAGCAGGAGCATTATTCATTCAAAAGAAAACATTTTACAGTCATGTTATTTTTTAATCGCACAAACAGTGCAAGGTTAAAGGTCTGAAATATAGATTTCAATGGGATTGGGTTCGATATAGTATATACTGATGTGTGTGGACTTATGTGCATGTCTGCGAGTATATGTCTATGCTTGTGTGCGTGTGCATTATCCTGCATATCTGGACAAGTGCCTGTACCCCTGTGCACACCCTGGTCTTGTCATCAGGTTAGCCAGTAGGATTCCTGATATCGCTGAAACCTGCCAGCCGGTTAATTAGAGCAGGCATCCAGCCGCCCTGGCTTCATTTGACTATCAGCCACCAAGCCACTTACTCCATAATTTCCTGCCTGAATTGGAGGGCTTTACTATCGCTCACCCAGGCAGATCGGAAGTTTCCCTTTATCTCCAACATAAAGCTGGCGAGCTGCACCCAAACTAAGCAGGCCCACCACCAGAATATATATACATTATGATTACAAGCTGAGGGTGTGCAGTAGAGACACAGGCGAGCTTCAAACTCGCGGCAAACAACAGATAGGATTTGTTTTGCTGTCTGTGTGTGTCATGGTAAAAAAAAAAAAAGCTTTCAAGTCTCAAGTTTTTTTTTTTTTTGTTGTTGTTTTTTTTTCAAACCTCTGTGTGTGCATGTGTGTATATTTCATATTGGTGATTACAAATTCTGTGTGTGTGCCCCTGCCTGAGTGTGTGTACACGCTGTCGTCCACTGTGTCACACCGCCTTTTAACTTTTTTATGGTTTTCTCTTCATTAATTGAAAACATGACGGGGTGCTCTCGGGGCCTGATGGATGGAGCAGGAGAATTGAGAAAGCCATTAGCTTTACTGGAATCACAGCCTGTCAAGCAGTCAATACACACTGCTTTATGTGTCTGCAAGCAAAGATGGAACAATTATCCCTTTTATTAGGCAGCCGCGGCACGCGCAGACACATGCACGTGTGCATGAACACACACACACACATACATTGTGCATCACAGGCAAGAGGAGGGCAGCAATAACGATCAGCTAAAATCAGTCATTCATTACTGTCAAGTACACCTGACTCTCAGCTTATTAAAAACAGGCATAATAGGAGCAAGGAGATCGAAAAACTTAATTAGTAAACAATTGTGATTAGTAACCTTTGGAATAAATAGACGTTTTCTGACTTCAGAGCAGTGTTATCATATATCAAATTAAACTAAAAGCAACACACACAGTTTGCATTTAATTTGTATACGCTCCTGTTTCTTCTCAGATTATAACTAACTGTTCAGAAGTCTATATCCATACAGACCACTCCATATATATTTCTCTTTGCTGCAAGCTTTGTTGTAAGACTTGAGCTCAGTCGGGATCCCTCACAAAGCTGTTCTCGGTTTTTATTGTGTTTTCTAATGAGTGTTAATGCATGATAAACACATGCAAAAACAAGATGATTGGGGAGCTATGAATATCGTGAACAGCTATCCAGAGTGTCCCTGGCCTCTCAGCCCCTTGTGGGGGTCATGCCCCCTCACTGAGCAGCGCTGAGTAGCAGGAGGTCACAAGTTCAAGACCCAGGGGCTGGTTTAGTAATAGCAGGACACTGCGGGCTGTCTGTGAGGGGATGGCTCGGGCTGCGATCAATACAACAGGTACGGGAGCAGCAGAGAAGATGTCTCTGAGGAGATCAACGTTATCAGAAACTTACACACCGTAGAAGAGAAGTACATTTATTGTTTACAAAGAAACACAGAAGTTCAGTGAAATTTCTCATACTTGAACCCAGTGATTGTAGTGTAACATCACAATCGTTGACTAATATTGCAGATAATAACTAAATTTTTGGAGCTACAACGTCCTGTTGGAGGACTTCCTGTTGTTCATAGGAGCGACTGAGCCCGAAAGTCAATGAGGATGCAAAGACAAGAACGGAGACATGGGGGGAGGCATCTTTTTTCTGCCACATCTCTGCCATTGCTATGTAAGCAGCGGAGCACTTTACATAAGATTTATTACATCCAAGCAGAAATATTATCTTCTGCGGGTGCCATTCATCACCCGGGCCGTGAGACGCTGTGAATGATACCACCAAATTATGTAGATCAGCCATGTCTGAGGGGACGATTCAATTTGGTAACCTTGGTAACCCCAGGTACTCCGAACACTCGGGCTCCCCAACACATACCCATTTTTGGCACATCACTTAGCGAGTTCAAATACTAAAACACATGTAATCACAAACAGAGAAATAATGTACGTCACACACTTAGAGCAGGTTGTGCACACATGCAAACACAAAGACAAAAAGATTTACATACAATACAATATTTCAAAACACATATTTGCCATATGAGCATAGGGTATGAAAATAAAGACATAGTTAAAGAGAGTCGGACAGGCCATTTAATGCATGAGGAGATGGATGGATGTGGAGAGAATATGCAGGTTGAACAGAAGTTATTGAGCACTTGGCCACAGATCAGCTTCAGATGGTCATTTGGGGTTTTCTGTGGCTTAGTCGGTAAAAATTGTTGACCAATACAAACAGTTCCTGTCAAATGGCATCCTCTGGTGTAGTTTGACGATACGAGGCCTTGAAATGTTTTTTGTCAACCAGATGACCCAGATATCTTTGTTCATCATTGAATGTTCCCCCGGCCCAGTCCCCCACAGGGCTCTAGTCCACGGTTTTAAAAAGTTCTTTACACACCTATGTATGTTCTCACATATTGAAACACCTTCTTTCTCATATATTTAATTGTTTTGACCCAGATATTATAGGGCAGTTTCCTCTGCTGTTGCTCAAAGCACACACAAATGTTATGTATAAAAATAATACAACTTGCTCTGAGCCCAGGTAGGTGTATCATAATTACCAATCATCTCTGAGCGTGTTCAGAAACAGGCATCTTTTCCCCCACTCACTGCCGTTTACTCCAGCGCTGAGCTGACTCAATTATGATGCAAAAGGGTGTTTTTGAAAAGCCTGGCTCATTTCTAATTAAGCCACACACTCATACCTATTTGTAGCTCATGTCCTGACATAATGCAAATGCTATGTAAATTAACTGCACTGATCTCCCGCTAGCTCCGCACTCAGAGCTCCTCGGAGACTAGCAGGGCATTTAGTCATACTTTATACTAGTTTGGTTTCTCATTGGCTGAAACACAGGCAGATACAGTCATACTGATGGTTCAGCTAGTTAACAGACAGCACTGCAAATAATTCTTTTAATTGTTTTCCATCTCAAGCTCCCACCTGCCTTTCTCTCTGCTTGTCAACATATCGATCAGTAATGATTATAGTTGCTTGAGTCATCCCTTCTGCCTCTTGTTCCTGTGGTCTCCAGATGCCTTTACATGCTTCAACCTGCCAAACCTCCAGCCTGCAGAGCAACCAGAGGGATGTCTATCCAATCCCCCCTTCACTACAGCCCCCAGCTGAGGCTGTTTAGACAGGCCATTAACACGCTCACTCTGCCGTCACTAAACAACCATACAACGGGTGGTTAGGCAGCTGACTAACCGTGTCTGAATGCCGTGGAGGGGTTATGGCCCTAACCGTGGCTCTGCTATTGGCAGTGATGTTAGGCTCTAACACTTCCTTCCTTCCCGGAAGGATTACAGACTAATTTCTCAGGCCTTGCTGACGCTGCATGGTTAGAAAATTGCATTTACTGTTACTCTTGTACTGCTCAAAAAGACAAAGAATAGATAAGTTAGCGGCGATGTTAAGCTATAACTGCGTGTATATAAAGGTTTCTTCTTATTAAGAATAGACGTGTTATATGTTGTACACATTATCTATGAATAAACTTGACTTGGCAAAAAAATTGGCTATTCCTGTAGCAGACATTTAAAGTGAAAGTTCAAGGTTCATTCTTGACCTTGGAAACAGCAAACGATAAAATAATGTCATAAGTAGTTGTTCTGGAGCTTTTGATATCTTCATTGGCAGATGGAGTTTCCCCCATTTGTAATTGAAATTAGATGTTCAAATTTCCATTTTGAAGTATTCATTTGTTTGAATAATTAACAATTATGTCTTAATGTAACTAATTTTGTTGAATTTTAATACCCACAATTTTATAATTTACTTTATTATTAGTGTGTGAAACATGACTCTCTTTAGTTGAGAAAACAATTCCACCACAAGGTCAATTTAGTATCTCTTCTCTGGCTTTCAGTCATATCACTTGATCTTCATCAGCATATGGCATTTGCCCCGTTGTCACTGAATTATAGGTGTTCAAATAAATTAATTTAATTAGGAATCAGGAATTAATCAAATCAACAAATTAACTCTTAATTAATGTATTCAATGAATACTTACGTTGAAAAAAAAAAAGACAAATGGGCAAATCCGTCCACTGATGAAGATCATATGATAGGATGAAAAGCTCAAGAACAGCTACTAAATAGACCTTGAGGTGAGATTGTTTTCTTAAGTAAAAAGAAATTCGTGTTTCACATACAAATGATAATGTTATAATAATTATACAATCGTGCAAAATGTGGGACATCATATGAAATTGACATCAAGAATAAAATTAGTATATGTTTAACAATAAATAGTAAGATGAAGTGTAAGGTTGCATTATAATTTTTCAACCAAACATTATGAAATTAACATTTTCATAAGTAGTTTATGCCATTACCCCCGCACGAACACCCTTTCTTTTGTAATATGAATTAGATTTTAGTTATTCTGATGGAAGTCCACATGCAGTATTACTCTGCACCCGACTTTAGACAAACATCTACAGAATTTGAGATTATTTTAAATATTTGAACAGCCAGCGCCTGTATTTCCTATTCAAACTTAGCAAAATGGAAGAAAGGGCTAGAAATACAATGATATAAATCATTACAGTTAATCTGTCCAGGTCTAGACTTTTCTCTCTCTTGACTCATCTGTGCCACCAGTCATTTCTTTGTATCTTTGTCTCTTTTTTGTTCTCTCTCTCCATATCTCTGTGTCTATGCTCAGCCCATTAATTGTGCCCGAACAGTGCCACATGCCTCAATGAAAATAAATTGCTTTTAATTTGGGCTTTCCTTTTGCCATGGCCGGCATCACTTAATTTCATTAGCTCTGAACCTGTAGAGCGCTTTTTCAAAAGCGTCATCTCATGGACGCACTTGAAAATGAAAAGAAGCCCGGCTTTTTTTCTTTCCTCCTCGCTCCCTCTCTCCTCTCTCTGCGCTCCTCAATTAACAGAATCGTTTCCTTTCAACTAAAATGAATGTTATTGAAACCAATTAGCATGGACTGGAAAATCTCTCGTTAATGAGGGGAGTGTGGGTGAGTAAACAGGAATGAAAAGATGAAATTAGAGAAGAGGCTCTTCTTGTTGGCCTGGAATAATGACATGCTTAGTCGCCTAATTGTCTGGTGAAAAGCACCGCTGCGATAGTAACAGATTGCGGTGTTCATTAGGCAGCAATGGGCCACCTGCTGCTGGGGCGGCGAGCCCGCAGTCCCCGTACACGTGTTTATCCCAGGGGGCACTTTTTTTTGGACACAACGCTCACTATGAAAAGCAAATGAGCTTGCCAATATGCTGCAATGTTGTGTCCTTATTGCCAAGGCACAGAAGCATGATATGTCAAATCAAATGAAATGAATGAAACCCAATAGTGTGAAGCTGGAGGGTTTCCTCTTTTTTTTTGATGATGTTTAACGGGAAATGACCTATAAAAATACACGGGTTAGTAAAACTATGTAATTTCATTATAAATCCTGAAGATAAGTATTCTGTTCATCATTTCTGTGATCATATCTCATCACAGGGCTCTTTATTGCTGCTTTTGAGGCCCAGTTTGTACGGAGTATGAGGGTTGAGAGAGGGATAATGGGCCTCTAATTGCAGTGTGGATCAGGTTGGGAGGGGGTGGCATTCTCCCAGTATTTATCCCCCTCCATGAAATATTTAATGGCTCGCCGGGAGAAACAAACTCTACACACATTCTCTAATTCATAACCTGGAGATAGCCGTAGACATAAGAACGCAACGCATCCATATCTCGATCCCTCCTCTTTGTCTCTCTCCGGCTCCTATTATTCCTGACTACACAGAAAGAGAGGGGGGGAAAAAAGACAGAGATTTAAAAGTAGCCGCTCCTAAGTGTAATGTTAATTAATTCATAATTAATTCTCGCATTAGGACTAAAATGGGGAGCACATATTCTTAAGCTCAGTGGGGTCCTGCTTTGAGGCACACATGGAGAGTGTGGATTTTAAAGAGCTATGACCCCTCCATGTAACAAAATAACAAAAGTCATCAGCTTCAGTTTCTTTTTAACCATTTTCCCACTCTTTTCAAAGCGGCATACGGCTTTTGTCTGTCAATACATGCGTGACATGCTTGTATGTGTGTCTTTTGTATATGAATATTTCCACTGTGTATAAATGTGTACATACTTGTGTGTGCATATACTACACATCAACATTGTTTAAGAGTCATTCATGTGGTCTGGCGCTCCACCAGAATGCAAATAAGTCCCATTGTTGCATGTTGCATCGTCTACAGCTGTTGGCCATAATTATCTCGCAGATAACTTAAAGGGTGTCAATTAAAACGCTGCTCTTTTTCACTGCCCTCATCTATCGCCTGTGTCCCCCTTCCTGCACCTTCTTTGCCTCTCAGGGAGTTAAGGTGAAGGTTCAGGGTGAGAAAGGAGGTGGGAGGGGTGAGGGGTGGACTGCTCTAGGATGTTTTAGTCAAGCTGAATTGTTGTGAGTCCTTTGTGTTAGATATAAAGATTCAATCAGAATGTCTTGCTTTAAACAATGCGCCTATTTATTGCATTTTTATGTTTATTGTGCTCATACTGGCTGAACAGATGAGCTAGATTCATTCATGAATTTCTAATAAAACAGGGTGAGTCTGTCTCTGTGGACCTCCCTCTTAGGGGCAGACTGCAGTTTTTTCAGTAAAGGATCACTGATATATTTGTCTTTGTTTACCATAATTGGTGATGTACATATTAAAGTCAGAAAGCAACTTGGAGTAGTGGTTTTCATGCCCTTTATCTTCAGCATTAACAAGTCTAAGACTAAAATAAATGTTTGCAGTCTAACTGACTCAAACACCTGAGGTGTCAAGAGACTGGATAAGGCTTTATGGTTTATCATTACCTAATTTGATTAAAGATGGAAATGATTAAGTAACATTAGTTTGATGCTCAAGTATAAGATACAGCAAGGGAGATATAATCTCTCTCGTGATTTCATGTTGTGGGATGCAGTATTACGACAACGAAGACCACAGAAAGTGTGGTTGTAGGTTGTAATGGAAGCATAGATTACATTTTAAATTATATGTGTATTTTAAGGGTCTTTGGGGAGTTGAGGACTGGAACCTATCTACCTCTCCCTTGAGATTCCCATTGCTTAATTGATTTACTTTGTGCACAATGACAAGCCCATTCACACGTGCATGTGATCGGTGTCAGTGGCACACGCTGGGGTCCCCCTCGTCTCTAACCCACACACACAAACACAGATGGGTCACCAGCTGTGACATGACAGCAATTGCATGGGGATTCAAAAGCCATCACATTTTTATTACAAATGAATCAAATCTGAAACAAAATATGAAAGACTTAGACTCTGCATCTTTTCTGTGCCCCTGAGAGGTTGCACTTAGGCACACCGACGCTTTGAGCTGAATGCTTACATCTAGTGACAATGCTAACATGCAGATCTTTAGCTGGTGTAATGTTCACCATGGTCACCATCTTTATATAGCATGTTAGCATGCTACTATTGGCTAATTAGCACTAAACAGAAAGTGCAGCTGAGGCTGTGCTAATAGATTTACAGATAGTTGGATATAAAGCAAAGTATTGGTCAGAGCACAAAGTAATGCTTTGACCTTCTAGTGTGGCCTTTATCCAATAGTAACGCTTCCTGGACTGAGTTTGTTTGAGGTACTCTTTGGATATAGATACACATGGACACAAGTTTAGTTTTAGTTAAGGTTTATTTTCACAATAATACAAAGTAAAATATGGGCTTGCCCCTTCCCCACTAATATGGGCTTGTCCCCTCCCCCACCAAGCCAGTTCATAAAGCAGAAGGATAGCAGTGGTAGGCCAACGAGGGCAGCTACCAGAGGGGACTGTGTTATACAATGATGTAGCAAGTTTGAGCAAACAGTGTTCTAAGTTAGAGCCTACCTCTACTGGAATATTCTAATTAATTACCTAACTTTTAAACATAAATTTAAGACTTGGCTTAAGGCAAACCAAACTTGCCGCCATTAGTAATCTTACCACCTCATCTCTGGCGCTGCCTTTACATAATCTCACTGTTTTTATATTTCTCACGTATCATATCTCACGTATATATATCATGTTTTCAATGTACTTGTGTATTTTATTATATTGTGTTGTTCTTGTAGTACTTGTTGAAACACTGTGCCAAAGACACTGGGCACTTATTTGGGACTACGGATGAAAATTAGGTTATTAGTTAACTGCGGCACATTTACATTGAAGTGTAAATTGCAGTGTTGATTAATGTGTATTGTCCCTGTTAAATAGTTAAATAGTTAAATAAATAAATAAATAAATAAATAAATGAATAAATGAATAAATAAATAAAATACATAAAGACAGTAATTACAGTGCAGGACTGTTTTAGCAAAATAAATTATTATTACAAAACTATAAGAAATTAAAACCTAAAAATGAGGTCTAAGTTGACCGTGAAGTGACAATAAAAGCATCTTAATTGTTTAAAAGAGAGTCCCATGGAGTTGTTGATATCTTTTGGTCTGGACCAAAGTGGTGGACCAACCAATCGATCAATATTGCCAATATGGCTAAACAAAAATGGAGGCAAAGGCGGTGGCACTTGGGGAACAAGGACAAGCATGTGACAGGTGGGGACACATGGGGACCAGGAGTAGTCTTTAGGTATTGATGAATGAATGAATTAGGACTTATTGAAGAGCCCATTGATTGTAAGCCAATTCAGGATTAATGGATGCCAATAGGTTGTCTTGGTTCTTGAATAGTGGATTAGGGTCAGAGGAGATGGTTACCCTGATGCACTACTCCACTCCTTTTACCGCTTCCTGCTCCTAATTCACTCTCTTCCTCTTACTAACGCGTATGTCTGTTTATAAGGGCTTCATGGCTGGAAATAGTTCAAATGTTTACAAGCTCTATTGTGCATCAGCACTGAACAAATCCGCTTTTTAGCCCCATTATTTGTTTAGGTAAATGTGTGTTGTTTGTTGGTTTGTTCTGCCCGCTGATGTTTGTGTTTAACCACACAATCAAACTCAGAGGAGCTCTTTGAATGTCAGATGACTGGGTGATGATGGATGGATGGGTGGATGGATAGACTACATTGTTTTAAGAAAACTCGGATCTGAAACCGAGCTGCTGGGTGTGCAGGACTAAAGTTTCAGAATGTTTCATAGTTTTTAAACTTTCTCTTCCTCTGTGATTTGATAATCTAACTCTTACTTCCTGGTTTTATAATCTAACATTTCCTGTTTAGCCAAGCATTTCCTTCTTCTGGAGTATACAGAGTGGAGAGGCGGAAACTGGAGACTGTATTTGATTAGAAGGAAGTGTGTCCCTGTACACTCTCTCTTTGACCTCAGGAAAACAATTATTGTCTCCCTGCAGCCCTCGTCCACATGTCACTCTCCTCAGCGTGGCCAATGTTGTAATTGTTGTTGCATAGTTATTATTACATTACTGCCTTTTCTAGCCAATAGCAGGGCTTTATAGGTGGAAATGTTGGTCCGGTAGCTTGCTGGCCTGTCGGTGAGCCAATCCACCAACAAAGATTTCCCCTGTCTTGTGAAATAAGAATCTACAAGGTGGACTGGCAGAAGCTTTAGTACAGACTTTGACATGACTTTGGTGAGCCCCTGATATTTCCTCCAGTGCCACCATAAGATTGACACTGGATTTTGCGTTTTGAGTGGAATATCTTGACAACTATTGGGTGGATTGCCATAAAATATGTTACAAACATTCATTTTTCCCCCCTCTGGATGATTTGTAGTAACACTGGTTATCCCTTAACTTTCCATCTAGCACCATTATCAGGTCAACATTTTTGTTTGTCTTGTACTTAACTACAAATCTAATTACATTCCCATTAGCCTCAGCTGTTTTGTCAGCAAAACAATACTGCTAGTTTGGTTAAAGTGGTATAGATATTGCATTACTCTATTATGTCCCAAATTATAATGGGCTTTGTCTTGTCTGGTCTTTGCTTTTAAAATTCCATCTTTAAACTGTAACAATATGAATCTGAATGCATATTATTCAGTTATGCTGCTCTAAAAATGTGTTTTTTTCCCCTTATCTGATAACATGCAGCCCTAATGTATCATGGTCCATTGCAGTTTATCTGAGAACTTTACATCCAGTAGTTGAGCCATAATCCACTCCAAATACACTTTGACTCTGCTTTAACCACAAATAGGATTTGGAAAAATAACATTGTGATTAATGCATGCTAACTACATAATAGAAGTTAGAAATGTAATTAACAGTAACTTCCTGCACCTAATTGGTATAGCTCTGTTATTCATTAGATTCCACTGAGGACAAAATATGGGATATTAGATGCATATTAGAGGCATTACTTTTTGATGTTAGGAACACAGCTTAAAGAGCACCATTTATTATTTATTGTCTCTTTTGTTTTCACTTTGGATTGCAGCAGTGAAAACACCAGTTAGCGTTGGCTCTACGCTCTACAGTGAGGGTGCTTCTCAGACACACACATTCAGACAAACTGAATGTGTGTGTATCATTCAGTTTGTCAAAGTGATTGATACACAAACAAATTGTTATCTTTTTCTCATTCTTTTCCTTTCTCTTTCTCTTTCTCACTTGGGGTGTAAGAAAATATAAATTCTTCGCAACATTTTGTCTTTTATTTTTGTTTAAACCCCTAACCGCTAGATAGCAGTGTTGTAATAAACTGAGGGCTATGATGTTTGTTATGGACGTTACAGGGACTGGGATAAATACAAATGCAGATCCTGTTCTGGTTGCTGAAAAGTAAACTTTTTTTACTCATGTTTTATACATATCTGTTCTTTATGACAATTTTCCTAAAATGTAATGTTTTATAAAAATCGCGACTCATAACCCCTGTATATGTATTGTATTGCCAGATCCTTGCTAATACACAGCCCTATTTGTCACATACACACATACACCAATCGGCTATAACATTATGACCACCTGGGCACACTGACGGTCATAATTTTATGGCTGATCAGTGTATAACGGTAACAGCTTTGAGGAGAACTGGAGAAATAATCTTTGCGTCTAAAATACCTTGACAATTAAGCAAATTAGACCAGTAAGAGATTAAAAACGATGGTGATGGGGAAAGAGATTCTGAGGTGACAAAAAATCCTAATGCGTGTCTAAAAAGTTGACAACCTGCTCAGTGTTTCGATGTTCTTACAGTTTTATTTTGAAATGGAAATACACACAAATTCTTTAAATATAAAAATCCACTAAGAAGGCCAATTTTTCATTGACCTCATACATTTCGATATTGTTACATTTTCTTTTCATTCACTGAATTATGAGCATAGAAGCTGCATAATTTAATTTAGTGCATAAATGTTTTTTCCTTTAGAAGTTCTCATTTGTGGTCCATTAGTTTTGAATCACGGCTCTGTCTTTTTTAAACTAGCTGGCATCTGAGTGTCTCAGTTACTTCAGAGGCTTAAGCAGAGAAGGCGGCAGGTCTTGCAATATTGTACAGAAAAAGCATGTGTGTGTGTGCACTAAGGTCATAAAGACAGATTGACCACACACTGGGGAAAGAAACAAGAAAAACAAAAGGAAAAAACCAAGCACAGGTGACAGAAGGGCTGCAGCTTTCAAGTCACTACGGTCAGCATAAAACCCTGCTCACAAAGCCCCTCTTCTAGTGTTTAATTCAGTCACCACCTACTAATATTACAGTACAAATTCTCTTTAAGGTTACCCTATACTGTGAGAAAAATATCTGACCACCTGTTCCCTAGATCGTCGGAATTAAAAAGGTTAGTAGGGTGCTAATATACAGGAATATAATGTACAAACTTTTCCCATGAGGACATTTTTTTCTTGGGAAACTTGCACTGAATTACTGAGTTAAAAAACAAGTTTGGCTTAAAAAAAACCTGCCTTGAACAGTTTGTTTGTTTTCTGTCTTCTCTGTCTGACAAAGAACACAAATAAAAAAAGACACAAAGATGTAGAAGGTGGGCAACAAAATGCCAAAGAGTGCTCATCTACATTTTTTAAACGAGCTGGCTTCTCCCTGATGGCCCAAGTTCATCACACACACACACGGCACACACACGCTGTCTCACTTCCTACAATCTTTTGTCACCTGCTGCAACAAAAGTCCCATGCAGGATGAAGGCAGGACAGTGGCCTGATGGGAAAATGGGAAATGGGCTATCATCAGGGTAACAGGGCACCGCAGTCCACTAATCAGATTAGGAAGTTGGGTGTGTGTGTCTCAGAGAGCGAAAGCATGTGTGTGTATGAGGTAAACTCAGCGGAGCACTAATGGTAGGCATTTTCTAGGAGGCGGGAGGACTGCAGAGTTTCAGGCATCACTAGGACCCAGCGATGGGGGCCTTTTCCGGGTCTATGTGCGGTGTCGTCTGAGCGTGAGTCAGCTTGCTGTAGAAGAAGGTAAATATTTAGGTCCAGGAGAGGAAACATGTATTTCCCCTCCCTAGCTGCAGAACAATAAATCCCTCCTTCTCCTGCCCTCTGTGTCTGCTTCTTAGAATAGCAGTAATTATCACACTTCCCTGCATTCATTTGAGGACCTCATTGTCCCGGGCAGCTAGCCGGCAGGCCCACCGCAAAAGAAAAAAAACTGTTGGTGACGTATTCTTGTCTGTTTAATAATTTTATAGTGTATACGTTGTTTTTATATACATATATTGTATGTATTTACTATGGGAATTCAGTATCCTTGTATACCTGTGTGTGTGTGTGTGCCTTGATTACTATATAAAGCTGAAAGGCCTACGGAAGGAACTTAATTTTTTACATAACTCATTACTGTAAAAGTAATCACATTACTGGAATGAATCACTGAGTAATAAGAGTCAAGTCAAGTATATCAGTTTTATTTTTATATAGCCTAAAATTTACAAATTTGCCTCTCAGGATTTTGCAAACTGTGCAACATATGTTACTCTCTGTCCTTAAAGCCATGATTCAGGTAAGGAGAATAAAAAAACAAAGCTTTAATGCTGAATAGACATGCAGTAGATGTTGAATCTACAGAGTAGACAGAAGAAAAGGTAAAAACAAAGAGTAAAATAGAAAGACAAACCCTTCAGTTAGTAATGTCCCACAGAATTGTCAAACCCAGCGACCATGTAACCCTTCAAATAGTAAGAAAATGGCAGTTTTGTGGTTTTGACGCAACAAAAACTCATTGTTGATTGTCACATGTTACAGCAGTCGTGCTGCTCATGTTGGTTAAATGTTGGTTTGTGATACAAACAGCTGTTGGCTAAAACGTATGTCAGTTACAATGGATTCCAAGTTTTAACAGGAAATTTAATTTCAAATTGTATTTCCTTACACTACTTATTAAACACATATCACATTACTGCAACGCATTTTTAAGAAAGAAAACAAAAGGAGAAAGAGAATTGCTTCAATTAGCAAACTCTGACAAATTTCTCAAATCTTATTCAATTAGTTAAAAAAAACCCAGGGTGGATTACAAATAAGTATATGATATGAAATGAAAGAAACTAAATTTATAATCTATCACACTACTTATTGCTGAAAAAATTAAAAAAGTTATCCTAATTGGTAATTTAGAAAGTGTAAAAAGAAAAAGATGTGATACAAGGTTCAAGTCATGGTCTAATTTTCCAATTTTTGTTAGCTGTGCAGTCAACTTAAGGAGAGTAGGATGGACACACACACACACATACCAGATGTAACATATCTGTAAATCTTGCTTTCTCCATGTCTTTTCCAACAGTTGGGTCACCTAATCATTTCCAAATTGTAGCTACAGACGTGTACAGAGTAGCACACAAACCATCACAGATAACACAGTTATAGAATATAGGCCTCACTTCTACTGATATAATCATTACTCAAACAGCTGATTGTTTGTGAAAGAGGAAACTTCACAAAATCAATGTCATGTGCTGTCACAGGAGGTTGCAAAGACAGAAAAAGCATCAGGTTATGAATAAATAGCCCCCTCCCCTCATAACAATCAGCACATTGATTGGAAAGCCAATACCACTCAGCCAGCCGACTATAGGCGGAGAGATTAGAGAACAGCCAATAAATGATCAGAATTAAAGGGTTGGTTTGATGTGACTGAACCAACCGTCAACACAAGGCGATGGGAAGTCAGGACAGATTGTGGGACTGTGACAGCATCAGAGCGAGTGCACAAGACGTGCGTATGAGGCACTGTCACTCAAACACACACACATGCACATACACAATAGTGTCTAAAAGATACTTGATTCTGACATGCTGATAAATCAACACTATAAAGCTTTACTGTCTACTCTTGCAAATACAAATATACACACACACACACATACACACACACTGCCCAGGACAATATCGTCTTATTTACAATAACCTGACACTCCACTGTGGTGAAAACGGTATTAGATTCTTGATGACAAATAAAGAGAGTGAGGAAGAGGGGTAGAGAATGACGGGAATGTTGGGATGGGGGTTTGCTTGGGAAGCTGCATTTTTTAGTATGCATGTTGATCCTGTTAGGCTGAAATGCAATAACAGATTCGTAGGTCCGCTCCACAGGAGGAAAGACCCTCGCAACTCTCTCTGACTACCTTCTATTTATCATCTGCACATAGACTGTCGCTGGGAAGAATATATTGCTTTAAAAAGTCGCTGCCGTAATAGCATTGATCTAATTTCCATAAATTTTCATCTGGAATTTGATATTTTTTTCATCGGTGAACAACATAAACTATTTAAAGAGGATGCTGGTGTGGCAAACTTTTCCTCCCGTCCTTAAATTTGCTTTTGGATATTCCCTCATGATGGATACCGCAGAAGTCAGCGTAGGAGGGATTCACATATTGGGCAGCTAGAGTCGCATTTACTGGGCCACACACACAAACACACGCACACCACAGATGGAGTAAGCTTCATCATAACATCCACGACCCCAGACGTTCCATTCATAAATCATTTACTTTCACTGTCAAGTCTAACTCTTTTCAAATAGTAACCAATTTATTTATTAAAAGGTACTGATAAATCCCCAGTTTGTCTCTCAAGTGCTGAAGTCATCTGCTTGACCTCCTTAACCTGTTGTTTCAGATAAAATACAAACATACATACATATTGCAGTAGATGGCCATAACACACGAATCTAATTGATCAGATTTATGTTTACTGTGTGTACTCGTGCCTTTTACACATACAGCTTGACTCTTTATCAAATCCTCCAACCTAAAGGACAAAACAGGCCTTTTGCTTTATTTGAGTGTTATTCTGATCAGCCACCCCTTTGCTTAAGTTTTAAGTTTAGGCAACTACAACTTAGGGAAGACAGTGGTCATGGGTGAAATAAATATGTGTAATGTTAAAGGTCCACGGAGAGTCATCACCAGATCCCACTGCTCCTCTCAGCTCGAGGGAGAATTTTAGGAAACTTTTAGCTCATTGTTTTGATTTTGTTTTTTGGCTTCCACAACTAATCTTCCTCTCACTGGACCCATGGCTGGTACGTTAAGTGCTAGGCTTAAAACAGAGCTTACCTAGTCTGTTGCAGGCCACATTTAGGCCTTTGTTGAGGCTCAAAAACTGACAGAAATGTTTGGTCTCATCTTGAACCAGACCAACAGCGGATTAATTCCAGTCCTTGTTTTTGTTATCTTTGCCCGCATGACTGTAAGGGAGTCTCCTTCTTCTTTAGTTTAAGTGGCAGACTATAATCCAGTGTTAAAGGTGCATGCCACCACCTACTGTGGCAGAGCATGTACCTTCATGACTTCATAAAGAAGTTCTATTGTTCAACAATTCCTTGCAGTTATAAGTCTCACATTTATCTGACACTGTATTTTTCATGGTGTAAGTGACTATAAGGGAGTCGGGAGAGACAATTAAGTGAGATTCAACTATTTTTGTGTGGTGTGTTACAACAAAATGTTTTAAATAAATAATGTTAAATTGCAAAGTATAATTGAGTTCTGTTTATTTGTTTCCTTATTAAGTTAGGCGAAACCAAGATATGCGTTCTATGCAAGAAAACTGAGACTGTACTATCAAAAACTTTGTAAATCTCTGCTGGCTGCATCTGGCAGTTGTGGTTCATCGCAGTATGCCTAGGTACTTCACCATCTTCCTGGCTTTACTGAGTGCACTCATTGATCTTGTTTCCAGCCATAGTAGGCAGCTGCTTTTTGGCAAGAACACTCTAAGTAATCCACTATACAATACCGCTCCAGCATCAGATGACAGATAGACAACGTTAGCAACTAGCTGGTGAACATAGTGGAGTTTTAAGCAGCTGAACAGATTTTTCAAGTGGCCAAAAACACAACTCTAAATGAACGCTATTGTTGCTTCATGGTTGCTGGATGTGTAGGCAACTGTCTGCTAACATATTAGCCTTAACAACTTTACATTGCCGTAGTAGGTTAAACATGTGTACTGGTTTGTGATCTTCAGCTAGTTCTTAAAAAAAAACAAAAAAAAACAACTGTTTTTTAATGAAAGAGTTAACCTTGTGTGGAAGCTGGACCAATGAATACCCTTTTAGGAAGTGCTGGTAGCTATAGGTGTGGTCGTATGGAGGTTAGCATAGATGCTGCTAACGTTAGTTAAATCACAACTGTAGAGTATTTCTTTGTTGAAAGACGAACAAAAAACAGCACTGAAGGCTTTTCTCAGTGGAAAGGAGGTTTTTGCTCTTCTCCAGACTGGCTGCTGTAAGAATTTGATTACCTAATATAGTTAGTTGATCTGATTGGTTGAAGTTCGCCTATTATAGACAAGGAGAGAGAGATGGTTCATCCAATCACCTGCTGAGTATTTTTTGAAAGTGCCGTCCCTTTTCCAAACCGTTTCCAACAACAACTCTCAAGATGGTTCTGTGAAACAAACCGCCTGGCGCAGTCAGGTTAGCAAAGGTTGTGGTCTTCTAAAAAAGAAATCAACGTTGACTGTTGGAAAGAGACAGAATGCAAACTCTTGTGTCAAAGTCACGTGCTTTATTGACTCAACCATCCACCCACAGCGACTACTTATACCTTTGCTCCTGAGTGAGGATAGTCCTTACTCACAGGACCACAAGAGGTCACTTATTCAAAAAATGTAAACGTACAGTAGATTGTGTTAAGCTTTTGAACCGTCTCTCTGGTCCGTCTCTTTCATGTTGAATCTGTTTGCGGTGTCTGTATGCAGTGCATATCATCTCTCTATGTTGTGTCTGATGAATGATGATTGGGCATAATAAGCATACATGGTGTGATGAGAATTAGATCTATGTAGTAGCACGTTAGATTGATGTTCTTAAATGATAGCCACATTAAGCATGACTGGTTAGGTGTCGATAGTAAAAGCCAGCAGGACAGTATGAAGAAGGCAGAAAACAGTACAGCAGGACTGCATTGTGTCACCATCAAAGACATCAGTCCCAGAGAATATCATTATCTCTCTACAAGCATCTATGTCCAGATGGCCCCCAACCTGCTGCTACCACCAACAACAACAGGCTCTGACTGTGTGGAGATATTCAAACTATATGGGCATTTGTGTATGCATTATAAACAAATCCACCCAATCCCACTATAAAGATATTGTCAATGATACCGTGTGGCCTACAAGTGGTAGTGGCACATTTCCAGACTGCGTGAGATTCTGGACTTTGACTAGCAGTAAGAGAAGGTGAAGAGACCATGGTGCACCCAGTTTGGCATCTCCACACTCGGGTGTCAGGTTTGAAATTGATTTTAGGATTTTAATGCAAACTTTCAGGGGTCATCAAGGCCCTGCTCCTGGCTAGCTCGCTGACATTTTAACCCCTTCTGAGCCAGAGCTCAGCTACAGCTCCTCAGGCAGGGCCCTCTTGGCTGCTCCCAATTCTAGGCTAAGGACAAAAGGTGAGCAGGGTTTCACTGCCAGACCTTTTAAACTCTAAACAGCATTCAAAGTTTAAGCTGGTTAAATCAAAACATCTAGTCTTAAAATAGGCTCTTTCTTAATTTGTTCTGCATGTTTCAATATTCATTTGTTTTATGGAGCTTTTTCTGTTTTTTTTAATTGCTTTTTGTATTAAAAACCTTTTGACAATTTTGAAAAAATTTTGAAAAAGCTGCTTGGGAATTATTTGACCTCTTTTTGTCCTTGACGTGGTTTATGGGCTACGACAAAGCGGCATGTGATACACTGGATGATAAAGAAAGTTCCTGAGTCAGTAAAGCTGTAGGCAACTTTTATCAAATAACTTTTTTTGACATTTGCTGAAATCTTTTACTATGTCCTGAAAATGAAACGTCAGTCTGAGCCGAGAAATATATAAAGCCATTTCTTATTCTCATTCACAGGGTTTGTATTTGACTCCCTGGGAATGAGACTCAACAATCAGGTATCTTAAAGCTTCCAACCCAAAGCCTCTTTATATCTTTCTCCGCTCTGACGAGATGGTTTTCGTTCGGGCCCGGTGGATTCTTACAAATTCCATTAGGAGCGCTAGGAAGAGCCACAGGAACATTTTTTTCATAGATTATCTGTCTGATGTGCTACTGTCAGGATATAGTGAAATATTCAGCAAATATGACAAATTATGTTATAAAAAAGACCTACTGCAGCTTTAAACAGTGCAGGCCAAAATGCATAGTTGAAAGTTAAGTGAAAAAAGGGTGAGATAGGAGGAAATAAGTCTATAGAAGCTTTAGAAGTGGGACTTGGACTTGAGTCTAAAGACTTGCAATTTGACGTGTGACTTGACTTAAGACTTGCTTCGACAAGACTTGGTACTTGACCCGGACTTCCCCTAAAAGACTTAAAAGCATCTCTGACAAGACAGTCGGTAAGAGATCGCCAAAGGCAGTAGTTGATGTAGGAGATACTGCGTGACACAATGCATAACTTGGGTGGACACTTGTGGGTGAGGTGAAGCTTGGGAAAAGTAAGGGTGAGGAAGCAGGCATAGAGACGGCTGAAGGGTCTGACTGAGACAGGGGTGGGAGGGGGTGACTCAGGCAGCAGGTGAGTGTGTGCCACCAGGGGGATTCATCTGTCCTGGGTTCAGACAGGGCCTCATTAGTGAGCAGTGAATTACACTCCAGACACGTCTTTATGTAGACTAATCATATTACAGCTAGCGCGTTCTGCTTCACCCCAGGGGGAGACAGGGGGAGGACGGGGGGAGAGAGGCGGCGGCGGCGGTGGAGGTTGGAGAACTTTACAATCTGATTTGTCCGGGAGAACTCAATGTAATCTAGCACCTCCGACTGACACCGTTTTATCTATCTGTCCATCTATCTGGCTGCGTGCGTCACATGACTCCAGCCCTGCTCACCGGCTCGCTCTGTCTCCCTCTCTACCTCTTCCCCACACATCCACCCTGTAAACCCCCCCACCACCACCATCCACCTCTATCTTTCTCCCAGCTCTTTCACCCACCCACACTCTCCCTCCAAGCCAGTGCATCCCTGCCCCCACGTTGTCAGTTCTGACAAGCTGCTTTAATGGGCGATGTGGCGCGTGCCTCTGACCACTGAGCACAGTCATTAACCTTCACTGGCATAATTGAATTCAAGGTTGATTGCTCGTGACCCTCCCCCCTGCCGAGGTCCCTCTCAATGTACATATTCATTACAGGGCCCCGGCTCTAAATGGATTGCACAGGGAAAGCTGTAGCAATCATCCAGGCCGCTCGGCGGGGGCAGCGGCACGCTGCTCGGGGGCCGCAAGGGGACCGAGGACGGAGCGATGGGAGGAGGGAAAAAAGGGGAGGGGCACTAATTGCATGCTAGAGGAAGAGGATCAGATTATGAAAAGAGTGAGAGAATGAAGATGGATCCCTGTGACTCTGTCAAATTAAGGGCAAGCCTTGTAACGCGGCGAGACACTGAGATGTACAGTGGCACCCGCTACACCAGAGGAAGAAGGGAGAGGAGATGGAGATGGAGGGAGGAAAGAGGGAGAGCGAGAAATGGACCGGGGGGGGGGGATGAGCGAGAGGCCATTGAGGCTAAGAGAGAATTGAATGTAGAAGAATGAAGTAATATAGACACACACACACATACTGAGTGTGGACATACACACATACACACACACACACACACACACACACAAACTCTGAAGCTGGTTTCTGTGTGAAGGGGAGCATATATCACACCACCCCAACACCACCATTACAGCCCCCCTAAACACCACCACTACCCGCCACCCCAAGCCAGCAGGTCTCTAACTCTCCCCTCTCTAATAGCTGTCAGATTACTATCAGCCAAACAAGACATCCAGCCTCGCCTCCTCCTCTTCCTCCCCTTTTTCTACTTCACTCCCTCCCCCCATCTACTCCACTGCCATCTTCCACATTACCCTCCAGTTCTTCTCTTCCTCAGTTGTTGCCTTCCCCTTGCTCTTCCTATCGACTAACACAACCTCCACCTCCTGTGTTCTCCAACCTGTGGTACCCCTCACCTCCTCCTGCTTAGCTACACCTCCACTAGCGTCCCCTAAAGATGATCTGTCTCAACTGTGAGAGGGCAAAAGAGGTTTTAAAGACCTATAAAGAGGAATAAAGGATAAGAGAGGAATGTTGTTTGACCCTCTTGTGTTGCACATGATTGCAAACAGATTTTTTTAGCTATTTAAAGCACCACTTTATTTTATTTTTATTTCTTGGAGTAACACTTTTTCGAATTATGCCCCCTCTGTAAAGGCTTCTTAAGTTGCAGTTAATGGCTTGTTGTTAATTGCTTTAAAGATCAGTTATAAGTGGTTATAAGAACCGCTTTTGGTTTACAAGGTTGCAAAAATTCTCCTGCTAGTTTTTAAAGCTCCTCCACCCTCATATTTATAACTTCAGCCGTTGTGGCCTATTAGACAGTAATAAGCCATTTTGACTTAGTAAGTCAATAATAAAGTTTGTAGCCATGCTAGTAGCTTGTTGGTCAGCCTTTCAGTCAGCCAGCCCACCACTTTAATAAGCCTGAAATATCTCAAAAACTATTGGATGAATTACCATGAAACTTGGTACAGACATTCTTGATTCCCAGAGGATGGATCTTAATAACTTTAGTAATCCCTTGACTTTTTTGCTACCGCCATCTTGAAGTTCTTTGATTTCATATTTTGACTACTGTAGTTTAGATTGCAGTGACATTTGCTGCAGATATTCAAGGTCCCTAGATGTTATTCATTGTAATAACTTGGGTGATCCCTGAACTTTTCATCTAGCACCAGCATCATGTCAAAATTTGAATTTGTTCAATCGGTTTATGTGGTCAAACAGTCCACTGGAACAGTCTTTCTGATGAACTAAAGCAATAAATAACATGAATAATCGCCAGTCAAAGGGATTTTCCACAAGCTGGCCAACCCAAAAGCTGGTCTTACTTTTTACTTACTAATAACTAATCTACAAAGCATTAGTAAATGATTAATTAACCATTGATAAAGCTGTACTGTTCTCTATGTAAACAGTGAGTTCTGATTTGCCCTTTTGTTGGCCTTCTGCACTGCTACTGTCGTCTGGCCGGAAATCTCTCCGCCCTTACAGACAGCCAGCGGTCCACAGAGAGTCATCCAACTGTCAGTGCTCCATACTGTTCCAGCTCCGCGTATGTTGGCTGTGTATGAGCTATGAGTGTGTGTGTGTGTGCGTGCGTGCGTACTCATGCACGCATGATCATCTTTTATCCCCCCTCATCATCACTAACAGGGTTTCCCAGGCTCTGGCCAGAAGAGTGTGGGTCACAGGGCAGGAATCAAACAGCAGAACAATGGAGAGCTTCCTCTACTTAACCTCCTAATGGGCTCTCAATGGCTCCCCTGGCTCCCTAGAAACTATCAGCCACTGGATTCACTTACCTCACTACACCAAGCAGGGTGTGTGTGGGGGGTCTGAGTGGTGTGGACGTGGCATACTGCAAAGAAAGCGTGCGTGTGTGTGTGAATGAGTGTAGGTGTCAGACAGAAAGCCAGACCACAGACAGACAGACAGAAACACAGAGGAGGTCCAACTGTTTCTGATGAGCTATGTTTTTTCTGCGTAATGGCATGCAGGTGGTGGATGGGAGCGCTGGAAGTCTCACATTCTCACAGCCACCTACTCGTCAAAGCTCACATGAAGCGGACAAACCCTGTCAGCCAGCAAAACACACTTCAGGTGTGCATTTGTACTGACGCGTGCCTCCGCTGACCGATATAGATGTCAACATATGTGAGTGTGCGAGACTTTGCGTTTAAGCACTGGGCTGTGCTAGTTACACTTCAATAATTACTTTCAGTGTGTGCTCCATCCCTGAGCACCTCGCAGCCCCCAAATCTGCACAGACAAGTGGCCTCATTTATTTCCATGGAGGAAAATAATTTAGCTGTGTCGGGCGCTAACGAGCTAGAGCGGAGGGATTCCTAATTAGATTCACTTTGTTTGTGTCATTTTAATTACGTTGTGGTCCCCAGCAGTGGAGCCACCAGTGATCCTTCAGTCTCTTAGCTCTGCTGCCATGCATGCTACTGCACTGGGTCCCAGAAGAGCTTTGCAAAAACTAACAAACTGAACTCTCCTTCCTGTCAACCAAAGCTATGACAGGCCGGGGGTTTATGTTAATTTGTTGATTCTGAGCATGTTTGGCTGCTGTGTCACTTTAATCTCCAAAAAGCACCACAAAGGTCACTGTCTTCTGATGCAAACAAATACACCCTCTCTAAACTTTTTTGGTGATGAATCATTATTTATTGCTGTAAATGAAAGGCATGGGGGACAGCTTTTCCTGCCTGTGTAGTCTTAAGCGGTGTGTTTATGTTCTGCTTTTGAAGGGAAAGCTTCACTAAACCAAACCACTTTGAGGTTCCTTTTGAAGTATTCCCCTAAGACACAGTTGCTAATTATTCGGTGTTTCATGATGAATTCAGCTCAGTTCATTAGACTGTTTTAACTGATGTTGCTGTCTTAGATCCTGCCTGCCGCAAAGCACACACTGAACCATTTAGATAATTGAGTGATTAATTGATACCTAATGATCAGCACAGACCTTATGTTCTACTTTCATTTCAAACTTGACAATTTATTATCAAGTTATTACATGCAACTTACGTGTGTTTGCAGCATAAAGTGATGTGAAGTATGTTCAAGTGAGTTTTCTGCAGCCATCAGACGCGTAGATGTGAGGTGATTCACCTCGTATGAGTCTGTAAAGGCCTCAAATGTATGATTTGAAGAGCTGTTCTCCCTTGTATCAGTATGTAGTAAAGTATGTAAAATAAAAAGAGGAGAAACAACCAACTGAGGAGGATAAACAAAAAAAGAATTACTCAGAATGCGAAAGAATTGAGGAAAACTAAAGGAAAAGAAAAGCACAGAGAAGAAAGGACGAAAAATAGACAAAGAAGAAACCTTGAGGTGTTGCTGTGTCCTAGCAGTGGTGTTGTTAGTGAGGGTTTCATCCCATCTGTCCCATGTTGTGTGATAGTGATCAGTCTTCAGGGACCCACCTCCACAGATGAGGTCAGCCTTACCTGTCAATCACTGCTCTGGGCCAGGGCCTGGTCTGCTGGGGTCACCTCAAGCAGGGAATCCCAAACCCCCAGACCTCTAAATTGGAAAGACTTTTGGTTGAAGTTCACTAAATAAGAATTGCTTTGTGTTAACCAACAAAGTTACGTATTATTAAATGATAAATGAATTTATTTTGGCTGAAGGATACTCCCCAGAGCCCTGTGATGGAATGGCACACTGGCTTGTTGGCAGACAATATCTGAAATGTGATCATCCAATCAAAACAATATTAACACATTGTAGTCTTGCATCTCTGAAAGGGAAACAGTTATCATTTCAAAGTGTGTACAACTAGTTTGTAAAATTCTGCTTTATGAAATTGATTGAAAGCACAGACGATAACTTGATATTGTATAGTGTAAATAGCATGGGAAATGATATGGTACAGGTACTGTAATACTGACCTTGGGATGCACTTAGAAGAAATAGTTTTACATTTTGGAAAATGTATTTATTCATTTATTTTACCTTTATTTTACCATGAAGTCCCATTGAGATCAAAAATCTCTTTTACAAGAGAGACCTGACCAAGGTAGCAGCCGTACAAAATCACAACATAAGAATACTTATTTGCTTATCTTTAATTCTTACAAAAACAGAAGTGTAAAAACAACAATTCAATCCCTTTTTCACGGTGGTTTTGTAGCCTACAGGACTATTTCTTGGCCACCATAAAACAGCAAATTATCGATTTTACACTTTGGTTTTTGTACAGATTAAATAAGTGTGATATAATAGTTAATATTAAGCTTTAGAAGTGCAGAAAGGTCAATTTAGTCATCTTTGGCAGGACCATTTTACCATTCCCCCTTTCCAGTCTTTGTGCTAAGCTAAGCTAACTGGCTGCTGGCAGTATAGCTTCATATTTACTATGCAGACATGAAAGTGGTGATAATCTTCTCATCCACCAGTCCACAATAAAGCAAATAAGCATATTTCCCAAAATGTCAAACTCTTCCTTTAAAACTTCAGTCATTTGGCTGTCAGTCTTTTGGACGTGACCCTCTGCTGCATGTGCATGTGTGTGCCTGGATGTCTGCGTGTGTCCGCTAAAACTAACACAGCTGACGAGCTGTATAAACATCTGAGCTGATCCCAGATATCTTTTTGTCCAGGAACAACATTTGAATCTGTAGGACAATGCCTGCACAGAGGCTACACAGCTGTGTGTACACACACACCGAGGTCCATCGCTACAGGGTCATCATACTCAAAACACAGCTTACAGTCACCAGAAACACTTTACAACAGGAAGACTGTAGTTCCACACCAGGGAAATATTAATGTTCCTACTGTTTTTAGATTGACTCTTTTTCTCATTTTGCCAACGTTCTGTACAAACTTGTTCTCGTTGTTGTTCTTTCTCTCGACAAGACTCAAGCATTATGTTGTAATGTGTGTATGTCAGCGCTGATTGCCATGCTGCATAATGCGAAATCGTGAATGTAAAGCAGCCCATCTGTGATTGTGAGTTTTGAGTCAAGAATAAAGATGCAAACTGTGGGTTAGATGTACAAAGCCTGTATGTTTCTAATATCCTTGTTTGCTGTGCAAAAAGGACACAACCAAACACACATTCACACACTGCTGTGATGGGCTGGCTGTTCTACAACAAGGGCCATTTGGATTTACCAGAGGGAATTGTCTTTTCTCTCAGTGAAGCTCATACTCTCGCTTCCTGAACAGATACTCTTATCTGTTAAAGCTAACCTAATGGAGATAACTGCAAGCACATCTTTAAACTCGGTGTCGACAAAACACACACACACACACACACTGTCACTGTGCGGTTGAAATCTTGTACAGTTTATCTCAAAAATGACACACTAGGTGCCTTTCTTTAACATGATTCTGCTTCTTTTTTTTTAAACCCTGAAAAGAAAACTCTTTCAGTAAAATCAGATGTGGAAGAATTTACAAGCCTATCAAAGCTGTGCCATAAGGTTGAACCCAGAGATACTGTATACCATATTTCATACATATCTCACCTCTGTCACAGAGGCAATATCAGTGTCAAGAAGAGCTGGTGTCACTACTCATCTGCAGACCGACAATAACTGCAGTTTATTTGCAGGTCAGATTGTGCAGCTTTGGAAAGTTAATAACGGTAGAAAGAATTGCATTTAGAGAACATGCTACACTAAATCTGTTGCTGGGTTACAACTTCAAAAAGGCTTATCTGCCATTGTACAAGACAAACCCTTGTGTCTTTACATATAACCTTTGTGTTTGAATAAATTGTGGGTACATTCTTATACTTGAATCTTTAAAGATGTATGACTAATTCAACAACATGTGCACACAATGACTTTCAGTTCAATTAATGCAGACTAGATTCATGTTTGAGGACGCTATTGATTATCTCATAAGAGTAGAAGTGAGGGCTTGCTGAAGGCTTAATGATTCTTGTGAAGAAATGGTGTGTTGGCAAGAATCTGATTATGACAGTGTTCTCTGTGTATTTTGAATGAAACAAAAATACAACAAAAACAGCTTATAAAGATTATTACACTACCATGTGAGCAATGGCACTCTATTTTAATCAAAACTTCACTGAGGAGAATAGGCGCTGAAGAATCCAAATGTCTAAAAATCTGTCATTTCGACGACTGTGATATTTGTATAATTAAAAAGGAGAGGGTATCGTCTACCCCCATATATGATATGACTCCTGCATTGATGAAATTATCTATCTTGAAATAAATTAATATGTTTATCAGGTAGAGAGGACAATTTAATAACTCACCTGTCAAAAGTACCAGATTATGTCTGGGGAAACTGGCAGCTGATAATTACCCACAATTCAAGCCAGAGGTTTGAATCTTTGCAAAAGAAAATTGATGAAACACAATCTAAATTAGGTACAGTAATCCATTCCAAGTTATGATGGGAAAAGGCCTATGTAAGGTGGATAAATGAAAAAGATTCTTGGGTTAGATTTACATAACCATAAGAGCTCTTACAAGCTCAGTTTCATTCATTTAGCCGTCACTCTTAAGTTTCAGTTACTCTCTTTATATGATCCATTAGGAACTGTTTTCTCCACAGAGTGACCTCACACACACACACACACACACTTACACACACTTGCTTGCCAGTAGGACTGATAGGACTCTGTCTCATGTTCAAACCACCTGGATGTGGAAGTGCCATCCGCTGTCCTCTCAGGCCACATGCTAAGTGCAGCCTCAGGTCTGTATATCTTACTGTCGTCTCACTATCAGGTTAACGCTGTCTTGTCCTAATAGATCTCACTTAATGCATCCTGTGGTCATTTCTGGAGAAATAAATAGCAGTCCAAGCCCACTCCTTCTGTCTCACATGCATGTGCATACACTAGGCTTTCTGTGACTCAGTGTGACATCACTCTTCCCGTCACCGAGTGCTGTCTGTTGGTGGGTGCAGCAAATGTGAACTGGTCACACAACCTAAAGTGAGACTTTTGACAGATGAAATAACACAATCTTCGCATCTCTATGAATCTACACATCAGTTTCGACTCATCCGTAGCAGGACACAGTGGCATCTTGCCTGGTCACAGAGCTTCTCGTATTACAGATAAACAGCACACTAAAATGTTGGGCGCTTTCACACAATAATCAAAGATGGTTACTGTCACTAAAGTCACACCAAATAAATGGTAAATGGCCTAAACTTTTTATCAGAATACATATTTGAAGCAGTCCTTCAAAGAAATAGTCCAACATTACCACTCTCATGTCTGTATGGTAAATATGTAGCTGGAGCCAGCAGCAAGTTAGCTTAGTTTAGCACAAAGACCAGAAACAAAGGTAACAAAATCCATATACCTGCACATCTAAAGCTAACTTAAAACACTTTATGCCTCATTTGTTTAATCCATACAAACCCCACAGTGTAAAAACAAGAGTTTGCTGTTTTACAGGGCTTACGTATGTGTCAGACTATTTCTTGGCTGGGAGCAGTTGCCAGGCAACCAACACAGACTCCAAGAAGTTACTGCTCTAAATACAAACGAGGTACAAACAAACTGTGTATTTTATTAGTGTTTATATTGGATCTTATTAAGATGTAACTGCCAGCAATGGTGGCTTTGCAGTTTTGCCACCAGTTTGTTGACAGGTCTGAAGTTTATATCAGATATTTGTTGCTCTCAGAAAATCCTGATATCTACCTCTCTGAAGTAAAGGAGGACATGAAAGGTTTTTCCCATGAGGCCACATGTAATTAAAATGGTAAATGGGCTGTACTTATATAGCGCCTTTCTTGTCTTCTGACCACTCAAAGCACTTTACACAACATGTCACATTCACCCACATTCATACACTGATGGCAGCCATGCAAGGGGCCAACTGCTCATCAGAAACAGAAATTAAGGACATTCTCACACTTTCATACGGCGATGCACAGCATAGGGAGCAATTTGGGGTTGAGTATCTTGCTCAAGGACACTTAAACATGCAGCAGGAAGGGCTGGGAATTGAAGCGCCAACCTTCTGATTAGCGGACGACTCGCTGTACCTCCTGAGCTACAGCCGCCTGTCAATCTGTATGATATGACATGAATGCAGCTTAATCTTAAAAAGATATTGTTGTAAAACTGACATTATTGAGTCATTTTGTTGGCTTTATGTCTCCTCTTTACTTGTGCTACTGTTTACTATGTCACAGATAAACATTTCAGCGGTTTTATCTCAAAACTAAAATATAAGTGTCACCAGGACACACATTATAGATTGCATCTTTAAAGTTACTGAAATAATAATACCTTTTTGATGCAGGACAGGTGACTCAGACCCATTCACATATACATTAAATAATAACCAAATAAAGGTTTCAGTTTCACCTCTCTCCTCCTGTTCACCCAAATGTGCACACTTTCTTTTTCTTGCTCTCCCTTTCTCTTTCTCATTCTTTGTTTTTACTTTCTCTTTCTCTCTTTTTCAGTTAAATGGCATCTAAATGTCAGTATTGTCAAAATAACCTCTATCCCTGATAGAAACATTATTTCAACAAAGCCGGGTAGTCTCCATCCTACGCTCAGCCCTGCTCGGGATACGAGTCATGGAGTACGGTTAGGCTGGAAAAGAAGCTTTATCGCTCAAACAATAATGTGACAAGAGTATTACCATCATCTTATCATAAATCAGCCACTTTGCAGTGAGGTTTTCCAACGAGTGCTGAGATAGATATGTTCAGAGCTCTGCATATGGTGGACATCTGGACCTTTGGCTAGAGACAAGCCAGCATAGAAGAGGCATGGCAGGCGGCAGAGTTTTTAATCTGTCTGTCTGTGTCTCCTCTCTGTTATTAACCTCATGCCCTGACAGCCTGCTCCCCGTGACACTGACCTGCTTCACCTAATGAGCTACCAATTACTACAAATTAGGCGAGAGAGAGGCCACTGCTATCATCCACTCCACAAACTCTTCTCAACAGTTCTGTGGGATTTGGATGTAGTGGGATGCTTAGGTAGAATAAATAATGAGGCACCAAAACAACTCATAACAGTGACGTGCTTTTTCTGGAGGTGTGATGTTCAGAGAGGATGCTGTTAACATTGTGTATGTGTTGCTGTGCTGTGCACTTAGCGCTGTGCCTTGGTGCTTTAGCCTGGCTCCTCTAGTGAGTTTCAAAGATCATTTGTATTTGCACCTGCTCCTGCCGCGCTGTGTGTGTATGTGTGTGCATGTGTGATTGTGTACGCCCACATAGTTGGTCTTTAACCTTGCACACCTGGCTACTCTGCGAGACCAGCTTCTCTCTGGCCCATCTCGATGTTTATTCATTTATTTATGGGAAGCCTGGAAATCATCGCCCTTGTCTTGGTCTCCTGTGGCAGCGAGGGAAGGCAGCCCAAATTTATGCATGGCAGCAGAAATTAATTAGGCATCAATTAACTCATGCTAATGTGTATGCATTGAATTTTTTTAAGAGCCCGCCTGTCAACTAATTTGTAAAAACTGTTTCACAGAAACGTCAACAGTCGGGAACAGACAGTGTGTTGTAGGCTATTTTCTCATACACAGAGAAAAATATGAAATCAGAGTGGAATAGAGAAAAGCCTTGAGATGTTAATAAACAAAGCTGGAGGAGGAGAAGAATGTGGCCTGCAGAGGTCACAGCGCTGGAGCCTGCTTCTCCTCTTCATTTAAGTGTGTCCCTGGCCTCAAATGGCCTGCAAGCTACACACATACACGCACACACACACATTCATAGAAAGATGGAGAGAGTGAGAAAGTGAGATGGAGGGAGAGGAAAGGGAAGTGAGGCGTTTATTTGTTGCTTCGCTCTTAACAGGCTGCTGATTCGGCAGGGAACCCCCAAAGGTAGAGTTCAGAGAAAGTGTGTGTGTGTGTGTATTGAGCCCACTGTCTCGGCGCTCTCTTTTGCCAGGAGGTTTCCAGCAGCTCTTGTGTTAAAAGTGAGTTAGTCGCTTCAACAGCAAATAACACTGGTTCTCTGGTTTGTAATGGAAAGTCAAGGGATCATAAAACCTGCATATATGTATTCATATACAGCATATATACAGTATGTATAGAGAGAAAGAGCAGAACCTATTATATTAGCCATTTTAGGCATTCTTTTCACATACTTTATATAATCACATATTTTCTACACTGGTTAATGTAGTGTAAGCTAACAGTAAATTAGACATCATGTCGCTCTTTGGCTCATTTTTTTTTACAGATGATAGAAGTATCCAGGCACCAGCTGAAAAATAAAGCGCAGCTCAGAACAGAGCAAAATGTTTCATGAAATAAAATCCAACTTTCAGCATCGAGTAACATGCCCCGTGTCGTCTGACTGCTGATATATACGATGGTTATCTGGCTATCTTGCTGTGTTCTGTTAACCTTAGCCTGCTCACATTGAGGACTCTTAGCAGCATACCGACAGCTTGATCAATAGGTCAGCGTGCTGACAGCAGTCCTCAGGGTCCTGGCAGAGGGAGAAACTGGGTGGGTTGAGGAAGGGGGTAGTTAAGGGTGATCATGTATCCCGCAGACACCAGGAGCACCTAAGCAGGATGAACAAAACCCACAAAACACTCACTTAACAGCTGACCTTAACCCCAACCACCTAAGTACTTGTAGTCTCATACCTTAATGCCAAACCAGAACCAACAGGCTTATAAAAGGTCACAGGAAAACAATTTGATATTTTCTTTTTTTTCTATTCCACTCTGTAGTTTCATTCACATCAGCCACATTATCATCACCATGACATATATGGGCTTGTGTATGTTTTCATTTAAGACTATATAACATAGACCTATATTGTTTGTCCCTGGCCATCAACAGTTTGCATTTCACCCTCTGTGATCCGTCTGTGTGATTACTGAACAAAGACAGTATGTCATTACACGGCCTGAGCATCCACCCTGTCCTCGTGCCTGTCTGCATGACAGACAAATAAAGCCTGTGTTAGGCACATGCGAGACGCCTGGGCAGATAACCCCACATTTACATTCAAACGGAGCTTTTGACAAAGCCTTAGCAACAGACTCCTTAATCAGCGGGCTGGCTGCGCAGCCCTGGCTTGCCTTCTCCTCTCCTCTCCTTACAGCCATGATCTTGAGAAGGAGCTTTAAATTGGAAATTATTACACATTAAACCCTCTGTGCACAGGCCAGGATCGAACTGGATCAATATCTTGCCCGGCACAATAAATCAGATGCTTTCTCTCCCCTTCTCTCTTTTCCCCTTTTGCTTTTTCAAGTGGCTATAGGCCACTGCTCAACTGGAACATATTTAAATTTTCTTGTAACAAATTAATTCCAACATTTTCTCTTGATTGAATTAGGGCAAGTGCTGGTGCTGTCACAAGTGTTTGGGCTGCTCCTGGGGAGAGACAAATTGCCAGGCCTGGACACGGGTAACAAGCGGTGGTGTTGAGTCGCTGATAATCTCCCCACTAATTCTCCATTACAGCAAAATGAGGCCATAAATCTTCCTGACAGCTGATCGATGTAAACATTGTTTCCCCCATGATTGCCAGCTCTCCCAGCGGAGCTACTGTCCGCTCACAATCCGCTGAAATTACTCCGGCACCAGCCCTCCCTCCCTTCCTCTCCTCCCTGGAACTGGTGTGTGTGCGTGTTGGACTGGCCTGGCGGGGAAACCAAAGTCACTGCTGTCCTGTCGAGGTGGCCATCTAATTTTAGCTCAAAGCCTGCTAAACAAATGGAAAATATTAATCAAAATGTCTCCTGTTTAACCACTGGCACAAGCAATTCTTTATAGGAGAATGATTGTTCTACTACCATGCGGTCACACGTTGTTCCAGGTTGAATGAGATGAAAAAGACTGTTGAGAAATGAAGGAAATAAGAAATAGAGGGTATAACATGCAGTCAAACAGTGATTTCTTTTCTAAGTGTAGCTATCACTCCTCCTTCTTCTGTGTGTGTAATGGCATTAGGCAGAGTAAACGGCAGTGAAAGATTGAGTTGTCAAACAGTCAAAGCACAAGGCTCGTTATCAGCGTGTTCACTGTCTGATAATATTCTACACCATTATTAAAATCCAATATGCATGCAATTACAGAGACAGGGATGCTGTTAAAACGTGTCGCCTGGCTGTAATCACAGACAGAGAAGGCCATTTTAAGACATGCCACTTTAAGAAATCTGTTAAAATGCCACGTATAAAGCATTTTGGAAATTTATTTTATTCAAATATTGCAATAAACAGTTTAGCACTATAAAACCAAAATTGGTTTCAAGTAAAAACCAGAGGGTATACTCATGTGGGCAGATACTGACTGCTTCATTTTTTATTTTTCTTTATGTTATTATCCTCTTGATCTTTGTCATTTCTCAAAGTTATTCCTGCACGTCGGTATCGCTGCTGCTCTCTGACATCTTCCTTCTGGCATAATTCTCTGTCTGTGTGTCTTCTCCTAATTGGCTGGTTATTTACCACAAGTGCTTCAAGAATAAGAGAGCTGGTCAAGACAGCGCTCAGAAGTTTAATATACAGGGACTAATGTGACTTCTTTTCTTATATATCTTTCTTTTGAGCCTCTCAGTCTTGTTTTTTTCAACCATAGCTACTTGATAGGTAGGGCGGGAATGCATTTAGGGCTCTCAAATTACCATAAAGTTGAATAAACGTTGCAACACTTCATGATGGTAACATTTATCACAGGGTGGTTGTATTACACTTTACGCTTTAGCTACACAGGAAAAAATCAAGATAGAACTGATGTAATACTAGGTTAATTTTACTCAGTACAAATGGGTTGCTTTGCCCCAGTGTAAGTGTGATTGGTTTCTATTACTGTTGGGGTATTTACCCTAAACTAAAATATGGTTATTTTGACCCACTGATGGACACAACAAGCTCAAGTTTCACCTCAAAACTCTCTCTCAAATTTGCTGTACAAAATAATGTGCAAATGACATTCAAAACTGCAAAGGAAGGTTAATAATCAGAAACAAATAATGACATGTACATTTAAAAAGAGCTAGAGGAAATTGTAACAGTTCTAGTGCTATTTAGTTTGGGTAAGTAAACCCAGAGTAATCTAAAAACAACACACTGGCTTGGGTTTGAGTGATGGTTTTCTAACTATGGGTGCTGGGTAAAGTTTTGTGTTGGTGCTATTGGGTGTACATAATAACAACTGAGTCAAGACTCTTCCAGCAAGTGCTTGGGTCCAGTCATGCCTGCTGTGGCTAAAAACAACACAATACACAATTACAGTGGTGAGAGTGAACCAAAACAGTAAATTTGTGAACCGACAACTAAACAATAAGCTGACACTCACTATAAAGCTGCATAAAGCCGAGTGACCCCTTTCACATATTGATTATAGATGCTTCAAAAACACCGTAGTACCATGTAGCCATGTACAGATACTGTTGAAAAGCGAGAAACAACTATTTTATTTAAAGTATTCCAGGATATTGTAGAGTTGTCTACTGGGTCTATTGTCAACTCTTGTCTGTTGATGATCTGAACCGTTGGTTTTACATTCTACAAGAAGATGCTTATCCTGTTGTACGCAGATACTGTTTCCCCTCTTTAATTTCACATATCCTCTGCTGTACAGCTAATGTACAGCCTCTCTTCTCTGTATCCATTCAGTCCACTCTGGCTGCCTGTATTGGGAGCATTTATGAGTCCTGTGACCACGAAGCACCCAGGGGGCATGTGCGACAGTACGGGAGACATCCCGCACTGGCTCTAAAGGTTACTAAGGCCAGCACTCCATTGCAATTGGTCCCTGTCTGGCTCTGTCACTAGCATTATGACTTCATCACCCTCGAGAGGAGAGGAAGAGAGAGAAAGAAAAACAGTTTGCACTCATCCGTCAATGTCCATCTCAAATTACAGCTCAACCAATCACCGGCGAGGATCAATAGAGAGCGGCTGGCCAGGTTGGGGGGGTGGTTGATGGTGCGACGGAGGAATGAAGAGAGGAAGGGAGGGTCTGAAGATGCCTGCTGAAAGACAGAAGAATAACTGATCAATACAGAAGGATGGATTTTGTCATTTTAAAAAGGGCTGTCAGAGGGTCGTTCACTCCCACCTGCTCAGAGCTATATCCTCCAACTCAGGCTGTGGATGACACATCAGTCCATCACGTCTCTGCAGCCCAATCCTTCTTTGCCTCTGCCTCGTTCACCACTATCACACTCTTAGCATAAATGATAAGACAAGATAATGACACTCGCAGTGAGCAGGTATTATTTTCATTGGCTATCAATTTGCATAGATCAATGGTACACCTTCAAAGGGCAATCTCAAACAATGATCCGTCTCCGCACGGTTGTAATTGCAAAACGATTTCATTATATCATTTCATCCTACGCCTCCTCCACATTCCAAGTCACAATGTGTGTTAAGCCTGACCCCTGCACTCCTCCACGCATGAGGAGAGGAATATACACTGCCAGTGCCAGTCTGATGAGAGCAGTGTGTGTACGCTGGGTGATTAACTCAATAAGAAACAAAGATCTCCTTTATTGGGATGCTCTCTGCTGTAATGGTTGTTTGATTGGAAGCCAGTGGCTGTATTGACAGGTGAAGTGGACTGATTAATGGGGGCTTAAGCCAGCAAGGATAACAGTCCTTCACATGGCTTATTTAACTCTAAAAGAGTGACTGATGGTCCACTGCTGGGGTGTCGTCTAAATCACTCCCCACTGTAGCCTCTAAGCACAGTAATGGAGCCATTTATGCACATCCCTTCAGGAAACATTGATTTGGAGGATTTTAATACAAGCCACTGCTTACTTTTGTTCTCAACGTGTGGATGCTACTACTAGCACTTGAAGCTAATTATAACTAGATAATGAGAACCATGAAAATGTTCGATATTCAATCTTAAGGTCAAGACAGTTTTTAATTCTAATAGCTTACATAATAGGATACATTTTCCCAACGGCACCAAGAAACTAAAGGAAATACTTTCAACAAGAAGTAATTACTTTCTGGGTGATAATTAATAACCTTAATGGTAACCCTGGGTCAAGAATGCATTGATAGTTTTAATTTATAAGTTAAAAGTTATTTAAAGTGTTACAAAGTAAGCACGTCCACTATAGAATCACTGTACCTTATAACCAGCAGTGGGCAAACTGTCTATTACAGTCTTGTATACTGCCGCATGCTAATCGTTTGACCTAAGGTGCAGAGTTTTAAAGTAAGGCCAGAGCAGTAAAAGGAAAAGTGGTTTTAGTCAAAACAAAGCATGCAGAGGAACTGAATGAATACAGAGTATCAGTATTATGTCTGTCATGAGGGTCAAAGGTGACTTGTTTGGGGCTTGGTTGAAGCTCTGGTTTCAATTCAGTGGATCAGAATAGCTCAAATTGACACCAAGACCCATCTGCCCACTGAATTAATCCTCCACTCTCTTCCATTTGGTCGTTTTTCTGTTTTCTTTATCAGCTCCATCCATTTCTTTATTCATTCAGTTGACTTTTGAAAGGGGAGAGGTGACATGTCCCGGGGCATGTATGTGTTTTTTGTTTTTTTTTAAACCCAGCGATTTCAAGTCTAACATTTGCAGACTGCAGGGTCACTGGCAGTTATATTTTCCCTCTCCCTCCTCTCTCTCTCTCTCTCTGTGTGTGAAATCGATCGTTTGTTTGTAAGGAGCTCAAACAGAGCGGGAGAAGGATTCAGAGCTCTGCTGGCAACGCGAGCAGAGCAGAAATGCTGCTGGGGAAAGAGGTAGGCAAAAGTCAGAAAACCTCCCCACTCTCACCGTCAGTGCACATGACCTTGGGGCCAGAGCGAGCTATGGAGCGAGTGAGCGGGCGGAGGAACCGCCCAGCATGCGTTGGTGCATACACCGAGGAATACTGAAGGCAGAGTGGAGTGCGGGTCTGCGAGCCCTAGCCCTCTGCTTAAGTGAGTGCAAATTAACTGAAATAAAACTTTTAAAGGTCAATATAAATTTGATTTGTTGTCTGCATACTAAACCTTAATCACATTAGAACAAAGTTCCCCCACTCTTTGAAAAGGCTGCTCTGTTATGTTAATCTATTTGGCTGTTAAACATGAAGGGCAGGCAACAGGTGAGGAGCCTTTATGTGTGTCTGTTGCCCTGCAAATAGAGAGAGACTGTAGCGAAACGCAGACAGTAGTCGACAGTAGCTGACACTGGCTATCAAACAAACAGCGCAGAGAAGATGTCTGCCAAGGAAACAGCCTCTGGTGAGACACTCGGAATGAAGGAAAAGGGGGAGAATAGAGCGATAGCGAGAGAAGATGACAGAATGACACACAGGGGACAGAAATGTTTGTTTTTGTGTGAGCCTGCCTGTGTGTGCAGCTTACATGCGTGCCCTATTGTGTGTCTACACGCTCTGCCTCTTTTTCTTGCTCTGTCATAGCCGTCTCAGTGGCGACTGAGGCGGCGGAGCCCCACGGGGGTCAGCCATGTAAGGAACATAAAAGGCCAATTTAATTTAGCACGTCCGCGGCTACAAAGTATTTTAATTCCGACAGCTGTGACTGAGGAGTTAATATTTGACTTGTCAGAAGTGGGGCCGGGGCCAGTGAATCATTGTAATTCTCATTAAGAGGCTCTCCCCCAGCAGCACCCTAATGCAGAATAATGAAAGTCAAGACGGAGTGAGCTTCTAATGCCAGTTGAGGCCTATCTTTTAATATTCCCCTCTTGATGGATTAGGGAAGCGGGAAATTCATCTTGGATCATAGGGCCTAATTTAATAAGGGATCATTCCAGGAGTATTGCATTTTATAATAATGTCATTTAAAGTGTCGTCTTCCATTTTTACTGTCCCATATGTATGCTTATATAATGGTGCCGGAGGGATGTGTTTTTACAGTGCTCGAATCTCTTCCGTGTCCACACACCCCCTCCAGACCACACTACACTGTCTCTCTGTGGTCTGCAGGCTCTCAACTCAGGTTTTCATTTCGCATTTTGGTCATAGAGCCAATTGAGTGAGCCGTTATGAGAAGTTCAGTTACTTCAGCTTGTTGCTGTTTCCTCAAATTATTCCTAATAGTATTTAGGGAGAATCACCGTGATATGAGTGTTGGGATTGTAAATATCACCCAAAGGAAATATTATAAAGATACATTGCATTTGCTCCATCACAAGCTTCTAAAACCTCTCTGAGAGAGGCAGTGCTATATTTATCCAACCCACTCACAAAAGAAGAATGGCTTTTAGGGAATAAAGTAAACAAATGTGACTAATATGAAGAAGTGTTGACGTTAGCAGCTGCACAGAGCTCACAATTATACCTTGTAAAGGCTGGTATGAGTGAAAAATGCTGGCTGTTACTGAAAAAGCTTCTGTGAATGCATTCATGCTTTGTATGTACACACAAGGCTCAACAGAAAAACATTTGCAATATTATCTTCGTCATTTTCAATTTTCAATTTTGCACATATAACATGTTAAACAAGTCTCAAACCAAGTTACCACAAAAAGGATTATAGTGATGCTTTTATTAGCCATGGTGCAGGTCTATATATGTACTGTGCTTTGCAGGCCCAGAATATCATATTGCTTATGTTTTCCCATATAACCTCCCACCACATATGGACCACTAACATGTAATATTGCTTATTAGTACTAGTATTAGTGTTTGTTTGGGTTAGAAAGACAGAGGCAGTGGTTGCAAAAATCTTTTTATGCAATATTCTATATTACTAAAATAGCTAGAAATCTAGTTTTGTTTTCTTTTTACAGATGTAAACAATATATTCTAGTGCAAATTACCCTTGCAATGTTTATCACTAAAATTACACACTACTTGATGGAAAGACTATTTTCGAGGTGATCTCATGTTGCCATTCCAATATTTAGAGTATAACTTAATGAAAGCAAGACAAAACTCTAGTGAAATAGCTCACCAACAAAACTATTTTCTTAGCAAAATAACTTTTAGTTATTTGTCTTGCTGTTGTTGCTTTAATATTTCCTCAATTTAAAACTTTCACAACAACAAACACCACAAGTAGAGAAGTAATGCTTAAAGAACCATTGTGTAGGATTCAGTGCCATCGTACCGGTGAACCTGCAGATTGCAACCAACTGAATACTGCTCGTCTTCCACACGTGTAGGAGAAAATACGATGGCAGCAAAACTCGTGAAAAATGCGAAAGGCCATATTTAGAGACACTGTTTGGTTTGTCCGTTCTGGGCTACTGTAGAAACATGAAGGTTCAACATGATGGACTCTGTAGGAGAGGATCCACTCCCTCCGTAGATAAAAACGTCTCATTCTAAGGTAAAAAAAAAAACACAACAATTCCTATTTTCAGGTGATTACACACTAATTAAAAGCATACCTATGGATATTTTATTCCATTTCTGCAAGTACAGACATTTTGGGACATAAGTTTGTTGTCTCATGTCTGTTTGTTAAATATGAAGGTAGCAGCCAGTTAGCGTAGCTTAGCACAAAGACTAGAATAAGGCAGAAACAGCTGGCCTGAATCTGTCAAAAGGTAAAGCTTACTAATGAATATGTTATATTTTGTTTGTTTAATCCATACAAAAACTGAAGTGGTAAAATGGAAATTAGCCATATTTGTTGGCCGGGTGTAGTGATTTCCTGTAGTCCTCGCTGGTTGCCGGGCAACTGCCCAGAGCCAAGACATAGTCTGGCAAATTGTTGTTTTTACATTTTTACACTGGTAGGCGGATTTTATTACCTTTGGATAGTTTCCAGTCTTTGTGCTAAGCTAAGCTAATGGGCTGCTGGCAATGGCCTTATATTTATTGAATCTTCTCATGTAACTCTCAGTATTTCCCAAAATGTTGAACTATTTCTTTAAGGTATTGCTGCTCCTCTAGCAGTAACACCCACCTTCCATTGCATGTAAAATGGAGGACAAACTATTAGATTAATCTAACAATATAATGCAATATAATACAACAACACCACAATATAGTGCCAACATCTCTCTGACAGTCTCATCATGTTACTTTGGTTACTGTATATAGAAAACACAATTTTAGGAAGGAAAACCAGCCTGTGGATTTTTTCATTTGTGATGAGTTATAGAAGATGTCATGAACCTTTGCAGGTCTATGAGTCTACATTACATTTTGCCTTGCAGTGTGTTATGCATTAGGCAAGATTTGCTGGCATGGATTTAACTTAAACCAACTCCTGTACCCAGCCTCTCTTAGGTGGTCCTACAAGAGCACTTCCAGCACACAGTGTGTTACACGTGACCCTTTAAAAGGGTCCCTGTCATCATTAAGATAAGAGGCAGTCTCTCAAACATGATTTAGCTCAACAAAGTGCTTCCTCTTTGGCACACTCATGTCTTTGGCACCTCTGTTTACCTCCTCCAACGTACTCTTCTCTCTATCTATTCTGCTCATATCACTGCCCTTGTCCTCGTAACTCTGCCTTCTCTTTCTCTCTTTCTTTCTTTCTGTCTCTCCCCTCCACATTCCACGCTCTTTAGTCTTCTGAAGTCCAAATTCAATGTCAGTCAACTTGTTAAAGGATTCAGTTCACAATTTAAATCTAGTTTATGAACTGCCGGTTGAGAGATGTAGTTCTTTTCAGTCGATTTTCTTCCTTCCTTTCTAAAACACAACCAGTTATCTGCCTCAGCAAGTGTCAGCTATTTTAGGATGCATGTGATATTCATTCTCTATACGTGTGTCACTTCCTTGAATTTTTTTTCCATTGCAAAACAAAAAGGGAGAACAAGTTTTGTTCACTTTCACCCACTGCAATCCAGTGTTTTGGTGTTAAACTTTTTAAGATTCATTCTTCTAGAAGCAAAACAGTTTCCCATTCTTCCAGCATCTGCTTTGCAAGCTCTAGTCATCGACAAACCCACAGAATAAACACTACCATGCATTAAACTGTGTGTAATACCAACAGTTACAGTGACAAATTCCAACACGTCACTTTCTTTGTTCAGTTTATATCTAGAGAAACAATATAAAGAGTATGGAAAACTAGAGTGTGAGAAACTCAAAGAGAGAGAGAGACTGACACACACGGGGAAGTAGCGATATCACGGGAGGGAGGGAGCGCGCACGTGAGGGCCAAGTTGCGAGATCTATTTTTACATCCCATTTCAGAATGAGATAGTGTCCTTCCCTCACACCTCCCGCTGTGGAGGAAGCTAATGCAGGCCTATTTAATTAGACGTTGGCAGATTGTTGAGCCAACACTGTAATCCAATAGAACATTGCACCGCTATGGGGTCCTGCCTCCTCCGATGCCTCCTTGGCCCCATAATGCAGCGCAGTCAGCTCTTCGCATTTTGTCTGCCCTTCTCTCAGCTTGTGACATCAATTTACATTAGCCTGCATTGAAACAAGATGCATTCTTCCCACCAGTGACTCACCCAAACACACACACACACACACACACAGCCCACTCAACCTATTCTTCCCAGTTGAACTTGACATGGTCCCCCACCATTATACATTACCTTTCATGCTCATCTTATTAGCCTATAATAAGGCATGTGTACATGCGAGCGTGTGGCTCTCGTATGTATTTATCTTCCAGCCCGGGAACGGTGACTTACATGCACTTGCCTAAGGAGTAAATTACCATAGCAATACAGCTGTCAATACTGCTGTATCAATGAGGGGACACAAGTGGCGGGATCAATGAAAACATCTGAATAAGATGCCCTGGATGACAGACACTTTCCTGCTTTAAAATTCTATTACTTCTAAAGCACTTGACCTCTTGCTCCCATATTCTACTGCCCCGAAGACTTATTAATATACAGGACAGGTACTTTAGGTAAACTTTAATTTTCATGGATAATGCTTTAATAATGAATTAAAGGATACATACAGTGGGTGGTTGCATAATAATACAGTCTAATGATTGATGTGACACTGTAAAAAATACAAGAGTTGCTTATGTTGAGAATTAAACTAAACATTATTTGACTTTTTTGGTACACGTTTTAGCCCCTATGCTACCGTGACAACCAAGTATTATATTAATCATTAATCATATAAACATTCACTGTACCCAGTAGAATTCAGCAGGGGTGGGAAATAACTAAGTTTGTTTACATACATTTCAGGTACATGTACTTTACTTGAGTAGGTCCTTTTTATGTTCCTTTATACTTCTACTCCATTACAAATCATACACACATTGTACTTTTTACTCCACTGTAGTACAGTAAAATGCTACTTCACACATTAATGCATTAGTAATGATAATCCTATAATATAAATATTGATAGAATAACACTTTGCCTTAACAACAATTGTCTTGTTAGTTGTATTTTATTTAGTTTATTAATTTGTATTTGTTGTGGCATGGGGTGGAGTAACAGTAGAGAGCTGACAGGAAACAAGGGGATGATGTATAACACTTTTCTTTCTTTCCTTTGGCAGTTTTTTTCCTTTTTACTCTTCTTTATTACAGCAATAACTGATTTTGGAAAGCAGAAACAATGTGCTTGAGAAAAATAGTCAATAACAGAGTTAGGTTGTCTGATCTTTAAGAAATAGTTTGCCTATATATCTTTAACTAACTTGAACAGATGGGTACTACAGAATAGTTTGCATATTAATGAGTCTAAAGAATCCAAATCTTGTGGGGGTTTTTAACATAATCAACTTTACATTATCATGAAGATTATGGCACATTTTCAGTTTCATTGGATGTTTCCCATAATAAACTTTGCCTTTGGACACATTTGCCAATAGTTCTGGGCAATTTCATATCATAAATATAACATATTGTTAATGTTTACGCATTCCTTAGGTCACATTCAGACAAATCACAATGCATTTCTCATAAAGTTATGATGTGTTTGTATGCAACTACCGAATGAAAAACTATAACTAAATTGCAACCAGCATATCCATCATAGAGTTGTATGTTTTCTAACATCAGTAAGATGCATTGATTTTTATACTGCACATACGTAGATTTATGGCTATGTGAAAACAACTAACAGCTTTATGAGTGTAACATTTACAGTACACAGGTGATTGATGCTTACACTGAAAACCAGGGGCTATTTTCCATCACATCTAAACTTTGCCTTGACCACACATGTCTGTCACCAGTTCCAAGTGCATTTGAATGCGGTTGACAGATATATAAATGGTCATAAATGGTTCCCTGGACAGAATGTTGAAAAAGCTTTTAGCCCCAGAATGAATGATCCTGGACCTCCCCGGATTTACCCACATTAAAAAGACACTTGAGCATCCTGATACAAATATTGGGTGATTTGTCGGCTTTTTTGTCATTTCATGACATTTTAAAATGACATTTTGTAAACTTCAGACAGCGTGAATACAATCAATATGAGATGAGTTAGGCCTGTGTTTCCAAGAGGCTTTTTGTAATTTAAGAGTCTGTGTACAAACATCTGATGATTGAAAAGCAAGTACTCGATTATACTCACACACAGATGATTGGATCTTACCAGCTTGTAAATACAGTGCGGCATGGGCCAAATGTTTAACATTTACTGTGTGCCCCACATCACTCTCCCTCTTTCTCTCTCTCTCTCTGTGTCTTAGAATTTAATTTTGTTCTTTTTTTCTCTCAGACCACAATGCGCACATAAACTCATACACACAAAAATGCACACAAACTCACCCAGCCCCCAGCCCCCAGCCCCCCAGTGCTTCCACAATACACCAAATGTCACCTTTTTTCGATGGAAACAATAAAATCCCCTCAGAGCTACTAGTGCCCACAGGTCTCAACACATACACCCTTGTTATGTCTCCCTCCCAGGGCAGGGAGTTATACATTATGTTATCTCCCTAATCTGCAAACCAGCTGCAACTGGAAATGAATTAATAACAAATAAAATGCACCCAGTACATAAAAATGTGTAGATTGCCCCAGGGCACCTAAACAGGAAACAGTGAAACAATTAGACTTCTTGTTTTGTTCTGACCTCTGTTTTGTTTTGTTCTACTTAGCTGCTGAATAGAAGGAGCTGGAGATAGAGACTGTTGTTTTTCTGTGTCTGTAATCACCACGGTTAAGCCTCCCTGGTCATAGCAGGGGTCAAATCTGTGTGAACACCCACTTTTCATCCTACAGTGAAATTAAATACAGTGCGAGCTGTATGAATGCTGTAATTCTCCGCTGACTGCAACCCACACCAAGTGCTGCGGTTAACCACCCAGGCCTATACAGTGCACGCACGTGATAACAGCCAGCGATATGGCGTCCTAATTGCTGGTCTGAGTGCTATTGGAGGGAGTTTTCAGCAGGTTTCTTTTTCACTTTCGCTCCATTTGATGTCTTTGAAGTTGGTCTTTTATCTGCTGTTGCTCCTGATGGCTGTTGTCTTTGGTGCGGTGCTGTGTGCGCCCTGCTCTTTGAGCACTCCTAACATGTAACAAAGGCAAGTCCTTAGAGAGAAAAGAAGAGCAAGCTCTCTCACATAAATCCACACACACGAGCATGGATACAAACAGTATAGGCTATAGAATCACATTTAGCCACAGCCATTCACATGCAAAAAAAAGAAAAAAGGAAATGCCTCCGCTGTCAGTAAAAACTGCTCTGTGTGATTGTTTAACGTGCCCTGATTTGATAAAGGGCCAAGTGCGGGAAATGAGAGAGTAGTGTATTTGTCTCAGGGGTTGTAGTGGGGTAAATATAGCAACAAGACAGCACCAGTTGATATGAAGGATTCCATGGTGTGGAGTGCTGTTGTGACTCACCAGGCTATGATGGTCTGTGGGTGTGTGTGTGTGTTTGCACTTGGATTTATGTCCAGTGTTGTTTTCATTCATTTGATGAACTTGAATATAACTGGCCCGCTCTTGACTCCTCAAACATGGTGTACAATAATCTTTTAAAATAGAGAGAGAGTGAGTGTGTGCATGAGTTGAGGAGGGAGGGAGAGACCAGGGGGGAAAGCACGGAGCGAACGAGCAAGAGGGAAAGACAGTGAGAAAAAGCCAGTGAGAGAGCCTGCATGGCTGGCTCCCGGCTGGCTGCGTGGGGGTGTGTGTCTTAAGAGTGTGTTGAGAGGAGAGTGAGAGCGCTGGTCGTCTCCATGTCTAATCAGGAGAACACTTGTGTGTCCCCGTCTCATTGTCTCCTGGGCCCCTCAGGGCGGAGGCCCTCCACTCCACCACTACACCTCAGGACATGCTGATATAGCTGATGGTCCGATCCACAACGGCAGCCTCACAGTTCACATCAAGACTTTGGATTGTAGTCGTGGAGTATTGGAAGGGAATTGTTCAAAAATAATCTGCTGTGAAAACTGCAAAAATTGAGACAGTACCGAATGCAGACCCCATTTAGGGAGATAAGGTGATGCGAAATATTACTGGAAATTAATTATCCCTTCATAAAATGGTTGTTGCAGTTTTCATTAAACTAGGACAGGACAAGGACAGCAATGTCCTTGTGGTGTACTCAATAAGGAGTGACACTTGTAGTTTATGGCATTTTTTAATCTCATATTACTAGGATCTATATTTCTTAACCTTTAAATCACCATTGTTTTAAATTCCAAATGAGGATTTTTATTTATTTATATGCCTTGAAACAAAATTGGATGCCCTAGGCCCAACTTTTCCATTGGAAGACTGAACATGTAGTAAATAATGTCTGACCGATGTAATTAATGGGACATAACGACTCTGATGAACTTGACCTCACTCTGTGGTCACTACAAGTAAGCGGTACGGTGACAGGACAGGCGCGCCCCCGACCCCGATGTGTCTGTTCCATCGCAGGGTCGCTGTGCACGCTCCCGGCTCAGCAGTTTCCCAGTTCCGTCTCCTCCATTACTGGCGAGGCTCAAAATCAATAATTCAATAGTTTTGGCGTCTAAATCCTGCCCCAAACGGCGAGATACACAAACACTCCAGACTCTAGTGCAGACTCTGTGAGATCAGTATTAATTAATAGCTAAAGACATTGTGTTTTGTGTGGAAATATCGGAAGGGTAATGCGATCTGGATTCCTATAATTATAGGCTCCCGTGTCAGGTGTTTATTAAATGTTCAATAAGAGGCGGTTAAGATGTCAGGAAATGAATCAGGCAGATTTGTAAGTCAAGTGAGGCACGCGTTAATAAATTATTTTTTACAAAGACATTGGCTTTGTTTTACTTTGTGTGCTGCCTGTATATTTTCATGCATAATGCCAAACTTAAGGTCATGACACATAAACCGGCAACATTTTCATTCAGTGGAGATGGGCAGGATGCCAGATTCAAGACGGAACATGGGGATCCACAACTGGAATCACATCGAATACCATTAACCTATATTACTTTATGTAAAAATGTTTATTACTGACAATATCTTAAATGTTGCTGATAGGAAAAAAACAAACATTATTGATTTAGGCCGAATATAATCCAGACATTTAGGCTGCTATGTGTAAACTGACACCACAAATAAACTGTGGCTATAATTAAATTAAATATGCATCTTTGTTTATTATAATCATTAGGCCGCTGGGGTTAGCTCATTTAATTATTGCAACAATAACTCAGTGGTTTTAAATCTAAATAAGTTGCCTGTTAGGGGAAAAAAATAATAATAATTGTGTGCATTTCAAGTGCTTCAGTGCTGCAAAACTTTATCTTTGAGCCACTGAACGGCCCCTGTCTCTCTATCCTTTATCTGGCAGTTTCTCTAGCTCGTACTGGAAATTACCAGTCCTCCTCTCCAAACGCTCCGTAACCAAATTATGAATAATGCATCGGTTTGGCATGGGAGCAGCTACAGACACCCATGTTCCTGACTAAACGGGCCTGTCACAACTGTGACGTTATCAAAAGACCTATAGCTACAGGCATGAATTATTAAAAATCTATTGCCCTCAAAGTTTCACCGGTAGCAACAACAACATTAATAATAATAATAATGCCAATTAAGAATAAAAAAATAAAAATAATGTCAACTCATTAAAGAAACTTTAGTTAATTTATTGTAGGAACGAAAAACATTTTGTTTAGGTGGATTCACGTTTCACATGAGATGGAAAAAGTAAAACAATTTCATGAATTTTTTTTGGGTGTTTTTTTTTTTTTTTTTTAGAAATCCGTGCCTCAGGTAAGTTCACTTTCACTGTTATAAAAACATCAAAATTACATACAGAAAGCACATGATTTTTTTAATACACGGAAATAAAGTAAAATACAAAATAAACAAATTCCCCACAAGGCATTCATAAAGCCACTAAATAATAAAAAATAATGCATGTTTCTTGTGTATAAACATATTTTACACGTGCCCGTACCGGTTCGCATACAGTCCTTGTCTTACTGTCATTTGCTCGTTTGTTCTCTGTGTTGAAGATGGCATTTATGACATAATGCTCTCCTTTAAAAGGGGACGAATCACCACCTTACATGGACACTAGATCGGGTTATCCTCAGCATAGCCTACACATATATTATAATCTCACATTTCTGGTGTGTCGCCTAGTTTCACCTTTTCCAAGAGGAGGTCCAAACAAGGTCAAACAGGCCAAACATTCAAGTGAGAGTTGCCCTTCCTCAGAGGAAAGGGGGCAAAGAGGAAGAGAGGGGGGGCGGAAGAGAGAGAGAGAAAGAGGGGGGGAGATGGCTCACATCACGTCATCCGTGAAGACAAACTCATGCAAACACTGCTTGGGCATTTTGAATTTTGGACAAGAAACAGAAGAAGGAGAAGCACTTCGAATATTGTCCCTTTTTTTTTTTTTCTTCTTCTCCGTTTTGTCAAAGAATTCCCGCTCTGTCCTTTTTTAACAGAGAACGTGTTTTTATAACGAGGCCAGCCTCTATATAGGTTCAAAATGAAATCATAACAATAATAATATAATATTAAAACAGAACAAAACAACTGCAGAATGGTTCGCCTTGTTTGACAAAGTATCGACCGTCCCAGCTGCATCCTCCTCGGGGCGTCCAGTCGCCCTCCTCGGCCATGTGGCTGCAGAGAAGGACTCATCCCATCCGCCACTCTGTTTTTTTTGTTTTGTTTTTTTGGCGTCCAAAAAATCACATCTGTGTAGGCTATCACGTCACAGTCTCTTTTTTTTCATTGTCTTTTCTTTATCTCATAAATAGCCTATATTTTTTATAGTTATACTCGTCGTCCTTCATTTAAAAAACAAAAACCAAAACATAAATATCGTCCGTGGATAATTTTTTCTCACTTTAGTCCTTGGGTTTTTTCACTTTGTAAGCGTTTGTGTTCAGTGTCTCTCAGTCGCGAGAGCACGGCAGACAGAGCGTGCACGCCTCGTGCCCTCTCGTCTACCTGGCGTCACAGTCCCAGCGCGGCCGCGTGCTTTTTGGCCTTCAGTCTCAGGTCGGCGATGCTGGAGTTCTTGCTGGTGTTCTTGGCGGCGGCGGCGGCGGCGACAACCGAGGCGGCGGAGGCGGACTCGGCAGCGAGCGTCGCCAGCGGCAGCCCGAACGGCGGCGCGGGGAACATCATGTAGGGCGCGTGCGCTGCCAGGTGAGAGTGCAGGTGGTGCTGCGCGTGGGCCACGGCGCTATCCAGCTGCAGTTGCGCCTGCACCTGAAAGGAGAAGGGCGGTACGTTGCAATGACTATCCTACGGGACGGGACGCACGGGTGGGGAGAGAAGGGGGGAGAACATGCGTTAACTTTGCAGTGGGTTTTGTGAAGGGTCATTTCACTGGTGCTGACTGTTAGATGCGGTTCAACTATTAACTGTGTACTCGTGTGAGGAGGCAGGTTGACCTGGTGGTTAAACAGGCCAACCTCGACTTCAGGGTTCAACCAAGTGTCGTTGAGCATGTCACTGATGCCATGTGGTTCTGGGGTTAACTACTGCAGCTCTTGTGAACCAAATCTGAATTATTATTTGGTAATCAATAGCATGGAATGTAATCTCAACCAGTGGTGCTCAAAGTGAGGACTGGACTTTCACTAAAAAATAAATGCAGTGTAAATTGTGCACATCATTTGACTGTTCTGTCCAGACTCTCACCACCATGTCCCCCACATACAGGTGCCCAGTTCAATAAATCAAAACCAAACCATTCCTACCACAGAAAATAAGAAACTCCTGTCCTATCCTTCACCCTGCAGCACCAGGCCTGATAATATGTTTACTAGCTCCAGTAAAATAGGCATAAAAATCATCCATAAAACAATAGAGGGAATTCTCCAATTAGGTTGTACAGGCCACGCTGTGCTGGCACAGTGTTTTTGTCAGTGTGGTAATAAGAGTTTAGTTACCCCCCCTACATTGGAACTGGAGTCTCTGCATAGCACTTGGGCAGAGCTTGTGCCAAGACAGCAGTCCGGGGGATTGGTCTGGTTTTTAAGACTAGACGCTTCAAAGTAACTTGCCTGTTGGAATGGCATCCGCAAAGCCCCCACGTTGACATATGGCGCTACACGACAAGCTTCAAACTGATTCGCTGCTCCAATCAGGACTCCTGCAAGAGCACAGATGATGGCATAATTGTTAGGAGAAAATTCAAAACCACAATAAAAGTAAACTGCATGGCTGAATAACGAGCAGTAAGCTGATTGTCGGTGTAAACTTTAATAGTGTCCAAGATAAACAGTCACTAAAGAAATCACAGTGCTTTTGATGGCTTAATTAACTGAAAATGATACCAGGACACAAATAGGAGCAGTAGAAGGGTGCTGTTTGCGTTTGAGGGTGTAGAACAACATAGAATATGGAATAAGCCCTATCGGTTTGTGTTTGTGGGAGCATGCAGGGTGAAAGCGTACCTTTATGTAACTGGTTCTCCTGCTTTCTGCATTTGGCTCTTCTATTCTGGAACCAAACCTGCAGGGACAGAAATTAATTAGAGACCTACTGATTGGCAGCTGCTTGTGAGGCCATGTGTAATTCCTCTCAAAGTGACAACAACCGCAGAAAAACAATATCCCCGAGGAGCACTGAAATATTAATGACACTGCTTAACCCCCCAGATTTGAATTATTACATTTAGCCTACAACGAGGCAGAGTTGGGGGGGGGTTGTTGGAAGAGAAAGAGGAGAAAATAGTGGAGCAAAGATGGAAAGTAGTAAATCCGCGAAAAGGAGGAGGAGGAGGGGGCATTAAAATCTTATTAGGAGAATAGAAACACCCTTGTTGGAAATGTGCAGGACTATTGGACTATAATAAATAACCTTGTCAGCGTCGGTTTCATCTTTCTATAGATTAGTGTCCCCGAAGAGTTGAATGGGACTCTCAGATATCGAATAGCAGCAATGCTATTACGGTTTTGGACATCAGAGCAAGGCGATCTGAGAACGTCTCCCTCTTTCTCTCTCCATCTCCCTCTCATTAAATGACCGCTGAAATTAATTACCCTTATCTGCAGAAATATCCATGTCAGAGAAACGCTTAAATGCCTCGCAATTTTGTCTAATCACCGCCATAACACGCACTTGCTCTCTCTCTCTCACACACACACACACACACAAATCGCCCTTCAAAGACAGCTCACTTCTCTTTTCCTTCTGTTGAAATCGACAAGCGTCAATTTCAGAGAAACGCCTTGAAACACAGATTAAACGATTAATCTGCTTTGAGTCTCCCAGACAAAGCTCGGGCTAAATTAGCCCACAATGCAACATGTCAATCTACAATCTCCCTTACATTATAGGTCCATATAGCTACACACACACACACACACAGAGAGAGAGTGGAAGCATGATTGAAATATCTTATTGATTTGTCTGTCAGCTGGCTTCATTTATTGACCACAGTATATGTCAATCGGAAGTCCTTTTGTGCACGCTTCACGTATAATTTATTGCGATGATAAAAAGCAAATGGTCTGCTGTTATTGACTGAGGTAGAAAAAAACAAATAAATAAAATCCAAATAAATGTGTGGTCTTTGCATGCAACTGGTAAAAAGATATGATGCTCAGACAGAGGGAAAGAGAGAGCGAGCCGCTCTTGATTTGGGTAGAAAATAATACATAATTTATGCAAATCCCCGAGCTGTGCTCCTTGTTCGGGACACAATACGCCTTATTGGTGAGATTCCAGTTCAGGCCGGGAGAGCCCTGCAAAAAGCTGGCTTTAACTTTTTTTCAGGGGGGTTGGAGGGCGAGTTTTGGGATGGGGATCTTTTTGGGCCCGTTTTATGATTTATTTTTTTCCCATAACGACCGCCATATTCAGTATGGAGACAAATGCTCAGCCCTCCCCTGGGCCGGGGCCCACGGGATAAAAAGAGCCTGGGAGAAGATATTCTAGGGTTTTGATAAATCAGATGAGAGGAGTTGTCTATATGTTCATTGTCCCCCCAGCTCCCGTTACACAAGACATGTCTGTGCCACCCCCCTCCCACCCTCCTGACTGGCTGAAGCCTTACTGGGTTTCTGCGCAGATGGTCTGTCCCCATGAAAAACGACAGCCTCTCTGACAAACAGGGCCTTGGTAACATACACCCAGAAACTGAAGGCAAATATTTGTAGGCGTATTTGTTTCGGTGGATTTTGGACAATAAAGATTACATCGACTCTCGTGATACAAGCAGGGCCTAATTGAGATAATGGACACAAATGAATTCATCAAAAGGGGGAGAAAAATACTCTAATCAGAAAATGATGGGGGAAAAAATAAATAACATATTGATGGCGAGCTCCGTTCTCTCTTCCTTTTAAAAAAAATTCTTAGCAACTTATTAAAACTTACAAACACTCCTCTGGGGCTCCCCTGAACCATTTCACAAATTCAGGCCTACTGTAGTCTGGCAAGTGTACGTGTGAGCACATTCATCTTCAACATGAAAACCCTCCTTAAAAACAAAATGTTATCACCCTCAGTCTATATTTATGCGTGATAGCTTATCATAACACAAATCTGTGAATAGATTATTAAAATCCCTCCAGAAAAAAGGACAAGGACGTGAGAGTCTGTGCTTCTTATTATTATTTCTTCTTCTTCTATTATTATTGTTGTTGTTATTATTATTATTATTATTATTATTATTATTATTATTATTACTTGTATTTTTATTATTTTTATTTCAATTTAAGCATGTGGGTTACTGCCATCCATTGTTTTTTACACATATACTCATAAACTCACACTGCCATAGTTATAATAACGATAACAAATATGTTTCTATATTTTTCAGATTTTTGATCACGTACTTTTAGATTTAAAAAGGGCCCTCTACCTCATTATTATTATTATTATTATTATTATTAATAATATATTAAAATTACATTGTTTTTTAAATATTTTTTCATACCATTGAACCGACTGTCCCTACCTGCACTCGGGCCTCCGACAGTCCCAGTCGCTGGCTGAGCTCCTCCCGCATGAAGGCGTCCGGGTAGTGGGTCTCGTCGAAGAGCCGCTCCAGCTCGTTGAGCTGCTCTAATGTGAAGTTAGTCCGACTTCTCCTCTGTTTGATTTTAGTCTGTGCCTCGTCCTCTATAGGCTTCGAGTCCTCTTTCCTTTCTTTGACGTCCGTGTTGCCTGTGTGGCAGCGAGATGAGACATCAGACATCATGGAGCTGTACTGTGACACTCAGTCTATATGGCCATCACTGGCCTTCACCGACATATATTTATTAAATGTTTGAATGTGTTTTTACCCCTAAAAATAGTTTTATTCTCATATAAATCGTATAACTGACAGCTTAATGCGTGGGCTTAATCACACAGTACAAATGAGCCAAACAAATGGGTGTGCAAACTCCACATTAAAGGGCAGAAGAACTGAAATACACCCGTGACTACAGCTACTAAATACTCATGATCTTCACAAAAGAAGCGAGAAATTATTATCGACCCAGACCAAATTGAAATAAAACCTAGATGATAAGAAAGAAAGAGAGAAAGACATGCCCTCCCAGCCCTCAAAGAGCACAGAGCTATCAGACCTCGGATGTTTTGTAGAGCTACATAAAGCTCTTTAATTATTAACTGCTTATAAATATGCAACACTGTGCCCACTGTTGGATGTCTGATACATGCTTGTCGCAGTTCTGCTTTTAACCACGCTGCCCATGACGAACAGATGTCATTTTAACAAGCCACCCAACTCTTAAGATATCTGGTCCTGTGTGTTGTCACATTGTGTCCAGGTTTTATAATACACAGTGAGCAGACTGCACAGGACAGCTGAGCAGCTGCTTTACTATTCTGAAAATGTAAATAAATAATTCTAACGCAATTTTAATCAGCCTGTTTGAAAGCATTAAACACCATAGCAGTTAATGTTATTTAATGAAAGCTTCCCCGTTTAAAGTATAATTTTATCTTGACTCTCTATATTATTTTTCTATTTGCTGTTATTTTCGTTGTGCAATTATATATAAATAAACACTGAATTATTGAGGGCAGCAACGAAAAACAATTCTTCCACCTACTGTCTATTTCATATTTGTAATATGAGATCATCAGGCTTACATTCAAGCCATCTGCTATTGCACCTGATGTGCTTTCACACCTGGAAACAGACATCTATGTGTAGCGAGCGACTACAGAAATGACAGGGCTCGATCACCTTTCATGTGCAGTGATCTGTGTGTCAGGTGTTTGATGAGCCTCCTTTTCGTTGAGACATTGACATTATATATGAAAGACAGATTCCTGAGAGGACTGACAATCAGTGACGCCTAATGAATAGAAATGGCTACACTGATATAAGGCTTCTAATCAGCCTGAAGTAGAATAAACTTAAGACACTCCGAGGACCACGATGCACCTTTAGGCCTGTTACTATAAACTTGTGATATAAAAACGCATTTGGCTTAAATCATATATTATAGAAGGATGGTTATTAGTTTGCTGCCACAGGAGGCCTTGTTGTTTATCATAGTTCACTGTGGTGGGCCCTTTTCTGATGCACTATTTGAAACTTTTAAACTGCACCACAATAAGACATTACTAGGCTCCAACACCTTCTTAAAATTGAAAATACTATGAGCAGTAATGTCTGGTGAAAAAAAAAACATTTTAAAGAGGACGATTTTGAGTGTGCATAAGGCAAACAACTAACACGAACAAAAATACACACTTTCAGAAAAGCACCATTAGATTTCTCCTCTTACAGAGCTCGATCATCCTGTAACTTACATCAAGGACGACACTATGATCTGCTTATAATCATATAAACCAGAATTAAGATGTTTGTTTTTTTTAAACTGTTTCGCAAATAAAAGCGTGCCCGTGGTCAGTGTGTGCACTCCTATAAGTCCTCCAGACATCCCCTAAAGAGACCGTGTAGGCTTACAGCATGCAGTCCTACCGTCAATGAGTTTGGGGCTCCCGGCGTCCCTGATTCTCTCCGGGCCGAGCATGTCCGTTTCCCTGCCCGGCGAGAGCGCAACGTTCCGGGTGACGGCTGCCGCCTCCTCTCGGCTCCCCGGCTCCGCGGATAAAGACTCCCTGCTCCCTGCTCGCGTCGACCCGGTCTCCAACACCTCTCTGTAGGTTATCACTTCCTTCTTCTCCTTCACTTTCTGATCGAAAGACTTAGACACGAAAGCGGTGAGCTCTTCCATCCCTGCCTTCTCTCCTCTTTAAAAAAAATCACACACCACCACCACCACCACGCACTCACTCACACACACACACTCTCTCTCCCCTTTTGCTCCACGACAGCTTAAGACATCAATGGTGTGGCTCGTTTTAAAGTCGACCCCTTGAAAATGAGACGAGATGATGCTGCCAACTCTGGAAGAAGGTAAAAAATATAGAAAGAATATATCTTCTCAGCCAATTCCTCCTCCTTTGGTAGCGGAGTTGGGAACCTGCTGGTGATCCTCTATTGAAGTCACAGTATTTATACTTTGCGGCGCCTTGCCCCCTTGATCCGTGCAAATTACCTCCCCTCAGGATGCCGGGATGAGCCCCCCTTCCCCTTCACTGATATGGGAGAGAGAGAGAAAGAAAGAGAGAGAGAGAAGAGCAGTGGAAAAAAAAAACATTAAGCAGCACCGTCGCTATTGGCCATTAATCCGAGATTGACAAGAAGGACTAATTAATTTAATTAAGCGCTCATTCGCTGCTATTGTCCTAAGTTAGTTTTTTAAACACCCGGGAGATGGTCATGGATCTCTCTCTCTCTCTCTCT
>NW_023340257.1:15289754-15316352 GCF_004916995.1 Morone saxatilis | reverse complement strand
TCTCTCTCTCTCTCTCTGCAGGGGTGTGGCTTAAAAAAATCCGAAAATGACAAGAGAGAGAGAGAGAGGGAAGCACATGGATGAGGAGTCCTTCCTCAGTATATCTCTGTGATCTGGGGGGGAAATAAGTCACAACGGTGACACGAAGAGAAAAGAGGTAAAAAAAAAAGAAAAAAAAAGCGGACCAGCTGGGAATGCCGAGAGGATCAGCAACGACTTATACAAGGAGCTTCAGAGGAAGCTCAAGTGAACATATTTGGCTTTAACCCTAGTTGCACACAGTTGGCTTTAGGCCTGCTGCATTTATTATTGAAGTGTTCGGCGTGTTTCTGTGCATCCACGTTGTCGCTTTTGATTTGAAACGGAATTTCACAGCAAAAACAAATTGGAAAAGGGAAAAAAAATTATATTAAAAGCGTTGAAATGCTAAAATAATTGCTGCAGTTCGAGGCCTATTTTGATATTCTAACAAGAATGCTAAACGAAATTATGATGATTATTATTATCATTATCTTGTACTACCTTTATTGCACATGCACGGCTGTGTAGCCTATTAAAATGTGTGAAATAAGCCTGACTGGGGGGGGACACAAATGCTGTAATGTTTCCACGCTATGCAGCGTTGTTTTTATGTTTCTAATCAGCAATTAGGCCCTATGTATTTTAAATTGTCATCATTAGTGAGACTATATCGCTTAATATTAATTCTCAGCGGACTTTTTAAAGCCATTAGGATGTTAAATAGCAGCTAAACGTTTAATTATAATGCCTCTTACGGTGCGTTGCCATTGGGCTCACTAATTAACGTTTTCAACTCGCCCTTTTTTCCCGCTGAAATGATTGCCTATATTTGCAAAAAATAAATAAACAATGGCTCACTCGCGGCGGAGGTAAGCGGACGCCGCGGAGAGAGAGCAATTAAGTGAGAAGAGGAGGCAACATATAGCCCAGACAAGAAACAGGATACAGCGGGATTTCGCAAACGTCGGGATGAATTTGATGCAAAATTAAGCGTGTTTATTGATAATCTATATAAAGTCCTATTTCCACACGAGGGCTCTAACAATTCCCCTAGTTAAATATTAACGATGTTTCAGCTTGAACCTTAGGCATTAATTACTATTATTTCTGCTGCATCTCAAAGCAGGATGAATTCCTAATCGCAGTGATAAGCAGCCTCTTGTATATACCTATTTGTAGTGAAACACCCCCCCATTAACTTGTGCACTTGCGCACGTTATTGATTCGTTCACTCGTGTAGTCCAGGGAAGCAGTGGTCGTTTCACCTTCACTCCCGTTATGTGTTTTTTGAATTTTTAAGAAGTAATTAGGCTAATTATTCCACTTTGCTGAGAATTGTTTTGAAAGCTCTGTCTGCCCTCGCAGCTCTGTGTGTGTGTATGTTGGTGTAAAACCCGGTTATCTGAGAAGACGACCTCATGCAAATGATCATTGACGGACCTATAACTCACACATGAGTTTGCTTATTTGTGATGTAGGTGGGGGCATTGCCGGATCAAAACGAAAATATGAGCAGCCCAGACTGTTGATATAGCCTGGATGTAATGAATAAACATTATTGTCCAATTAATTTAGAATATTTTCAATTGACTGGAGACTGAAATAAAACAATGGAAGATATATGCAATATAAGGGTTAAAATAATAACTGGAGAAGATATGTTGCTGCTCCATTAATTGACCTCATGACTTTAGATTTAGGTGTCAGTATATTAGGCCACACTGGATTAAACACCATTCAAAAATCAGTTTTGAACTTTTTTTTCTCTCCCTTAAATAGTCATGTAATAATGGAAATATAATTCTTTACCTGTATGCTCAGTGAGTAAAGATGCGCCCTTAAGCCTCTAAATAAAACCAAGCTACTTTTGTTAATGTTGTTATATTAATATTAATTTCCCTCTATTAGATTATAGTTAAAGTGACACCAACTAAAATGCTGTAATATTGAGGGCTCGTTCGAGGCCGGAGATATCATTCAGGGCACATCATGAAACACTTTAATTCAAACACACTGTAGATGATACCAGATGAGAGCAGCCCTGCGATCGACCGCTCTGTGTGTGACTCTTCTGTCTGGACTCGCTCGATGATCTCCGGTTCGACGAGTACAGTCTGCTGAGCAGTGCATGGTGAGTTGTGGAGGTCCACAGCGATTTAAAGGTGAGGAGCGGGATTTTCTTTCAAGGTAACTTCTCGTTTCTTTTATCGCTACACCTCCGTCTGCCTCGTAACGTTTGCTGACTGCAGTGTGAGGCCTGTTCACTGTTTAAGCGGCCAAACAAGACAAGAGCCGCAGCCCAATGTTAGTGGAGTTAGCGCTGTTAGCCTGCTAGCCTCCACGGAAAACACATCTTATTTAAATGTATCTCTTTAATATTCACCGCATGTGCGACAGCAGTGTTGTTGGAGCTGTGACGGTGATTTTAAATGTCAAACTATTACTTCCCACCGTGTGGTTGTTAAGAAAAGCCATTATGTTGTATTAGCTAGCTGAACAGCTAACGTTACATACCAGACCTAGACTAGGTACTAGTAGTAGTAGAAGTAGAGACATTAAGAAGACGTTTTGTTCATAAGGTATGTCAATAAATGTAGTCCTGGCTTTGGTAAATAGCTTAGTGTGTTCACCTCGCCACGCTGGGTTTGGTTGTGTATCAAGTTGTTGCTATAAGTTGTCAAGGGGGCTGGCTCGTCTGTAACACTACTCTTGTGTTGTAGCCGAGAGTCAGCCAGCATGGGTCGGCGCTCGTCTGACAGTGAGGATGACAGTCGGAGCAGGAGGAAGAAGAAACAACAGCGTCGCCGTTCCTCCTCCTCTTCCTCGTCTTCGTCCTCATCCTCCGGCAGCAGGGTGGCCAGCAGCCGGAGTCGGAGGTCCAGTCGCCGGAGCCGTTCTCGCTCCAGAGACAGGGACCGAGAGAGAGACAGAGAGAGGAGGTGAGACTGAACAACAAGCTGCTCTGATCAGAGGTAGCAGGGAGGAGTGCTGAGTGGGTGACTGTCCTGCTGAAGGGTCCTTGAGCGAGACAGACTGTTTCATCTCCCGGAGCACTGCCTTTCACCTTCTTGTGACGGAAAGAAAGTTAGAATTCACTTTTCCAATGGCCATTCATTAAGTACCACCAAAACAAATGTCCCAGCAGAGCCAGCTCCTGACTTATACGACTCATCTTCTCTGTGGTTACATTTCTTGTCTTATTATGTTGGTTTATTGTGTCTCCTGTGGCTTGCTTTCTTTTTACAGGGTCCCTGCGTTAGGACTAACCCTCCCACAGTCAGTTTAACAGCTGTTAAACTTCAGGAGTCTGATGTATTTGGTTGAAGCGACAACCCAGCTATAGTTGAGTTCTTACCATTACACTGCATGATATCAATTTTAAACCACATTATCAGTATGGTTCTAATAGCTTTACTGCCAGTATCTGCTATGAAAAGGGTCTGCAGCAGCAGCATCACCCTGTTTGACCTGAATGGAACACAACCTCAATCAGTATCATTGGTAACACTTGTGTTTATCCTACTAATTCATGTCAAAATGGCTGCTGTCCTGTACCAGGACTCCATACCAAAGGCCTGATGTTGAATTGGCATTTATGTGACTGGTTTTGCTTTGTTGTGGCTTCAAAGACATATGTGTGCATCCAGAGGGTGAACACATGTGGGTAAGGGGAGAAGTTATTCTATACTCATTAGTTTGGAATTTATATAATTCTGTGTTTTCCTCAACATGCATTGACTTAATTTAAAAGCCAGAGATCACATAAATGGTTGTTGAATTCCCAATTTAAGCAAGTGCTGTATTTTGATTTGAAAATGACTGTTGTTTATACTTTACTTTTCCAGTTTTCAGTGTAGTGTCCCTCCATACTGGTTACAATGAATCCCAGAGAAGGACTCTGCTGAGTGAACCCAGATATGAAATATAACAGTCAAGTTTTGTTTGAGCCTACACTGCGACTTTAGATAGTCGTATGATATCCACAAAAAGACTGTTTATAATCCCAATTATAGAAAGTGAAACTAGCCAGTTTACTTTTGTGTTTAGGCTACAGGTCATTTAAAAAATAAAACATAGCTAGACATTTAGGATAGACGTGGCTATTTTAAATGCCTCATTTGGTGTCATGAAACCTGAAGGTTTGCCTTAGCTGAGACACGAAAGGTTACAAGCTTATACCAGTTTTATAAGCTTCTCCTCATGTTTACAAAATACCGCACTTTGTTATTTAGCAGTTTCAGAGGAAGGGGGAGGTTCAGTAATATTCAGACATCTTCACAAGTGGCTGGTGGCTGGACCTGGCCTCCTCCATCCATCCACAGCTGCCACTGGCTGTGTGTGGCTGTTCAGACAAGGCCAGTTGATAGTAATTATTTATGAGCCTTGGTCAAGGTCCATTACTGCTGATTGGAAGTCATTGCCTGTCTGTAGGGGGTGGGGCTGGGTAGGCAGTGTAAACCCTGGGACCACAGTCCCTCATCAATTAGCCATATGTTTTGATCAATTAAACCAAGACCTTGTGTGTATGTGTCTGTGTGAAGCTAGTTCTTTAAAATAGGGTCATGTGAAAGAGGACACAGATTCCGTGCCATTTTCAGCCTGCATACATACAATGTGGTGGTGTAAAGAGACCTCACATGTGGTAAAAACACAAGGGTACTTATGTTCTTGGCTGGTGACATCATGACTGCATATTAAACGTGTATGTGTAGAGTGAGTAATTGTGTCCGCGACTGTGTGTGTGATACAAAGAAGGAGCAAGACGGGGGAAAAGTGTGAGCGAACAAGAGGCATGAAATCTAACTTGTTAAGTGTTGTATTCATGTGAAAAGCTTCTGCGTTAACCAGAACTTCCCACTCGCACGTGTTTGAGCCATTATGTTTTTATTACGTTACGTTTCGTTTCAGGCTTCTGAGGAAATGTGAGTGAATACCACCTTCCAAAAACCCTCAACTCACTACTGTGTGTTTCTTCTGTGTAATGTGTGAAGTGGTTGTGTGAGGGCTGTGGAACTTATTTCATAAGGCCCCGCTCATGGGATCCAGCCTTTGGAATACTAATGGATCTTTGCTGCGCTACTCTAAGTGGTACAAATCTGGTTTGATAGTTCAGCCTCTATGTTATTTGTATTGCTTTCCCTTTTCTTCTCTTCTCCTCTATCTTGCACAACTCCCATAGGACTGCATATGTTTTTTGTGTGTGTGTGTGCTAAAAAGATTTGGGTATTTTTGGCTTTGGTGAAACAAAAGAAGAGATTTTAAATTATGAATATTGCTCAAACTGTTTGCGCAGTAGATGGAGGGATTCTGCATTTACATTCACCCCCATAAATGCCTCCTGCTACATGATATCAATAGGAACGCGGTATGAGTGGTGTTTGGAAAATAGATGCTACACACACTGCTGTACCCACATTAAAGAGCAGCAGAGCACCAAAGGGCCCCTGTGGAGGAACTGTAGGGCAGCCCACATGGCTCTGCTGCTCCCGGCCGTAGACAAACGTGTTTACTAATGCAATGTAGCCGTCAGCGCTGCTGATAATAGGTGAGGTTGTCTGGGACATTAGGACATATTTGCTCTTGAAATGAACAGCAAAACAAATTAGGAATACAGCATTCACTTATGTGAGAGAGGCAAGAATTTCAGATGATGCTGTGAATGAACACAGAGACTGGCAGGGTTGAGCATAAGGATGAAGTGAGGAGGGAGCCGATATGGGAATGTTTGATTCTGTAGGTTTGTTTTATGCATACTAAACTAATAGAAACTGTGTAATAAAGCTGAAGGACCATGGTAAAATTACGAATACTAATAATAATTGTATACTCTTGGTGATTTTGGGAACCAATTTCTTTCATGAAAATGCCCAGTGTAGACAAGCATTCTGAATAAATTTACATGTTTCACTCATGCTGATTTGCCAAAAACAAAATTATTAATTGTAGAAACCCGAACCCTGAGGTCTGATTGATTTTCTATTCTATAGATCCTTTTGCCAATAACAGAATTTTAAATGTATATGTTTTTGGTCTGTATGGTCCAGAAGAAGAAGACGTTCCAGCAGCAGTTCGTCCCACAGTTCATCTCGCAAGAGGAGGAGTCGCAGTGCGGAGAGAGATAAAGGGAGGAGCCACCGCTCACACAGGTCACGCAGCCGAGACCGGAGGTAACAGCATCATTCTCACGCACACACACATTCACAGCTCACTGTTTATTCTATATTACATTTTTCATCTAGTCTTGGATTGCGTTACCAGCCAGTGTTTTTTTGTTTAAACCTTGAACCTACATTTTTTGATGCTTTGGTGGTTTTGGTTGTGAATATTTTATACTTCATGTTGTTGCCAAGTCTTAACAATAATAATATTAACACTTTCTGTGTTTTTCAATATTTTTAACAACATGTTTATACTAAAGACAAATAATATAATACATGAAGAGAAGGATCATTTAGCAGCGACCAGAAATTCGACTTGAAACGCTTTTTGGGTGTTTGTATTACAAATCAGTATGTGGAATGCCATTGCAGACTTTTCTTATTAAAAAAGCAATAAGACTTTTGGAAGTTTACTTCAGTGTAAACAAACACATCATTTCGTATTTATGCCTCATGTCATCAGATGGAGCCACATGGAAACTTGCATCTTAGGTCTGGATTAGTATGTTGCGTGTACTCGTCGTCTCTCAGTTTGCCCTGACTATCCGTCTTACTGTGCGTGTATTAATGAAACAGAGACCCACAGAGACAGCAGGTCATATGCAACACCAGTCCAATCCTTCCCAAATCTCCTTCTGGCGGCAGCTCTCCTTTCACTCAATAAAGCAATTAAAACATCATTACCCATACATACTTTGTTGAATTATGATTATTATTGGTGTGGCTAGGTTTTTTTTTTTTTTTGGAAGGGACTTATTCATGCAACTTATTCATGCTAAACTAATGTGTACACACCTGCACCGCACTTCTCACACACACACACACACGCACAGCCATAGTCAGTTGTGTATCCCTTTCAGAAACATAATGGCAAAGTCTCTGTGTGTGGTGGTCCATGTCATTAGCATAGCTAATCTGGTGCTAATGAACCAGTAAACTGCTGTTTTTAAATCCCTCACACACACACAGACACACACAGACACACATACACACGGACACACGCATTGTCACACACAAAAACATGCACAGAGGCACAATTGAAGAAAAGGTTGTCATAATATATGCGTGAGCAAGGCCCTTTGTTTACTTGTGTATGGCTGCGGGGGAGAGCAGACATCATTTTAATCACAAAGGAAAAAGTGTCTTAATATCTTCATTACAGAGGTGTCGGGGTGAACAGATGATGCAACAGAGACGTTTTGACATAAGAGTGGCTGATGGTGCCACAAAAATACACCACACTTCAACTCTCCAACCTAATGGTCAGACAACATGTTGTGGCTTCAGAACAAGCACCAAATTTCCGCATCGCACTGAAACCCATTTATGGTTTTCACACATCCTCTTCCTACTCGCTGCGGTTCAGTGGTAGTCGCTCACAGCGGCACTGGTGATTAAAACATCAGTCGAAAATGGCATTACTGGTGTGGTGTAAGATGAAGGGTGGAGGGGATTTGGGAGATTTAGAACTACAGTCGATGACATCGGTGTTTACAAACGCTGTACTGTGATTAGGAGGGTTGCGTTGTGTAATCGGCTTAGCGGTGAGCGAGGAGCAGGTGGGTTGAGCTGGTGTTGGTGGGAGCGCGTGGTGGGATGTTACGAGGTGGAGGCGGTGTTGGAGGTGGGGATGTGCAAAATGATGGCATTGATGATAAATTTATGCAGTTATGTGATGGCAGCTGCAATTTGTGTCTGCGGAACTTTGTTGTTGACGGCCACATGTGTGCTCCTGTTTTTGCATTCAAACAATCTAATGGAAAACTTCTCATCTGATAAATGGGACTAGAGCTGAAGTGATTAGTCGGTTAATTGATTTGTCGGAAAAAAGAATCTACAGTTTTGATAATCGAACAATCCTTTTGCTTTTTTCAGTGCGAGGATTTGCAGCGTTTCTTTGTTTTGTTTTAGAGAAAACTGAATCTCTTTGGATTTTAGACTATTGCATGAAAGAAAAAGATATCTGAAGTGGTGACTTTGGACTGGTTACGCATTTTATAGACCAAATGATTCATTTGAAAAGAATCTTGACATTATTTGATACTAAAGATCATTTTTAATTGACGCCCTAAATGGGACTAAGTAAGACAAATGATATGAATATTCTCCATTCAGTTTGAGTGTTTTCTGCAGTACCAGGAGTATGATAATGCTGTATTGTACAGCTCTGTTGTGGGACACTGCAAATTCTGCATCCGCTGTGGTCGGTTGGTGTGTATTGTGTATAGGTGCCCTGACTGCCATTAGTCAGTGGTGTGTGTTTGTGTGGATGAGGCCGCCTGAGCTGGCTGAGAGGCTCGCTGATGGATCAGAGGAGGATTGAGTGGACAGGACCTCATGATTGATACGCACGTAGAATATGAGGTGCTGCCCGCCAACCCCACCCCAGCCACACCAACCCTGCACCACCTTCAGAATATAAAAGCAAGAGGAGACCGACTGCACCGACTGAAGAGAAAAAAGAGAGCGGGGCCAAGAAGTTAGAAGAGAATGGAAAAGTGTGGAGAGAATAGGTCGGGAAAGTGCAGGGGAGGGAGAGAGTGGAGAAGATCCTAAAGGAGGAAAATGAAGAGGAAAGACACAAGCGAGCACCGGTAGAGAGAACAGATAGGCTTTTGAGAGAGGGATATTATTCAGAAGAAATGAGAATAATAACGTCTGCATCAGAATATTGCTGGGGAGAAGATTAGGACCATAGTGGGGCCGTCGTGGGTTGAAGGGAGGGAATATTATTACCTTCTTTTCAATCTCTCATGTATAAATAAAAAATAAAGAGATACATGAAATAAGAATAATGCTCTATCTTGTGTTTACCATCTATCGTTGCTTACTCCCTCTCTCCTCTCTTTCTCTCTTTCTCCTTTTTTTTTTCCTGCCCTCAATCAGAGGAGGGCCAGGTCCCCCAGAGGCAGTCAATCTTGCCCTGAAATGTAAAACAGACAAGAGGAGCAGATTACCTATTTGCCATTAATGTTTATTCTCTTTGATGTGAGCAGGCATATCAGGCTGGTATGTGTGTATGCGTGTGCGTGCGTGTGCCTGCCTGTGTGCGCCCCAGCAAGTGAGCTTGTGTGAGGTTGATTGGGCGTATGCATGTATGTGCAGATTTGCGCGAATGCATGTTCTTTGGGGGGGGGGTGTCACGGCCTAGTCCACTGGGGGCACGCAGAGTGGAGACCATGGCCAGCAGCACGCTGTACCAGTTGCATTCTGATGGTTACCTGGGGCAACAAAGACGACACATGCCTCTGTCATCACTAGTCGGATCACATGGCACACGTCTTTAGAGCGTTGTAGGGCTGAGCTTTTATAGGCAGCCACAGCAGGGGTTAAATGTGTGTGGCTCAGTCAGTCATTTCTGTCAGTCCTCCATTCACTTAACAGGTAGCTTTAGAGGCACTGTTAGAAGACATGGAGGAATGGCAGGTGTGACAAATCTGCCACTTGACCCATCAAAGAGAAGCTGAGCATTTCATTCATTGGTTGGATATTCACACATGTATGCACATGCTCACATAGGTGAGCTCATACTGCAGGGCACACACACACAAATGCTTACATTTTCCTCATTAATATTTCATGGGTGTGTTGAGTTAGCAGGGCAGAGTGCTAGCGTCAGGGTTTAGCCTTGCTAACACTGGAGCGGCTTCATCAGTGGGCTGCTGTCATGACTCTAAGGAGAGTGAGACCTCTAATTATCTGTCTCCCCCCTAGAGGAGATAGATAGCAAGCTAAACACACCACCCGCCATGCTAGGATGGCCGATCAGAGTCAGGATTATCTCAGCCACCGTGGAGCCACAGAGGCGGGGATGAGTTCAGTTTCAGAACTGGTGCTGGGGAAGGACTGTGGGTGGGACATGGGTTGGGCCAGACAGTCAGGGAGCGCATTTTAAAAGTTAAAAGAAAAAGTCCAGGCTGAATTTGTGACATCTACAAAGGCTTTCATGGCATTTATTATTCATTGATTCAATCTGAACTTTTTGAAACACTTAAGATGTCGTTCAGTGTTTGAGTTTCAGTCCAATAGAGAAATTCAAAGGATGGGTTATGAATAAACCGCCCAGGTTTTACCCTGGCTAGAGCTTTTGGGTTAAGGTCCCCGATCTGGGGGCTTCATTTATAAAACTCAGCGTAGATTCCATCCTAAAACACTGCGTACTCACAAACTTCAGAGTCTTCCTACGCAAGAAAATATTCAGATCTATATGCGAATGCACATCTATACATTACATGCCCATTTAGGCAGCTTTTTTTGTGCATAGCAACCTTTAATAAACGAGGCCCCTGGTCTCCTGCAATTAGGCTGAAACATAGGATTTAGTAATAATAATAATGATACTAATGAGACACTTGAGTGATCCCAAGGGGCGTTCTGCTGCTTTCCTTCAGAGAGGTCAGAGGTCAGGGTTGACTAAAGAGCATCACCCAGAGCTAGCTAGTTTCATTGCCTATGTCTTCTGGTTACGACAGTCAACCACTAAGCCACCCTGTTGTGTCTCGTTGCTGCTAGAACTAGGCAATCTAGATGTTTCAGTTCCATAACATGAGCTCTGCCTCCTGCACTGGAGATCACAGGAGGGCTCCAGGCATGTGTGTGTGGGTGCGTGCATGTGTGCGCGCGGGGGTTGAGCGATGGCCTGGTATTTATTTCGCACAGCAATTTTCCCCCGTATGAGATGAGGTGTCGTACATCTGCTCGATAGCTTTTCCTGCCTCGCACCGACATGGGCCGCGTGCAAGGTCATCCAGGCAGCTTGGGAACAGGGAGGGCTGAGGTGAGGAACCAAAGGGTCTTGGTAGGGGGAGGAAAGGACGGTACGTCGGTGGAGTGCAAGAAGACAGAGGTGGGGTGAGGAAAATCAGCGACTTTATTGTGGCCTTCCAGCATTTCAGCAATTCCCCTCTCAGGTGGCAGGGTGGAAATTTTTCTGCGCATTTGTGTCCAACATATATTTATTCACACAGTTTAGAGTGTGTGTGTGATGTGGCAGGTGGGTTTGGGTGTCGCTGGCTTCATAAGGGAAACAACCGTGAGTGTGTTTTGAGGACATGACAAGCGAAATCTGGTTTTCTCAACAAACTGCTGAGTTCTCGCCATTATGAGAGAACCATAAGGCAAGAGTCGTGGTGCTGATGGATAGGAAATAAGATGAGGAAGAATGCGAACAACCCCTAAATCCTTTTTCTTCTTTAAGCTGCAGTATCTCACTTAGTGTTCTCACAGTTTTATACTGGAATTCAAGAGCTGGCTCCTGGCTGTTTTTCATCCATCTGTCTGTTATCCCATGGACTCTCAACATCTTTTCTTCTCCCCTTTCTACAGGTTGACATTTAGCCCTTTCTTCCTTCTTCCCCTATTACCGGACTTGCAAAGTGTTGATTTAAACTGAAAGATGACCTGGTTTAGTTCGGCTGCGTCTTCTCTACTCCATAAAAATCAACATGCTTCCAGTCGTGAGATCTGAACGCGTTTGTTGTTGTGTTTCCCTCTTTTTCCCCCCTCTCTCTCTCTCGCTCTCTCCGTCTTACTCTCTTTCTATGTGTTGTCTTTTTTATTTATCTGCTGTAAAGGCCAGTCGAGCGCTGCTCGGCTTTGTTGTCAGAAACCTTTATTTACCAAAGGGAGGAATAAGTGACTGACACAGACAGCCTCTTTCATCCCCGCCTCGCCGCAAGCAGTGTTCCCCTCTACCGCCAGAGGAAAACCCCCCCTCACCCCTCACTTCTGCCAAGCCGCCAACCCCTCCACCACCCCACTGCACTGCACCCCCCCCCCATCCTGCAGGCTCACAACACACTAGCCCACTCCCCTGGGTAGCAACCTAGCTGTAGAGTCTACTCTGTGAAACACACACACACAAAATTGAACTCACAAAAGGCATCACTCCAGTCCTCTCACACAGATGATCAAATGAGGGAGTTAGTCCGATGGTCCTAAACAAAGACTAGTTTAACATCAAAGAGTTGTCCCCTTTTCTCTTTTAATCCATCTGTTAAACAAACTCGCAGTAATGACACATTATATTATACCCTTGGCTGGAAAGGAAGTTGGTGTGTTTTTAGAAATTGTCTGAACAAGGGCAAAAGGAGGAATCTCTCGGGCTTCAGAAATGATTCAAGCACACTGATTTGTGTCTAGATCAGAAAGTGATTTCAGAAAGAGTTCAGCAATTTTCATATGATTATAAAGAGAGGTAATTCTGTATTTACCATAATTCGAAAATTTAATTTAGCAGAATTTGGTAATATATGGAAAATATTATTACTACATTTGCGTTTTGACTAATCATATAAAGTGATCTTTCTGCAGACATCGAAGGCGTGTGAAGTCAGAGTCACCTGTGTATATTTTTCCTACTTAGCCTACCTGTTTATCCAGATGAAGTAAAGGTTAAATGCGTATGTTGTTAAAGGCCCTTAGTCACTATCAAGATGCAGAGAATCTGAATAGAGTCTAATAATAGGCAACAGCTTTTTTTTAATTACTTATTTGTACTTGTATTTTTTCTTGTTCATGTTTTTGAGTGTGGAGGTGGGAAGATGAAACCTGTTTTCTGTGGAAACATTTTTTTTGTTCATAATATGTTTTATCAGATGGCCACTGATATATTGGTACACGAGAGAGAGGCACACTTGTCCATAAGTGGCATTTAATATACTGACTCATCAAAAAGGGATACAGAACAAAGGTCATTAATGAGATGAATGTAACAGATAATGAGATGTGTCGTAGTGAAACAGGGAATTTTAAGATGCACAATTCAGTTTCCTCCAAATATAATGCATAATAAATTATTTTTACAGTATATATTTTTATATAAGGATTTGGGAATTTATCAAAAGTTAACTTAAAAAAAAGGTTGTTTTTTTTTAAGTTTACTGCTCTAATCATTGAGATTGCTGAGTCATTTTTCTTTTTGAAAGATGTGTGAATAATCACCAATCTTTGTGATTAATTTAAGTATCATAGAGACCAGACTAGTTACTTTATATCTGTATACCAAAGACAAAATGTGGCTATTTGATGACTGGAAGCCAGTAATTATGACACTCCTACCCTTAATTCTTTGGTAGCGACACACTTTGCACCGTTTTGCAAATAAAACCACTACAATGCCAAAGACTAATACCATGCAATCAGCCCTCATTGTGTTCACTTTATGACAGTGAAAAGCCTCATCCGTCTGGCCAGACCAAGAGAAAGACGGGGACAGAAACGCTTTTAGCTCTGGCATAGGAAAATGAACACCAAATGTATCTCTCTCTCGCTTTCCTCCCTGCCTTCTCTCTGTCTCTCTCTCCCATTTAAGCTTCTTGAAGTTCTTCCAAATTGGGTTTTAAATGCCAATTAGGAGGTTGAATGTAGTAAAATAAAAGCAAATGCAGGCAGGATGGCCTCACCTTCTGGCTGGTTAGGCTTCAGAGAGAGCCGAGCCGGACCTTTGGCTCCCAGCGAGGCTTTGAGAGAAATATCCTGCCTAATGAACACATTAATTAGAACCATAACTATTTATAAGATGATAATTAGAAACGAAGGGAGGTAAACTGGGCTTTTCCTGCAATTAATGGAGGATTAATTACAGGAGCTAATGAAGTGGATTTTTGAAACGCGTGGAGGTGAAGTACAGAGATGTGCAGCTCGCTTTGTGATCACTGGCATAATTATTTTCTCCAGCGCCAAAGCGTTTGAGGCCCTGGTCCTCGCCGGCTCAGGCCGGCTAATAAGCATCATTGCATCGTTATATATGCACTTAAAAAGACTTGCCACTGAAATGACTGTCTAATTATTTCTAATTGGCAGGCCCTGTGTGTTGTCATTGAGCTGTTTGGAGCCGCAGCGGAGCCCTGGGTCTAATAACGCTCTGGGCGGAGAAGGAGGGGGAGAGAGAGATAGAGAGACGGTGATACATAAAAAGAGAGAGAGAATAAAGAGGGAGGGGGGGCTCTACCAGTTTCCTGCTGCTCATAGCCGGACCTGCACAGTGCCCCCGTGTGCCACACACCCAGCAGGACAGCGGGTCAAAGAATGACGCCCGGTGCACTCAGAGGTCACCTTGCCAAGTAGCCGATTAGCAAAATTTTATTTTATCTGTGCTTATTTTTTCCCCCCTTTTTAATTAACAGCTTCTGCTCTTAATTTATGCACAGATAAACGCCACCGTCTGTCCACAGTTCTTCTTCTCACTCTTAAACATGCAACACACACACACAGGCAGACAGAGGGAGGGAGGGAGGGAGGTATGTTTATGTGCTGTGTGTGATTCAGTGGCCAGGTTTTGAGCCAGTCCGTAGAGACCCGTGTTAAGAGAGCATGCATGGACAAACCTCAGTCAAGCGTGTTTACCTTGTACTCCATATGGACGCCTTCATTCTTTGGGACTCAGACGAAGCGTTTCTGTCCTTTATATAGTTTCTTTACAATATGCTGGCACAGTCATGTTTGGACTGATGCTTAATATTGACTTTTAAGCACACATTTGCCATAAGTCAATATGTGCATGTTTACAGTAGATTTCCATTTTCATTATTTGAGGCATTGATCTCCATTTAGGCAGTGTCATATTCATCATGTAAGACCCTGCATGTTTGAGAGTGTGTTACAATAGCGTTTGAGTGATGGCCTAGGATTATGTGTGTGAGCACCTCACTTAACTCGTCCTAAGCAGAGCCATGTGCGTTGTCCTGCCAAAAAAACACCCAGTCTCCCTCTACCTCCCAGACAACTTGAGAGCAAATTGCCAGCTAATGGAACCACTGCCTGCACTTGTCAGTTCACTTTGGACAAGCGGAGCAACCACACAAACACACACACGCACGCACACACACGAGCATGTGGTTTCGCTCACACGTTTAGTAATTTATTTGTGGAAAAAGAAGAGAAAAATGAGAGAGAATGGCAGAGAAATGAAACAAGGATCATGTGCGCCTTGACTGAAACCTTGACGATCTTTTTGAAAGTAATGAAACACTTTCTCAGCATGCGCATGAGTTTTTCTTTTTGAAATTTGTCTTCCTTTTTTGTTTCTGTCTATCCATTCGGGTTTTTGGCAGAGTCGAGGACATGAGGAGAAAGTGGAGATAGATGGATCGCCCAAAGGATACGTTGCCAACTGTCGTATGATTGGCTGAACAAAGAGCAGAACACTTCTGTGACTGGTTGAACAGAAAACTCGATGTTGTGATTTTTGGCTTGAAATCAAAGCAGAGAAATGTAATTATTTTAAATGCAGTCAACAGTTTTGTTGGAGTGGAAGTTTGCCAGATTTCTCTGTAAACTCTGTGGGATATTGACACTTAGAAAAAGTGGGATAACAAAGTGTGCTCCCTGTCTCTTATGTGCTACTGCAGTTGTGTAATGAATGACATTTAGGCCATCTTGGTAACATGTGGGCATTATTTGAATCCTGCTTTCAACGGCGCAGAGCAAATCAAATAAATCATTTCAGTCCTTCACTTGAACTATCGCCACTTATACTAAATATTAAAAGGGTTTAGATTTCATAAAGTAGATAGAAAAATATAGAGATATAAAAAAGATAAATGTATATTAAAAAATTATGATGTTGGCTGTATCAGCAAAAACTTCAATAAGATTTGGGATGTTGTGAAAAGCTGTGTGCAGTCATCCCATAACATATGTAAATTATCAATTTTTCAGAGAATAGTGGCCAGAAAAGGTCAATATGCTTGAGTCGGTGTTGCAGTCATCAACCGTGAGTGGTTACAAAGAAGGTGAAATCTGCCTTCTTTACGGGGTGCTTCTCGTTCTGTGTATGGGACATGTAGACTACAAGAAGCGACAGATGTTGTGAAGGGGAGAGGTTTTTCTTTTTACCTTCAGAGGGTGGAGTGTTTTCTCTTTCTATTCACTTCTTGATCTCTCTTTCTGCGTTCGTCTCTCTCTCTCTCCTTCTCCTTGTTCAATCTTGACAGCAGTTCATAAAAAATGATATTTAGAAACTTCTTTATGAGACAAGCCTCTGTTCTGTCAGAAGACAACTTTATGTTATTTCACCGAAGAGGGGAAACTAATAGTGCTATGTTTTTTACAGGGCACTATTCCAGTTGTGTCTTGGGTGTTTAATTAAGTGTAGTTTCCCTTTAGTAGTGGAATGTGTGTCTGCTTTTTGTCGGCCCGTTCCTCTGTGCCTTTTACAGTCCACCCACATGGTTTGTCTCAGCGTTTATGATTTTTCTTATACCGGAGTTGTGAGGTTCCTAAATCACTTAAGCACACGGGGCCGAGCAGTCCACATTTAAACAATAAAAGGCTGTTATGCTAAGGGCCCTCAGATCTCCCACCACTTCATAAATACATGCGTATAAAAGGCAGAAAAATACATCTTCCCTGACCAGAGAGAGAGGGAGAGCGAGCGTCTGAGAGCACACCTGCTAATTGGAGCCAGCTTGATGTGAAGCACGGCTGTCTGCTCTGTCTTCTCCGTAAGTCTCAATCGTTCTCTTTTCTTTTCTCCACTTTTTTGTTACCCTGATTGTCCTTGACTCTCCAACTTCTATAACCTTTTTCTTTGTCTTATTCCTATTACTCCCTCCACAATCTCCTGATGTCCTATACCTATTGTCTCCCCTTGTCTAGTCTGCACTCCCTAGTTCTCCTCCTCCTCCTCTTCTGTCCCTCAACTTTTTCCTCCCTTTCTGCTTTCCACACTCTTACAGATGGAGGCAATGACAACCAAAACAACTCTCTCCTAACTTGGCGTAACTAATTGTTCCGGGCCGTGATGGATGGACGGAGGGGAAAAAGTGGGGTTTCATTTGCGTGAGTGGCTGTGAGCGAGTTGGCAAGTTAGCACCTAGTCTAAGTGTGACCTCCACTTGACCTTGTGTCTGGGCTGAGTGCCTGAGCCAGGGCCCCCCTCTGCTCCAGCTGCTAATGGGTGTCATGTCGAGCTGCGGCTGCACAGAGGTCAGAGGTTGCGGGTGCACACCAGACGGCCAAGTTTAGGATTGCGATGAGGAGGCTGAGTGACACTGGGCATATGTGCCAATGAAGACGCCGGGTAATCAACACATGACGCGCACACACAGCAATGCACATATACACACACGCGTGCACGCACATGGAAACCACATCTCGCTGCAGAAAGTCATCTTTTCCCTCATCGTTGGCTGCAAGTTGTATGTTCATATAGATCTGAGAGGTCTTTGAAGGCCTTTGAACTCTGCTAAATGACTTGACCTTGTGGCTTGTGGCTGTAACTGTGTGTGTGTGTGTTTGGGTGGGTATGGGGGGGTAGTGAGTGGGTGGCCTGCATGGGGTCTCATTTCTGCTTCACAGCATAGCAGGGCATTGCAGACGTTTGTGTTGACGACTGCTAAATTAAAAGCAAACTGAAGATTATGACAAATCTAAACATTGCTTTTATGAAGCAGAGGGGGACGAAGAAAAAACATTTTTGTGAATCTTTCATGCTCTGTCTTTGCTGTGTTAATTGTGCTCACAATCAGCTACTTTGCAGTGCTTCCTTGTGTGTTATTTAGTGTGTGTGTGTGTGTGTGTGTGTATGTATATTTTTGTTTCTGTGTGGGTGTGCATGGCGGATGACTTGGGCTGTGTGTGTGTTTGCGTGCGTGCATGTACAGTGAACCGAGGGAACAGATAATGTGGCTGCTTGGAAGGAGGAAGCAGCCTGGGAAATGATTTCAACAGCTCTCATAATTAGAGGAATATCATAAATTAAACTTGTGTCTGCCGTTGCGTTTGAAGAGCACTCAAAAGTAATAAATTCTGGATGGTTAACATATTTGAATTCCATTCAGCAGGCAGCGTCAGGCAGGAACAGCTGTTTTCCACGTCTTTTGGCAGCAGGAAATGCACATTGCTCACTCAAGGTGCTTTTAGACACATTGAAATGGCAGAAAAAAAGAAAAGTGACTTTTAACTTGAACATGAAGCTGCTGCTCTGTCACTGGAAATAACTCGGCGGGGAACAGCGCATTAATGAAGTTCTTCAAATATGGATCTTTTCACTTTCAATAGGCCTGTTTCTTTTTCAATCTGTCTATTGCTTGGAAAAGTCGACTGGCAAGCTTTTTTGTAGTCTTGGGGTGTGTGTGTGTGTGCGCGCAGAGTACTCAAAGCTAAGGTTTTATCGTTGAATAGGTCTGTACCAGCAGTGGGGTGGGTTGGTTAAGGCCATCTAGTAAAATTCATTGTAGATATAAAGAATAAATACCAAAGATGTAAAACTAATTTTAGGGTTTCTAAATGCCGTCACAGTAGTTAAAAGACCAGTGTGTAGAATTCAGTGCGAAGTTGCAGATTGCAAACATTTAAATTCAGGTCAGCCTTCCAAGCATTGGGGAGAAACTATGGTGGCTGCGAAGCCCACGAAAAAAGTCAAAGGCCACAACTAGGGCCAGTGTTTGGTTTGGGCTACTGTAGAAACATTGTGATTCAATGGGAGCCTTTCGCATCTGTTTATACACTAATGAAAACCTACCTATGAATATTATATTCAATTTCTTCCAGTAGATTCTCCTATTTTATACACTGGACCTATAAAAAAACACTATCGCAAACAAGTTGATCAAAAAAATGCTATGATTTTGCTTTTTCCAGGCCAGTTTAGGCCTGATGGCACCTATTCTTTTTAACAAATTGTTTACGGAACCGTCTCTGTCTAGTCTATCCAGCTTCACACAATACATGTTGTTTAAAGGCATGTCATGATTTTAATGACTGTGATATTACTAATACTTACTATTACAGTGAATAGTTGTTGTATCAGTCCTGCACAGCCTCTGGATTAGCCTCTGTTCCACTGGCTTTTGTTGTCCATTTTTTGTACTTTTCATAGATGATCTCTCTCTGCTCTTTTTGAAAAGCGTTAAACATGATACTGCAATTTTCTGTACAGATTTTAAGCTTAATGGGTGTCTATTGCTAGTACTTGCTTGCAGAAGCAGACTACCTCATCATTTAAAAAAGATGAAACAGTGATAGTGCACCTATGGCTTAGACTCACCAAAGTTGTAGTTGTTAACAAAATGATTTTCTTATATGCACAGATAATGTCAGAGTCACATTTTAGCTTTTTCAGAAAGATTAATGAAAAAGTGAAAGTGAAAATGAAAAAAAATACACTATTGCATAGTGGGTAGAGACACAGAGGCTGGTCTGGAGGCTAACTCGAAAGTGGATCAGCCTCTGTACATGAACATTGTCAAAATTATGGTAAGATAGGAACCTTTCTCTTGAACACTTCGGATGTAAGATCCTACTTACATTATTACGATCAATAATTTGTATTCCTTATTATTAATACAATATCTAACCAGGAAACTGAGATAGTCATTCTTAAACGTAATGCAACTCTATAGCTACGTCCCATAATAACTCTTCTCTAGCTTTTAGTCTATTGTCGGTAAGAAAGACTCTGGTCAGACAGGGGTCACTGTCGCCAGCGTCCACTGAAATGCGATAGGGTTAAAGTTTCATAGCCATTAATCACTGCTGCGCCACACTAGGGCCTAATGGACGGGGACCCTGCTTGGGGCATCACGGAGAACATCACTCGCTGACACCCAGCAGCTATGTTGCCATGGGACAAATACAAAATGGACAGACAGAAACTTTGTTTTGTCTTCCCAACAGAGGATTGTGGTTGGGGGAGAAAGAAGAAACAATATGAATGTCCGTGACTGCTGCTCGAATAGGAGGAAGATAAGGTTAAAGGAACAGTGAGGATAATTGGTCTTTTTGTGTGTTTGTGTGTGTGTTCACGTCTTCCCCGTCCCTACACTGCGTAGTATGAATAATGATTTAACCGGGGTCAGATTCCATTGGAGACGTTCACCTGTATCTGACACTAGTGGTATCGCGTAGCTGCCATTAATGTCCAATTTTCAATGAAAACAGAAATAGAATACAGACTGATAAGGGTAACACACCATCCAGCTTCACACCCGACCACATAATTACCCCAATGGGCTGCGGTGAGGGATCATATCCTGGCGCGCACTGGGGGGTCAGTGGCGATAAGCTTCAGCCGAGCTCCCAACATGCAGCATAATTACTCTATTGATAATTCACCAGGAAAATGGTCCCAGCCAATTGCAGAGCTCCGATTTAATGGATTGGACGGTGAAACGAGGGAGGAATGGAGGAAGGAGGCTGTGAGGGTGCAGCGCATCTGTGTGGGGGGGTTGTACGTGGGGGCGACCAGCAAGGGCCTTTTATTAGAAAAGAAAATATGTTTAGGCCATAGGGGGACCCATTTTCCCTGGAGATAATAAGGCCAATAAAATGTAAAGCAGGGGAAGGGCTTGGCATGGGGTCCAACTGTGGCTGTTTATCTGTGTGTGTCCTGCATTAGCCCATTTATCCCCAGCCTCAAATTAGCTAATCATTCTCCAAGGGGAAGGACTTGGTCAGGAAATTGACATTTAGCAGCATAGGCTCACTCTATTAACTACAGTAAATTTAATTTGCTGCACACCCCAGAAGTGGGCTGTTTTCTTTGCCATCAGAGGGAGAAGGGGAGACCGAGACAGTGAGAGAGAGAGAGAGAGATTGTGTTTATTGCATCTGCTGCTTCTGGCCACAATTTGCTTGGCTAAAAATATAAGACTTGGAACACTGCAACTCTGTTGTATTCCCTCTCATGTACTGTTGATTACAAACATACGCAGGCATTGTCAACACATAGATTTACTCATTCCAGGGTCTGTTTGGGCCATTGATGGATTATCTCGCCTAGAGACTCTAAACCCCAAAAAATGCCCCCCAATGTTTTTCTTTTCCTTTTTTCCATTAGCTGTGATTCTCTGACTAGCCTAATCGTAGCTCCAGTCAACACTGTATCAAACATTCAAGAAAAAAAATCCAAACATTCACTGGTAAAAGCTTCTCAAATGTGACGACTTGCTGTTTTTCTTTGTCATATCTGAATATAAACTGAATATTTTTTGAGTTTTGTTGGTCGAACAAAACATGCAGTTTGAATACATAATACATAAACGCTTTGGGAAGTGGTCACTTTTCACTATTTGCTGACATTTTATAGAGAAAACAGAAATGGATTTGTGTCTTTATTGGTGCACATGCTCAGTGTCAATCAATAATAGTTATCCTAGTTTTGACTTTGTTGAATTTCTTTTGGGTTTGGACAATAAAGATGTCACCGCAGGCTCTGAGAAACTGTGATTTTTCTGCGTTTTTGGTTGAGTGAATAATCGTGAACTTTATGAGTTTAAACTTATTCATAAACGTTACGCATTACGTGCAAAAGTGTGTGATGATAATGATTTTGTTCATTGTCTGACCTTTGCTTATGATATAGTTTTATTCCCTGCCGATTCACTTCTCTGGAACTTGAAATTGTTTTTTTTTTTCAAAAAGAGATTCTCTTTTACTCTTTTTAAGACATTGAACTACTGTTGCTACACTCCAGTGATCAGGATCACCCTAGCCTAATTGATTGCAACAGTTGTCAGAGTGTTGTCTGTTAGGATGGTGACAGGCGTCTGAAGAAAATGATTAGTTTTCTGTCGGGAGAAGGACAGCTCTGGATGTCCCAAACTGCAAACTAATAAAGGGGGGAAAGCAATAAAGCTCGTGGACAGCAGGTTCGACTGTTTTTATAGACAAATCAATAAAATGATAGATGATGGAATATAACGGCATCTCAGCTGCCGATTTCTACTGGGGTTTCAAATCACGGTCCTTCCCACACACACACACACACACGTGCATGTACAGTGACAAAAGATGCACACGCGCACCCTTGAGCAGAACATGTTGAAGGGTTTTGTCTGCATTAATAGAGCCATGTGACACATAAATAAGTGGTGATGTTTTGGTAATTTGTGTCACTGTGTGTATGACACCACATTGAGCCATGAGTTACACTTTCAATTCTCTTTTTGCCGGTGTTTAAATGATGTGTGTGTAACTGTGTGTTTATGTTTGTGTGTCATAACTAACAGAGTAAATCTCCCGCTGTAAATCTTTGTGAGACCAGAGGGCCAGTGTCAGGATCAATACAGAGGACAGGCCTTCCTCTGAGCCTGCCTCTAATTGGCTCCATTTCTACAGTGTGTGTGTGTGTGTGTGTGTGTGTGTGTGTGTGTCTCATATGTGAATGTATATAATTGTATTATTATAGTCTGTCAAACTAAGGATAAAGTTGTCCACTCCTAGAAAATTATATTCTAGTGCGTTTTAGTTTACAGATTGTTTCTGTGTGTTAATGTCAAGTCTCGCATGAAGTTACAGTACATTTTATACATATAACATTATGTAATTTGCATATAAGCAAACATCAAAGCAGAAGAACACTTATTTTCATACTTGGGTAGCCATAAAAAATGATGTAAATGTAAGGGACGTAATAAATGCGTACTGTTTTACTGATCACTTGCATTAACTAATTCTTGTGCATTGTGACTGTTTTGTAGTCTTACAATCTTACAGGCAGAAATCTATCGTAGAAGAGCCGTAGATTTTTCTCAACAAGCAATGAGCTGAATCCCCAGTACTGCAATGCATCCACGAGATGTGTTTTTCTTGGTGGGAACACACTCCATTGCTCCCACTATTCCCATTTCTGTTTTCTGTCAATGTTGCCCCACACACGCATAACTGACAGCTAAGTGAAACATGTTCAACCACATTTGCTGGGAGTGATCAAAAGGCATTCTGGGAAATACACACAATAATTAACTGAAGTAGAAGTAGACAAGGCAGAAAGTGGATATAACTTAATTATAATACTTAGACTAGGTTGGTGACATTTAATGCTGTAATAACATTTGAAGGCTCAGTTGTGGAGAGACGACCAGCTTCTCACTTCTTATTCATTGAGGAAAAAAGAGGGGAAAAACGCATTAGTTTATTGTATCAGTTTATCAGCTACAAACTATATCCTGCCACCTTTTCATCTATTCCAGGTCTCATTCCCGCCACCGACGATCTCGCAGCAGGAGTGGCAGCCGCGGCCGTCGAGGGAGCCACAGCCGCAAAAAGAGCCGCAGCCACAGTCGCCGGAGGAGTCGCAGCAAAGAGCGGGACCGGAGCCGGCGCAAGGGCCGTGACCGGGACAGGGACAAAGAAAAGGAGAGGGACAGAGGGAGAGACAAAGAGAAGGACAAGAGTAAAGACAAGGCAGACAAAAAGGGGTAAGTGATGAATGTACATGCAAGCATACATGTACAGGTAGACAAGCGTTGGGTTGGCCCAGCTCAATCTAAACTGTAGGCTCCACAGTAGTACAGAATATTTTGGTCAGTATAATACAGACTTAAATATGGAGCTCAGTCCCAGTTCCTCCATCTGTCCATCCATCACCTGATCCCTCCATCCATCAGTCCATCATTCTCTTTCTTCCTCTATTTCCCCTTCCAATCACGCACTAGTCTACACTGGCCTTGTAATGTGATATAATTCCCTCTTGTAAGAGAAGATGTCATGGAGATATGAGAGTAGATGGTCGGTAGGAGTGCTGCACAGGTCCAGTTTTTAGAGAATGTTCTGGTCGGAAGATGATGTCTGATGTCTTTAAGTCCGCTTCTCACCCTCTGGGCCCACCTGCAATAAGTCTCGAAACATAACAAGATCATATGCATCTCTGATGTGCTCATACCAAGAAGAAAACAAAGAATGAGACTTCCTTATTAAGGCGAGAAATGTTGGCAAATGACATCTTCACTTGCAAGCTTATGTCATCCAAAAGCTGTAATACACAGTAGAAACACGTTTAGAGTAGTGGACCTTTAAACAGTGGTACTCTCCACTACAGGTCTAACTACCTTAGGGGCTTCTCTTTGCCTCCACCAAAATAGCACCCTCTATCCCTCCCTAGCACGGTGTGCTCTAATGTCATTGGAGGCCACTCTAATAAGACCAGTACCCAGTTGTTGTCTGTCATATTGAATGGCCCAAGTGTGTGTATCAGACTGTGGATCCCATGAGTGCTGCAGACCAGCTGCGGTGCTGCAGGACTTAAAGAGACTTCAGATTCCCCCAGGTAAACTGTATCAAAACTCATAGTATAGTCTATGTTTTGCCCTCGTCAGTTAACAGATAACTTTCCAATTAAGAGCATAGATTGAGAAGTGTATATTATAAGAAATAACTTATGAATTTAATGATATACACATACAAATGTGAATCTATGTATTGATTAAGCTGCTATTTTTAAAACAAAGGAATATTTCGAGCACATTGCTCATAAACTTGTCAGAGAGAAAACAGTTTGAAGCAGTATTTTTTTAGGCTTTTCACTGGATTTACTAATAGAAATACACAGTAATAGCCAAATGGCAATTTATGAATTTTGCTACTGTTTGATCTGACTGATAATTATCTCCGTTCTTCAGATGTATTCTTGATGCAACAGTGCAATCAGATGATGAAACGTATCACTGTAGCAATGGCCATCAGACAAAAATGCAGTATATCCATCTTTTAAACTGTCAAACTGTCACAGCACTTGAACAACTTTTCCTTGAAATTGTGTGTGTGTGTGTGTGCGCGCTGTATCTCATTAAGTGAAGTAAATGCTAATTATTGAGAAAATGTACCTTTGACAGTGAATCTTAACTGAGATTTTTTAAACACAGCCAATTTTATATATTTAGTAAGTCCTATACATAGTGTAGATATAATCGAGGAAAACATGTGCATGATTAAAACTAAGGGTTAAGCATTTACATATTATTCAAGCTATGGTTTCTTGTTTGTTTAGAATTACATCATTTCTAAATGATCTTGGAATAATGCGTCACAAGTTTATTATACTAGAACAGATGTGTTGATAACGAAAAGCCCTATTTCATGTATGTTTGCATATATTTAGCAAATTTATTTTCATCCTTTTATAGAGGCTTTTTTTGGTCATCAGTAGAGACCTTGGGGCTCAAGATTTCTCTGTGTGAACAGAACGCAGATTTGCTTTTAAAGGAAAAGTGCTCAGTTTATTTGAAGCTATTACATATTGCCTTTCTTAGATCAATATCAGGAAAACAAATAAAGCTAACAGTGAAATGTAAGGCCAGCAGACTATATCTATTTTCTTATTAAGGCTTCAATATCCTTCAGCATCGATAGGAATCTCTTCCTTTATCTCTGACCCCGCTTTAGCTTGTCTTTGTGCATTTGTGTGTGCTCATATTTACGTTGTAACTTTGTGTGTGTGTGTGTGCATTTCCACCTGTGGCAGTGTTAATATATTTCAAACTGTCTATCCTCATATCTGGCCTTTCAATTTACTTAAACCTGTGGAGGTATGATGTTAGAATAATTTTGACTAGACCATGTGGTGTTGACCACATCATACCAGGTGACACACACACGCACACACTTTGCCACATGTAACTTGCTCTTTTTTATTAGAAAAACAAATAATAATCTTGCATCAAAAATGATAGCATGCAGGCTTTTTGTCACAGTTTTTAGGTTTGTGCTTCTGTAATTCATTATTTATCATTTAGAGAAAGAAAGGCAGTAGGTGGAGGGGGTGGATTGTTCAAAAATGTATACTTGTTTTGGTTGTTTTTAACATTTTTACATAAATTTTACATTCGCTGGAACAGTATTAGGTAATCATTTCAGACAAACTCTGCTCCAGGAAGTCAAAGTAATGTGATTTTTACATAAAAATACACTATATTTCAATTAGTGGCATTTAATTTTAAAATGATGCATATTTTCTGACATGATAAGTGTCTAACAAGTTAATTTTCTACTTTATCACTGCGCTTACAATAAAATGAAGAAGTAAAATCCAAATTAAAGTGGTCTACCCGTGGACCTTGATATGATGTTATCAACGTCCCAAAGCTGTCTGACATGGATGTTCCTGTTATTCCCCTGATGCTCCCACAGGAGTTGAGGTAACAATTCCTCCTTTAGCAGAAGAAAGGCAGAAGCGGAGAGATGTTTCAGGCATATGTAAAACAAGGCTTTTTGCAGTATATCCTGTCTTTGACAAGCCACTTCTTTTTCCTCTGTCTCTTCCATTCTTTTACTCTTAATGGTGATGGGTGTAGGATCTTTATGTAAGCCCCCGATCCTTACCACCGACACACAAACAGTCATGTACACGCACACTGCATTACACTCCAACCTCATTTACATCCAGTTTTCCTTGCTGGGTGGTAGGAAAGGAACGAAGCAGTGTGATGTTGATGACGGGGCGGGGTGGAGAAGAGGCTCAGGAGCTTTATAGTGTCTGTCAGGATGAAAGCGGGGCCCCTCAGAGCGGCACCCTGACACTGACTCTGTGTGCGCGCGCGTGTGTGGTGTTGTCGTCATTAAACATTTAACACTCCTCTAGTATGACAGCAGGCAACTTGGTGCTCCAGCGGCATGTTTTCATGCAAAATTTATTGAAAAAGACGAGCTGTTGTTAAGAGATCTTGTTGCCTTTCACTGGTGGCAAAGGGTAAGTGTG
>NW_023340257.1:15289103-15289589 GCF_004916995.1 Morone saxatilis | reverse complement strand
AGAGAGAGAGAGAGAGAACCCAGACTAGTGTACAGGGTCAGTAGGTCAGCTTTGCTTTGTGTAATCCTTTGGCTTCGTATTTACAGAGTGAACAAGAAGAGTTTCCTTTTAGAATTTGACAAGCCCTTAAACTGTTTGTTTGTTTTTCTCTTCATTGATATTTTTCTCTGAAGGCTTACGTGTGCATTGTTTATTATTCTGTTTTCAGCCCTGAGTTGGATATCCCAGTGGTTCCCAATTATTATTTTTTTTGTCCGACGTACCTCCTGAGCCCCTGTCAGATGTGCTGCAGTACATGTTTCAAATATGTTCATTTTAATTGTTACGAAACTGAATATTACTTAACACTATCATTTATTAAAAAAAATGGATATAGTTACAATATATTTCCTCACTTGGATAGAGAAACTGTACTCTAACCATTTATCCATTAGTTTTGGGGATCATTTTTTATCTCTGCTGACTTGCTAACTAGTTTTCATGCAC
>NW_023340257.1:15280923-15289003 GCF_004916995.1 Morone saxatilis | reverse complement strand
ACCTGATTTTTCCACAGATTATCTGTCTCATGTACTACTGTCAGGATATAGTGAAAGTTTCACTGAATATGACAAGAGGTTACTTTTATAAAAGTTACCTACTGCAGCTTTAATCATGTAAAATAAGGGATAAAATAAGAAGGATATAATATCGGATGATTATTTATTGTCAGTATTTTCCAACAATTTAACTGTCAGTTTGATTTGGTCAAAGTAGCATTAGTACTACAACCACATAGAACATTTATTTAATCTCCTCTGCTCACTTGCTAACTAGTTTTCATGCACTCTTAATTGCAATATATGTTGTTAATGTGTTACCACTGACTCGGATTGGAGGGAAACCGAGGCATGCTGCCAGTTAATTGGTTATTGTGACAATAAATATGATAAAGATCAGTCTCACATCAATTTGTAATTGTATTTGTATGTTTATTTTCCTCCTAAACACAAGTATGTGGATATTCTTTTACCAAATTATAATTTATATTTTTTTTAATTAGCCGAGCTATTTAAAAGTTGTCCCATGTATCTCTTGGGATTCACTGAAATATTTAATGAACAAATTAGATGAGCAAAAATCCTGACTTGTCTCTTCCCCGTGGCAAAAACAGTTATTATAGTGCATTAATGAACACTCATGCACACAACCTAGCATTGATTCTCAACCTGCATGCAACTGGACCCGATTTACTCCCTGTGGCGCCAGTCAGGTCAGGTTTCATTTTGTTATTCATCAGTGTTTTTTTTTTTTGCTATTTCCGTCAATCGGAGCAGGAGAAAAAAAAACAGTTGTTTGTTAACAAGTGCACATCTGCCCCCAGGCAGATAATTGACAGAAGTATAATTTGAATGTAACAGCATTCTTCACCTGATGTTCTGACCCAATTCCCTCCTGTAATTAATGAGCAGAAATGTAGAAACTACAGTTAACAGATGGCTGTTTCTCCACAGAAAGTGACAGGTTTTACAAGTCAGTGTTTTAAAAGGTTTTGGCATCATTAAGTGCTGCAGAGGTTCAGGCTTTGATCAGGCTTGAAGGCATTTGGTTAGAGTATGGATGGAGTACAGTCAGGGCCCAGTTTATTTTGGGTCTGCTCATAATGTTAATGCCGACAGGTATGCATACTCTCACCATTTTTCCTTACCTTTCCACATCCGTCACCCTCCTCAAACTCGACTGCTTCGTCAAAGAATTTGTCTGCTTTCAAGAGAAGTCTTCACCCCTTCCTTCGGGCGCTGTCGACCTCTTTGCTTTCCCCTGTAACCGATCACCAAGGTAGTGGAAGAGCGTTGGCTGGCTGCCTTGCTGCACATCCTCAATCAGAGAGGTCTGTCCAATTAGGCTGAACTCCTTGTCTGTGCCGGGTCATAAGAGGAGCGTTGGTCCATCTGACTCAATTTTATGTCATTTGAGTGAGAAATCAGTGGAGGAACAGAGGGCAGCGTGGAGACCTCTCATGGCAGCAGACAGCCATCTTTTCCCTGTGCATGTAAAACTGGAGTTGGTATAATGAGCTTAGGGTTAAAGAAATGGCTACCTTTCATTAAAGCCATTTTTGATGTCTTTGTCTATAAAAGAATCATTTAGGAGTTTTGCTCTGCTAGCGAGGGGGCAGCACTTCAACAGCATCCGTTGTTCGCACTTGTAAAATAGCTTATTTTATGAGGGGGAGTTTCTTTTTGTAAGACCTTCAATAAAGAATGTTTTCCTGACATTTTTATCCAGAGCAGTCCCCACCAAACCCGCCCATTCTCATACTTTTCTGTGAATGTGATTGTTTAGTAATTCCTCTCATTACTGTGTTTTCCCAAGCTAAACAGAACCCAGCCTCACCACAGGGGTTTTGTCAGGACCCGTAGGCCTCAGTTTGGCTAGCTTTGCTCCATCGCTCAGCCTTAACCTCTGGAAGCCTAGAGGCTGTGAGGCAGAGAGAAAATAAAACAAGACCCTAGACACAAACACACACATTCGCACTCACTGTTGTTGATTTTCTTTCCCTCCTTGCCTCATTCTGAGGAAATGATTGTCTGCTTCTTTGCCTCTGTTGTACATCTATCAGCTCATTAGTGTTGGTAATACACAGAGAAAGTAAGTGTGTTTGTGTGTGTGTTTGCGCGTATGTAGCCCCTGCCTGCGGCATCCTCTCAGCCTGTTGGGAGTGTGTGTATGGGTGGTGTGGATGGGACCACTGGCTGCTGCTGTGTGCGTATGTGTGTTTGTCTGCACTCTTGCAGGACTCTAGGCTGTGTCTGGCTCTGGGAGCGGGTCTGGGGAGGTAAGAGAGACTTCAAACACCGTCCTCGGAAGGTTAGGATACACTCACATTGACTTAAATCAATGAGCTGTAAGTGTGTGTATTATTTGTGTGTGCGTCAAGGGGGGTAGCCTAGTGGCCAGGAGCAAGGAGAGACATGGGTGAAGCTGAAGAGGAGTAGGTGTGCATGTATGTGTGTGCAGTTTGGGTGGGGGGCTGGGTGGGTGGATGAGGGTGGGTGAAATAGGAATGATACCTACATGCAAAGGGTGGACAACAGGCACACAAACACGCACACAAACACGCACACACACACGTCCCAAAAGACAAACACGTGCACGCAGAGCAGTGCAGCTGTAGCATTTCTTGGCCCATGGCTGTATGTAGTCATTAGCTGCTTTTTTCCATGCAGATAATGAGCCATATATTGGATAGAAAACAGTCAGGCCGTATAAACTGACACACTCTCACCATTGACAAACGCTCTGTTGCCTACACAGTGATGCAGGACAGACCAGTTTTTTTGTTGGTCTGAGTGTAGGTCATCTGACCTGGCTCCATGACGCTGCTCCAAACATGAGATTAAGACAGGAAAGCAACAATTTAGTAACTATAGGTATAAAGTTGCATAGGAATTCAATTACAACCATCCTATAATAATTCTATTGCAAGTTCTAGTCCTGGACCATACAGCTGCATCAAAGCTATATGAATTTATTTCAGCACTCAATAATACAACTGCCTGTAATGCGAAAGGGTCATTGGTATTGCCCAGTCTGCCAGCCTGTATAGATGACCTCTAATGGTTCTTAAGTGCCGGATATACTTGAAAATGGGCGAGGGCACTGACAGCCATTGGAATCCAGGCCAGGTGTGAGGGCTAGGATGTAAAAGAGATAAACAGTGGTTGTTCTGGTTGTGTCTTGTCTGTTGTAGTGTTGTTGTTATTTTTTCTGCAAGATTAATAATTGACAACTAAGGAGAGAAAAGATTAATTTACAGTCAATGTTTTCCTTGGTCACTGATGGTATATTCCTGAGTGATGAGAGGCTGACTCAAGTACAGGAAGTCAGTTGGAACACACATACCACACATGCCCTTGTAGCATAGTGGGCGTACGGACAGTTCGCGTGAGTTGGAGGTACGCTCATGTCTGCACAGAGCCTATGTGTACACCCACTGATTATTAAATTTACTGCACACGGACCCTTGTGTACTTGTGAACATGAAAAGTATAATTCTTGTTTAACACTGACACATAAACCAGGATAATAATCCAAGTTAGTTAAATTAAATGTACCTGCTGATGTTCACAGTTTCTGGAGACCAAACAGAGGCATTGAGTATTGTTACTCCATAATGGTAATAACCTAACTCCAGTTTGCTAGTGAAGAAAATAAAGAAGGTGAGCATTGATGCAGTGAAATTAGACCAAGTTAAATAGGATTTTGGAAACAGGATAGCAGACACGGTCAGCAATGAGTGATGATCATTATTACTATGTGTTTTAATATTTGATTCAGATCTGTTCACACTGACATATTTTAGCATTTAATAAGATCGTATCAGAAAAGCTTAAGAGGAGCTGAGAAAAATCAGACAGATTTTTTTGTTGAGAATGACCTCTCTGTGTTCTGTGTGCAGATTTGTTTGAGTGTGAAGAGAGAGAGAGAGAAAGAGAGAGAAATCTGGCCACTTTTAATCGCAGGAGAGACACCCTGAGCGAGCGATAGAGAGCTGTGACAATCCACTTAGTGCGCTCTGTAATCTGTTTAACCATTTAGTGAGTTGTTAAAGCAGTATGCAAACACTCACTCACATAAAAAAAAACACACTAGACGCCTCGCAGGCTTTAGCAGGGCACAGGACAGTTTGCCTCCTGAACTGGGTAGCAATTCAGTGCTGTAACACATTTAGTGTGTGTTTGTGTGAGTGACTGTGTGTGTTGATGTGTTTGAGACCTGCTGTAGGCACTGAGAGAAGCCAGGCCTGGAGCATGATGACAGAGACCAGACCCGGCCAAATAGAAGATCCCCCAATCCAATTACCCTGTTCCTCTCTTTTATTCTCCCCTCTCCTCTCCTCTCCTTTCCTCTCCTCTCCTCTCTCTTTTCCCCTCCTCTCTTTACGGCCCTGTCTTAGCAGGAGCTAGTGATGGCAGTCCTGGCTGCTGTTGAAGTGGCTGGCTGCTCTGCTTTATGGATCAGAAGAGGATGCAGGCAGGATTATAAGCAGCAGGTTATGAGCAGCAAACATGACAGGCCAGCTCCGATTTAGGAGGGTTATGTAAATGTGCTTGTCGACAAAATATGTTTTTCTGCCCTCAGTATTTTCTCTCTCGCTGGAAAGGCTGGGTAGTTTTGGTTTGCAGGAAGCAGAGTGGTGGTGAAAGCAGGGAGGGGAGCTAAAAGAGAAGATTGTTATGGAGAATGATGTGTAAAAGAGACACACCGTTAATGTTTAATTTTCTCCAGACTCCAGTGCTTATTCATCTGCACCAGGGGCAAGGGAAGGTGTTGACTGAAGTCTTTATGAGAAAGGCTGAGAGTGAGAATACATTATAGAGAGAGGTGTTCTTTTTAGTTGAAGAGAGCAGACAAAGTAACGCAGGGAAGAGGAGGGGAAGATGGACAAGAGAGGGAGAAGAGCGGTTTTCGTCATGCATTTGACCTCTGCTGCTCTGAGACAGAAATATGGCTCTGCAGGTCTTGCCTAATGGCATTGATCATTACAAGAATACCTCCTTCAGACTGGGTAAACAGCGTTCCAGACATACAGTTAAGTACCATGACTCAGTTGTGGAAGTAAATATTGCCTGAGAGAAGCATATAATAATCATTCTCAGTGGAGGTTTCAAGTCGGCAGCCATTTTCGGAGTGTTTTCTTTCAGAAATGAGCCGAAACAAAAGAGTTATGAGCGCAGTTACCAGTCACACAACCGCATGTATGCTTATGGTGATGACTGAGGCGATAGAAGTAGTTATTTGTGTGGAGTTGGCAGTCGTACACAGCTCATATCAAACATTGAGTATCCACGGGAAAGTTATGAAGCTATGAAGCCTCCCCCCCATTTTTCTCTCATTCTCTCCCTCCCCTCCTACCCATTTAGCCTGCTACTTTTTCAGCAGAAGTTTAGATCTCTGGGCCGATGTTTAATTCATTTGTACTAATGTCTCGCTCACTCGTGCTCTCCTTCACTCTCGTGTGCTCTGTTTTGCTCTCTCGCCAGCCCAGTCCCTGCGGTTCTCTGATGGAGTTGTTTTACCTTGTGTTTCACTCTCACTCCTTTGCACATAGAGCTGTGCAATATGACCAATGTCTCATATCCTAATATATGTTAATCCTTATGCAGATAACAATACATACAACAATTAAAATATAGCACATTTTCTGTAAATTCAATGAAATAGTTTATATAAAATGACCACATAGAAAGGCCTGTTTATTACATTTTGAATTATATACTCAACAAATCAAAGGTACTACTAATCATATTATATTATTAAAATATTAAATATGAATAGGTATAAGATAAAAATAAATAGAAAACACTTTTCAACTATAGTTGCAAAAAAATATAAATGCCTAAAATGTGAATATGGTCAAAAATCTAAACTGAACATATAATGCTCTTTAACATTTGAACTGTTGGAATTTTAGCGTCACATAATATAAAAGCCAAACATAAATATTTGTATATAAAATACCAAATTGGGTACTTTTGTAGCTTTCATCCATAGACACTCTCTGTACTACTCCAAATGATTCATGCGTAGGTGGTAAAAGAGGTTAGTGGTGTTTGAGTCAGACTTTTTCATATCCAAAACGTGTCCATGCGACAAAAATAGTCCCTCTTTTAGGTACGGGCTCCTGTTTTTGTCTTGGCTGGTCGGAGTCTTCCTCCTGTTTGGAATTACCCCGCTCTCGAATGTTCACTTTACTTAATGTTTGTTTGTGTTGCCTTCATGCAAATGTCTTGCCTGCATACGTGTACATGTGGAAAAACACAAAGCATTGTCCAGATGACACAACAAAATAAACAATAGAGGATAATGTAAAACAATAGATGCTTTTCTACCGTCCATCGTATATATTGCCATGCACAGCCCTATGCACTGCTGTCCACTCTTTGCCAGTAGGGCACATAGTTCAATTTGGGATTGGATGATATGGTTTAAATCATTTTCAGAATATATTTTAAGATATTGATACATAACAATATGTTGTTGACAAAATATAAAAAAATACAAAAATCTAATGTTTAAAGCGAAGAACTGTGCTGTGTTGTTATGCATAATAAGACTAAACTCCTCATGTATAAACAAAAATGTAATTTTCTTTACCTTTTAATTACATTTTGACAATCACGTTAGATAACATTTTGCTGAAAGTTGATAAATGATAAGAGTGAATTAGTGCCAGCTACATACATATAAATACATACAACACTAATACCTGATACATGATGATGCCAATCTTCTCTCAGATCATGCTGTGTGTCTCTCACTTCTACCAGTGAATTCTTGAGATATATTCAGGCTGTGTTGAAGCATCAGCACCACCGACTCATTCATTTTGTTTCTGGTCTTTAAGTTGAAATCAGAAACTTTCCCTCTGCTCTACCATGCACTTTTCTTACTTCACAGCTTTTCATCTTTCTTTCTTTCTTTCCTCTCAGTGTCTCACTATCATTTAGCCTTTTTTATCCTTTTTTATCCTTTTTTATGTACCCCTGCCTCTGTTTCTGCCTCTTTCCATGCCCACATCTGACGGCATGGAAAGTATGTACAGTTGTGTTTAAATATCTTGAGCACTGCTGTCTCATCAACAGAGTGAAATAATTCACTTCCTTTCCTCCGCATGCACACTCATCGACGCCGACAGAGGAGAAAATCGGTCAGTGCTGCTGAGCTCTATGGGGAAAACGTTTTTAGGGAAAATGGTAAGTTTCAGAGAATGAAACAGAGTAGCCAGTCATCTCGTTACATTTTCAAACACATATGAATCAGACTGAATAATGCCGTTAGAGCCGGTGTAATGGCAAACACATTTTGCAGGTATACTTGCGCCACAGTTGAGTGTGTGCTTTTGGGTTGAGAGGTTTTTATATGATTATACTGTATGTTGGCATCTGCAGTGAGCCTTGAGTCAAACTTTTTGATGCCTTATTTGGAAAAATATAAAAACGTTTTTCTACAAAACTCCTTTTGTTCATATAAAAAGAAGCCAAAGTTCTCCAGTGTTAAATATTGTCCAAACAGGCAACAGACAAACAGGAAGTTTCCCTAAATAAAATGGTCTAAACTTGGCAAAATCTTAATTTAAATCAGCAATTCTTTGATCACAGAGAAAGTAAACAAGATTATAATTCTGACCAGACACTTGATGACAACGGTTGGTACGCGGTAGTTTTCGGTACTCTGTGCTATGGGCTAGTGCCCTGCCGTTGAGTTGAATGGAGCAGATTCAGGTCTTCAGAACAGGATTTAGTTTGCAAGGTTGTCAGCATGTGAGCTGTAGCAACCACTCTGTCATAAGCATCTGTGTGCATGTACTGTAAGTCTGTGCTGTGTTCATTCGTCTATTTGCATTAGTCTGAGACTTGGGTTAACTTTTTCTTTGTACCACTTTTCCTTGAAGTCTACAGACACACACACCCCCTCACACTCCTGACATCTCTCCCTGTTGGCCAGACTGCAGAGCGCTTGGGGCCATGTTGTTTTGTCTTCTGACGGACAGACAGAAAAAGAGAGAAAAAAGAGAGACTTACCCTGGCCAGTGATTACGCCAGTTTGACACCACAGACATGGGGTGGGGGGCTG
>NW_023340257.1:15278069-15280823 GCF_004916995.1 Morone saxatilis | reverse complement strand
ACACACACACACACACCAGCAAACACAGCTCAGCAGCAAAATCCTGTTTGCATCAGAAAAATAAGGTTGTCATATTGATTATGCAGATGAGGGAACGGGGGCTAACTGCCTCTCGGCCAGCCGGTTACAGCTGACACAGGCTAAAGAGAGGGATACAGAGAGAGGAAGAAAGGATTAGGACAAATGTAGCTTGCTGTTCTCTTTCTACCATTTTACATGTACCACTTTTAGGTTCGGAGCGGCATTGTCCCCCTTGCTACTTTCTAGTTTGGTAAGGTTGGGAATAACATTGTCTATGACGGAAGACGTCTAATAGTCAGTTAACTAGTTTCAAAGAGGCCTACAGTAAACATGATAAACATGACCTAAAAATGATGCAGTCTGTTTCCGGGTAACAACTTAAATTGCTAGAATAATAAATCATTTTGTAATTATTTGATGTTTTGTGATGTTATGGTCAGCAAAAGCAATTTGAAATATGGCTTTTTGCAAACAAGCAGTCGGACAAATATACAGAGACAGATTCATATATGCAGTAAAAAATAAGATGAGAAGAGAAAAAGAGAAGGACCGTGATAAATCAACATTTCTCACTGCTGTTTTTTGATGGATCAGTGTCAAAAATATACCATTCAGACCTTGGGTTCTTACAAGGTCAGTCCAAAGCTAGAAAGTATTCAGGTTAAATTCATATACAACACAGCAATAAAGCTGGAAACTTTTGGCATTTTCACCTGATTAAATTATAAATATGTTCTAATGATCTAATCGTTTAACCATCAACTACTTGTTTCAACTCTACTTCTGTGTACTGTTGCTTGTAAAGACATGTTGTAGATACACGGCTATTAATAAGTGTACTGTTTAGGTGTGTGGGTGCCTGTATATGTGTCACACTTGTCGTCAGGTGTGTGTGTGTGTGTGTGTGTATTGTGCGTGCAGCCAGCCGGCAGCCAGATTGCTATTTCCCCCCTCTGCCCCTATAGAAAGGCCTGGGTATTCTCTGGATGAGGGTGTGATGTACAATTGAAGGGCAGGATTGAAACTGATTACCTTGTTAACTCCTGGCACCCACTGGCAGCTTGAAATAGACCTGAGCGCCAGGGCCTGATTTGCAAATGAATTACCTCTCGCCCGGCCCTCCCCTTCCCGCTCCCCTCCACTCCCCGTCTTCCTCCCTCTCTCTCTCGTTCTTTTCCTTTTTTTCTTTTTTTGTCCATTCGGTGCCAAGATCATCTTTTTATATTGTGCCATGACAGATGCTGTGCCGGGCTGCCATTGTTCCCCATCAGTTTTTCCAGGGCCGCAAGGAGAGCCAAAAGATTTCCACATGTGATTTTAACACAAGCGTCCCCCCCTGCAGTATAGCCCTGTGCTTTATTCTTTGTGTACCAGTACTGCAATCTACAGAGTTTTGGAGCAGGCGGAAATGTTGGGGATCGTCATTGTCTCCATCTCAATAATGGAGAGGTATTTCTCTGATTAGGATAGGTTCTAATTGGGAGGTATGAAAAGGGCCGCTGGCTATTGAAGAAACCGCGGGGAAATTGATTGCTCTCCATGTCTCCCTTTTGCTTTTTCTTTCTCTGTCTTTGTCCCGCTCTCCCTCTATGTAACACGCTAAAAAGAAGTCAATTTTCTTTAAAACTTGGCCCCTGCATTCAGTTCCCTTCAGCACTGAGTTGGTGTGTATAGGCTGAGAAGAGGGAGCTATGGGCAGTCTGTAGGGAGACGAACTCGCTCTATGATGTTTTGTGTGTGTTTAAATACACGTGGGAATGGATCTGTGTGTTGGTTCGGTTTTTCCTGCTGGAAGTGACTTGAAGATGGTTCCTCCACCGTGATCTACTGATGCATGATTTATTTCTTTAATAGCAAAATAAATGTGAACATGTGCCAGCTCCTAAGCACAGGCACAAGGCCCCATCTGCCTAAAACGAGGATTGATTTTTTTCTTCTTCCATATTCAAAATGCAACTGAAACATATTGTTGATGACATTGTTTAAGATTGTTTAAGATTCAGATTGATGTGTTGTGAAGCGTTAATGAATAAAGTATGGACGGACCGTTTTTTGGGGCCAATATTGATGTTGGTATTTGGGAGTGACACACTAATGATGATACTGTTTTTAAATTAAACCATTAAACATAGTTTATCCGCCTATCTCTAGAAAAACAACAATAATAAAGTATTTACAAGGACAGAAAGGTTTTTGTAAAGGTGGCACAAAGTTAAATCTTCTCTGTTGGATCTGGGATAAACATTTTTTACCTCTGGTGCAGAGTGACAATACACCTGTTACTTATTACAAGTGATGATGTTAAGAGTGAGATGGATGAATTTAGTCCTTAAATTCCTGCTCCACAAGTGTTTGTAGCACTCTACTTCAATTGTGTGTCGTCCATGGCCAGGTGTCAGATATGGGCCACGTGAACAAGTGTGTGTGTGTGTGTGTGTGTGTGTGTGTGTGTGTTTATCACAGAGAGCAGAAGGGCCAGACATAAATCAACTTCTTCCTTTCTTATTCCTCCTTTTCTGACTTTTTTATTGACTGCACTTAACCCTCCCTCAGAGAAACATTAAGTGCTGAATTTGTTAGCCCTATTTTTAATGGACTGCTTTTCTCCACCATTTTGGGATTATGCTAAAGTAGAGCCCCCTCCATTTGGAGGCAGGGGGGCAGCTTGTGGACCTGTGAATGTATGCGTGCATTTGTGTGTGTGTGTGTGTGTGTGTGTGTGTGTTTGTGGGT
>NW_023340257.1:15275898-15277969 GCF_004916995.1 Morone saxatilis | reverse complement strand
GTGTGTGTGTGTACGCATGCTGAATTACATAGAAAGCATAGAAGCATAAGTCTGTGTTTTGTTCCCTCTTGTGTGTTCTGCATGGGAGAGTGACAGCCTTGACTTACCCCTGCATTATCCCTTCCTGTGTGAATGTATGTGTGTGTGTGTGTGTGTGTGTGTGTGTGTGTGCGCGTCTCCCCCCCCCCAGCCCTCCTCTTAGCTGTATAAAACCCTGAGAGGTACCTCTGATAGTACACACACAAGAATACAATTTCAATTTCAATTGGCAGCCCTGTTAAAAAGGAGCTATGGAGATGGCAATCAGGCCTGGGGGGAAGCTGAGCTCCCTGTGTTATTGTGCGTGTGTGTATGTGTGTGTCTGTCCCTCGACTACTTAATATCAAGCTTTTGCCTTCTATTAGTTAAACAGGCAGATGTCACTGATGTGGACTGTGTATTAGTGCATTGTGTGTTTTATTTTGTGTGTGTGTGTGTGTGTGTGTGAGAGAGAGAGAGTGAGTGTGTGTGAGAGTGTGCTTGCTCTGGTGTCCCATCACATTGACTCTTTAATAAATATGCCTGCCATTCTATCAGCAGTCAAACAACATATGAATGCTCAATGACACGCTTGACAAGGCATGCAACTGTGGCAAATGGGGTACACACACACACACACACACAGACATATCTCTCATGAATGATGTCTCTTTCATAGCGTTACAGTGTCCTGTCTTCCCTTTGCCGCGTCTCTTTTTTGCTCCTCTCCTCACTATCTCGGACTGAGATCAGGTTGAGAAGCTGCTGTGAACCAGTGTTATTTCTGCAGCTATTGGTCTGTTCTAGCAATTTTAAGATTACGGACCGACCGACAGATATTTAATCTTTAACTACTTTCAGGTTTCAAGTGTTTGTAATTTGTTGCCATGGTCATTAAGTTGTGATGGGCGTTTATTACCATTTCCTAACATTTTCACAGACCATAGGAGTAATTGATAAATTAAGAAAATAACCATCTGACTACTTGCTAATGAACACAATTGTTAGTGCGGCTCTAAATGCAAAAACATCATTGAGTCAAACTCGTTAGCCTAAAACGTTATGCGCTATGACAGATTTAACATCTACTTCAACTTTAACCCTCAAGGGTGAAATTTGTCTACTAAGGTAAATAAAACATTATAGCTGACTAATGTATGTAGCATGTATTGCCACCATAGGAACAGTGGTTACATAACCTTTGTAATCAGCCACACGCATGTGCATGCGTCATAGGTGCGCTCCGCACGAATGCACCTCTGGTTCAAACTCTCCGCACAGAGGATGAAGAGGACACTGTGAAATACCTCAAATAATATAAGCAGCTCTCTTACGGAAAATGTGGGCCAGAGTTCTGCAATTTTCATGCAGTGTCATGTTTTTAGGGTGGATGCTTCAAATGTTGCTTAATGGTCAATGGTGTTTATACTTATTAACTATCGACAAATCACATACATAGTAAGGAGCTCTATTACAGACACAAACCGCCATTGTTGTGGTTTTTCACCACAAAAGTGGAACGATGAACCTAATTTTGATTTTGGTAAGCCTGCTGACAGCTAAGGGGTTGCTGTCACATATAGGGGACAGTTAAAGGGGTTGATATGGCCAGTGGAACAGAGCTGGTCAAAATATACCTGATATTACACAGTTAACCTGGCCAGCAGTGGACAGTGAAAGAGTTAAAGCTTCCACACTCAGGACAGCAGGCCTGAGAGGTAATGCATGGCTGATGAGTGCTGGGCTAATGGGCAGCTCTGTTAGCTGGAAATCAAATGACTGCCTCTGCATTTTAAGTCCCTCTGTCGCCTCCATTGACTGACTAAAGATATTTATCTCCGTCGTGTCAGGGGATGGGGGGTGTTCAACTAAAGAGGGTGAGAGAGAGAAGAGAGAAATAAAAAGAGGAGGGGGTGAGGGGAAAGAAGGGAAGGGCATCTTAGAAAAACCTGAAGACCTAATGCAATTATTAGAAACTTGACCACAAATGACAACTCATCTGGTGCCGGCTCTGTAATTAATTGTCTGCTAGGAGGAGCGCAGGGGTTTGGGG
>NW_023340257.1:15274837-15275798 GCF_004916995.1 Morone saxatilis | reverse complement strand
GGCTCGCCATTCTGCCGTTGCTAGCCTGATAATCACACACACATTTTTTATTAATTCACAGATAATAAGCTCAGAGTTCTCTCTCTGTACTTGGAAATAATTATTATTATGACTGCCAGCAGTGTGGCAACAGTATTAGTTAACCTCTGACTGGTGTGGACGCAGACACACACAAGCACACACAGAACTTCAGTCTTGAAAGGTTGCAATTAGGATCTTCATTATCTCTTTTTGTTTTTCTCCTTTTGATTGACCAAAAGCTTTTTGATGTAATCAAGATCAGTTGCACAACTACTCCATCCTGCTCAGTCGATATCTAAAAGAGAAACACAATGGGATGATGACTGTATTCCAACTAGAGTTGAAACAATTAGTCGATTTGTCAACTAGTTGATCGACAGAACATTAATCTGCAACCTTATGATAATTGATTAATTATTTAAGTAGTTTTTCAAGCGAATATGGTACAAATTCATTGGTTTCAGCTTCTCAAATGAAAATATGTTCTGGGTTTCTTAATCTTCTTTTGTAAATGAACTCAATATGTTTGGACTGATGGTCGGACATAGGACATTTTAAGCTAATTTCATCATCTTGGGCTCTGGAAAGTTTTTGTAGACCAAACAATGAATCAACTGATTGAGAAAATCCCACATTTCAGCCCTAATTCCAGCTAGTCAGAATTAGCCAAACGATTTAATGTGTTAAAATACTCAGAAATCGGTTCAGAAATGTTCATAAAGCACATTTGAATAGAGTTTGTTCTTCTGTCTCTCATGTGTGTATTTAAAATGCTCCTTTTATTAAATGACGTTTTTTGTGTCTGCACTTTATTTACAGCGGGGGAAATGTGTTGTTGTGTTGCAGGGACGCCGGGAACATCAAAGGCAGATTAGAACATCTGGTAAGTTCTATTTGACACCCCTCTTTTATCCCCCATACAGACAGACACACACACACA
>NW_023340257.1:15270777-15274809 GCF_004916995.1 Morone saxatilis | reverse complement strand
ACACACACACAGACACACACTTTGATATCTGCATTCCTAATGAAACCTCCGGAATTGGAGCTGAATACCTGCAGTTAACAGGCAGGGAGAGAGAGACAGAGAAAACGGGTATGGAGGGAGGGTAGTGTCTCCCCTAGGGCCTGGTCCAGCTTTTATATTAGTGTTTCATTTATCCCTGATTGTGCCCAAACACACACACACACAGACACACACACACAGGTTATCCACACTATCTCCCTCATTTAGTTGTGGATATTTGCATGTGTGCATACCTGTTTGCACATGGATGTATGAAAGGAGAATATCTTTTTTTGTACCTTTCAGACATACAGTAACTATTGGAACCATACACACACACACACACACACACACACACTCTCACTCTCACTCTCTCTCTCCTTCTGTCAGCATGGGTTCCTTTCCTCAGCCTTCTCCCATCCACGAAGGGGCCGGAAACGCTCTCCTGGGATAGCCCTGAAAATTTAATGGCAAACGTTTCCAAGGTTTCTCTTGCTACTTGCTTTAATATGGGGTCAGAGTGCCGTGCAACAAAGTGAAAAGGTTCTCTCTCCTCTTTTTGGGTGGGAAGGAACCAAGGTTTGATGTGCCCTATATTCCAGGGGATGAATTATAGACAGGGGTCAGCGAGGGTCCCGGCTCTCTGTGGATGTCACATGCCCTCCCTCCCTTGCCTCGCTGCATACTAAACTGCAGCTCCCAGCACCCTACGCAAATGACTCCCCGCCCCACCACACGTTACGCAAATGACCCTGAATATGCCACACAGATGACTGACCCCGAAATTCAAACAGTTCGCAGTAACTCTCAGCTTGAGCGAGCCTCAGATTGTTCCTTAATGTAATTATTGACTGTATTAATAACTCTCATAGATTTAAGACTGGAGTGATTTTGGCTGTGTTTCGCTCACCGTTTACATCAAAACTGTGTCGAGTTGCACCCCAAGTACATTTGTACTATTATTATATGTACAATTATAGTACACACTACGGTTCCACTGTGGGACTCTGGAGGGGCACTCTATGGTTTATAGATTTTTCTCTCAGAATTCAGACACTTAAACAAAATGACAGACATTAAATATAGTACACGATATCGTAATGGTCTAGTTCAGGTTTGGTGATGTCTGTGGGTGGGTCTGGAGGTGTGATTGATGTGGTACTCCATAAAAGGTGGTGTGAATTATTCAGGAGAGGATTACATACATAAACAGCATTAATCAATATGTGTATTGGAAGTTATACCAGGGCAAACATCTTGAGATGAGTCTTCCTTTTAAAGGCAAGTGGATGAATGTGAACTAATTTAAAATAAATAAATAATTTTTTTTACACAGTATGTATCATATTATCATTTTATACTAATTCACTGAAATTATACACAAAGAAAATTGGTTGGTAATGCACATGTGAATATATGTGTGTCGATGTTAGCTTTCTTGGCAGGGGTTAGTGCAGCCAGTTTGAATGCTTGCTTTGTATAGTTTTTGCATTAAGTGGACCTATAGGCACAGATTATAACATGTTTACATTCGATTCTTAGTTACTGCCGTGTCTTTATCAGGGTAGCTCAGGAGTTAAACATTACACACTCATAAACACACATTGCTCTGTTTACCAGTGCATTTTTTTTTTTGTATTATATGTCTCTGGGAATCTGAATACCTGCATACTGAGCATTTGAATTTATGGGTGTGCTTATGCTTATGGGGAGATTGCACCCCAGTAGTCAGCTGCCTGGGGAGTGCAAGACTCTGATTACGATTCGGGACGGAGAACCGTAAATAATGAAGCTCATCTCCCTCTGGGGTAGAGTTGCCGGGTTGTTCGAAATGTTGTTTCCCTCCATACCTTACACATATATCCCCGTAGATTTCTAAACAGGCATTTATGACGCTCTGTTGATTTACTGCGCTTAAGATTAGTGCATCAACCATATTGACACTTATCATGATGTCGCTGAGCTCAAGTCATATTATCCTTTCAACCAGCTACCTTGAAACTTGTCCCTACCCAGGAATCACTTTTTATTCTTACGGATGATGAATTACTTCCTAATAGTTTAAATCATTTGCAGTAGTTGTCATTTACTGTGCCGTTGTTTACTCATAACAAAAATAATACTTTTTCACACTGATGTAACAATCAAGCTTCTGTTCAAATAATTCCTGCGCTTGATTTTTCATGATGAATACTAACGTTACTGCCTCCTGTTAAGTTAACAGTCTGAGTGAATGACTGGTGCAGTAATTAAATGGGCAATTAAGATTTATGTGGTTTGAGGTTTGTTTTATTGTTCTTGTTTGTTTTGTTTTCATATTTCAGCAGATCAGTGGCAATGCAGAGAAAAAGACTGAAGTTAATTGCTCCCAGCGCTCTGCGTTAGTTTCTGCTTTTGTACACAAGCAAACGCACACACACACACACACCAACGAAAAACACATACACAAGCACCGAAGTTTGAGTTGGACGATTCCTTGCTCTGGGAGAAACAGAGCGATAGTGAAAGAGGTGGCCTACAGCAGCTAATCAGTCCAGATGCACAGCTTCTTAGAGAGGAGTAGAAGAAAGCCAGCAGCTCAATCAATACATGAAGAATCAGCCTCATCAGGATTACTGGCTCAATCAGCAGCTGTACCCATCGTTCTACCGTGCACACTGCCCGGGGAAGGATAGAAGAACAGAGGGGTAGAGGTAGAGCAGAGGAGACAGGGAGATACATAATCTGTCCTGGGATCGGAGTGTGAATAGGACGTGATGGTGGAGAGCAGGAAAGGCTGGTTTACAGGTCAGTCCAGGGCTGCAGGTTGAGTTGAGGTCATGATTCACAGAAAACCGAAATCACTAATACTGTGTTGTTATTGGAGAATTTGTGTTTATTATTTATGGGACATGGTAGGGTTTTTGTAAAAACAATGAGAAGGTCCTTTAAAGGTTGCCAGTGGAAAAAGTACAATTTAAATTTTATTGATAACAGAAACATTGTTTGGGTGGAACTATTAGGCACACAAGTCTCAGAATTAATCTTAAACATACTAAGTATATTGTCAGTTTAGTATACATAATGAATCCTTCTTGTATCGAAGTTATTTTTTAATATTTCTGCACCATTGAAGCTTACACTGATTCCTTAAGTCTTAAAAGTTGTGCAGTAACTGTAGTTTCTCCAGCAGGATTTCTTACTTATGTACGTTCTGGACAGAACATCCAGTTAACGCAGTCCGCTGAAATACTATATTTGGCTCTTTGTTAAATCTGCTGCCAGAGAAATGCTTCATTTAATTTCTGTGTTGAGTTGCTGCCCCTCTACTACTGCTATAGGCTAATATTGGCCCAAAGTCTGTCAATAATTCAAACTGTTGTTGCCCAAATGCCCCAAAAACCCTTCGTTGGACAGTATCAGTATTGTTGGAAGAGGTCAGTAATTGAACTTGCTTAACCTGATGTCATTGCCATCAGGAGGGTAAAAATGTACTTGTTGAGTAAAGTTAATGTGCTGTAGACATGGCTTACTTCGGGGGTGGCTGATGTCATCCCAGTTTCCCTTGGTGAGTTGAAGAGTTTACTGAGGCAAATAGCCTTGTTGGCCTACTGACAGATAGGCAACAGCAGCTGTACTCAGGACAACACGCTCACACACCAAGAATGTGACAAATCTGACCTCACTGAATATGGCAGTGAGTTGACCCAGAGCCGTCTTAGTGTAAAATACAAGTTGAAGAGAGTTCAGGGGTCAGAATGATCTCTATTCATTTATTTTCTTTATTCTGCTTCCTTCCATGTTGTCAGACTTTAATTGTCTCGTTAAACACTTTCTCTTTATCTCTTTGTATTTCTTTTTCTTTCTTCCTCACTAATATGATTGTATAGGATAAAGAGGTGAAAACAGCTCAGAGAGAGAGATACTGGACAGATAAAGGATGTGGGGCGGGGGGTGGGGGGGTGTTGATAATCTGCAAACAGATTTCCATGGTTATTACACTAATGATTTCATGATATTTGATGTGGCGGCGGG
>NW_023340257.1:15264901-15270677 GCF_004916995.1 Morone saxatilis | reverse complement strand
CACACACTCACATACACACACTCTGTGTCTCATGTTTGTTTGTGTGCATCGGAAAGGCACAGTTCTAATTGAGGGGCGAAGCCACTTCAGATGCAGCGGGTGCCTTTCTCCCAGTGGGGGGGGCACAGATCTGCCTCTGGGGAGCACAATTAACGCCTTTTTATTGTTTACTAATGAATTACACACAGAGGAAGCAGGCATGCGTGTGTGAATTAGAGAGAAAATAGTTTGTTGGGAAGCAAAAACATGCAATGCCGTGTGTGTCTCTCTGTGCACTTTGTGTGTGTTCTATATTATTATGTTTGCTTAGTTGTGAGCTGACTTCTGAGTACCTTTCACATCACTTGTGATGATAATTTGATATAAATTAGCCTGTATCCGCCTCCATTTAGTTCTGAGGGCAAGAACCACAGACTTCTCCTGATTTCTTTCTTTTTATTCTCTCACTTTTTTGCATGTATTTAAATGCAGAATGTCACAAGGCAGAAAACTGCTCTGATGCTCTCTCACTCCAATCATTGATGTTATAGCAGGTGTTTTTCTATTTACATGTGACAGGAAATAGGTACTTTGACAGAAAAGCAAGTTGCTTGAAAGTTTCAAGCAGACAATGCAGCAGTATGTGATTCAGTGTTGTATTACGCACAACTGGCAAGATTGTGTGTGTGCATTGAGGATTCATAGACTTGTACATGCCTTAAGGCCAATGTAAACAAATGCTAATGTAATTACAGAGGGGGCGTCGTAATAAACTGTAACTAAGATGATTGCACAGCACACAATGATCAGGTTAGTTAAGCTATGATGTGTTATTGCTTTAAATGACTGGATGCACCAAGACTGATTTCTGTGTCGCTCTAATTGTTCATCAAGCTGAGCCCTTTACCATTTAACTGGGTTCAAATCCTGCCCAGGACTTTTATTTTGTGGCCTGTAATCCTTCCTTTTGCTGTAAAACTGTTCCTATAAAGGCAAGGATGCCAAAAAGCAAGAGAAACGGAGAGAATTCTGCCCCTATCACACACTGTGTGTGTGTGTGTGTGTGTGTGTGTGTGTGTGTGTGTACATCTCTGTGTGGGTGAAGGCCTCAAGTGTTCTTCATCTTCGCCGGTATAATAGTGATTAGTAATTTTAGCTGTCGAGCAGTGCCAGTCAGTGTGAGCATGATCCACTATGTCACCTGCTACAGGGGATTGCACACGCACACACACATCCATGTTGCATTAAGTGTGCGTCAGTCTGTCTGCAGTGCCTTGATGTGCGTTCCATCTAGAATACAGCAGCCTGACATCGCTGCATTAAAGGGGGTCATTATATTTCCCTGGCTGCCACCGAAAAGTGACGTTTTTACAAAGTGACAAGTTTACAGTTTGATAAATCAGATTTTTAGCTGTGGGTGGGGTGGTGGGGGGGCCGGGAGAAGGAATGGTGGGAGGAAGAACCGGGTTGTCTGTGGAGGAGGAGGAGGAGGAGGAGGAGGGAGGAAGCGCTGCCTGTCAGCGACGCCCCGGCCCTGTCGTCTAAATGATGCTCCCAGGCAGCAGATTCCGATCCCATCCCCATTAGCATTTAATTTCTCTCTAATCCTACACGCAGTCTCCACCGCTGCATGGTAACGAGGGCCGCCGTGCCACTGCGGCGCCAAAAACCTCCGAGAGCAATCTGCAGCGAGCTCGTCTTTTACAGCTCCGCGCCCTGTCGTAGCCATCATTCTTCCTTGACAATTAAGACCCTCAAATCTAATAGCAGTGATATTGGAATTACAGCAAGGCCCTTTTGAGGGTATGTCAGGAAAAAAAAAAGAAGGTTGCCCCTCACAATACAGCTGTCAAAGCACAAGGCCCTCCCCCCCGTTCATGCCCGCTAAGCGTTTCTGATGCACACTCTCACACACACACATACACACACGATAGGAAGGGGAATATGTTGAGTCTTTGGCTGTGATCTTTGTAAAATGTGCTCTCTGTGCCCTCTTATCCAACTCTCCAAAGACTTGTTACAGCAGCTTTTGTTTTCTCTCTTCTCCTCTCTCTCTCTTTGTCTCTAAATTTCGCTTCATCTCATCCTCATTGATTCTCCCTGGTGTGTCAGAGATGTTGTTGCTTTCTGTTTTTCACTAGCAGGGCTTTTACAGACGACTAGACTAGTAGATTGGTGAAGTTGTCCCCCGGTGCTCCATAAGGACAGTTTAAGGGAACATTCGCTCTAATGGTTGCAGTTAAAGATGATCACGGGTAAAATATATTTCAGCCTAAGGGACGCAACAGTTTTAGAGCTAGATTACATAGATAATATTGAGTCAGTGTGGAGGCTGCCTGTCCTGTTGGGAACTTTGTAATATCTCGGGCAACAGGGTTGTGTAATAAACAGGTAGATCAGCCTTTAAGACATAATTATCCTAATTATGTCTTTGCCCTAAAGCAACATACTGAGCCCCTACCAGCTCGAGGCCTTATTCTGCACCTGAGCTCTAATGAGAAACTAATTAAAATATCACATTGTTATTGTTGACTAATTTTCTGTTTTGTTTTATCTGTCTGTTACATTTCTGCAGACTCCAGCAGAGCAGGCTAAAGTTCGAATGCATCTGGTCCTGCAGGCTGCAGGTAAGCGAATGGTTATGCTTCTTTGTCTTCCCTCTATTTTTTTTTGCTACAGTTAAAACTAAATCCAATATGCCAACAACAACAAAGAATTTGGTTCTTCTTATCGATTCCTGAAATTCAATCGACACCCCAACCTATGGTACTGTGTAGCCATGAGCTGACGCTTCATCATCTTCGTCATCCTCAGTCTGTAGTCTGCCTCACTGTGCTCAATCACTTATTTTCTAGGGAGTCATCTGTCAATATACATTTGTAGCCATGCTTGCGGCATGGCTCTAGCAAAACCATGTGATATCACCTAGGGCTATGTAGTATAGCAACCATTTCTAATGTGTTTGTGGTAATATAGTTAGTGATATAGTACCACAAATTGTGAGTTTAATGCATTTTTATGCTGATTATTTGATCATTTATTTACCCTTACGCTTATATATGTCAGAAAGCTTATCCAGTTATGTACTGTGTAGACATTGTGTGCAAGTGTGAATGTCACAGGCAGTGTACCATGGCCTTAGGCTTGAAAGTGCTGTCTTTTATCCAAAGTCACCACTGATGAAACCGGAGAGCCCCAACACATGTTACACAACGTACCCAATGTACCCAATGTATGTGTTCAAATGATAAACCTTTAAAAAGTAACGGTGTAAAGCCTGGTTAATCTACTTACTGTTTTATTAGAAACTCAGTCAACTGTAAATACCAGTATTAATGTTTCACAGCTCTACGACACAAGTGTTGCTGTACTGAGCTTGGAGTCACAGTCTCATACACCCCACTCTGGACCTGGACGGGTTTAGTACTTGTTTTCCCACACACACTCAGGGCACACCTCCCCACACAATCTCACATACACAGACAAATGCATACACACACTCTCCTGCTTTCTGCTTTGAGTGCTTCTGGGCCCATATTCACTGCAGCTTAATTTCAAACACTCCTCCCAGTACATAAGTCATAGATGTCACCATGCACACGGTGTATATATTCCAGTGTGTATTCGAGGGGTAGAGTTGCGAGCCAGATGTGACAGGCAGAGATTGACTGTGGAGAAAGATGTCTTCATGTTTACAGTCATGTGCGCACGCACACACACACACACACAAACACACACACACAGCCCAGCACTTCAGAACAGGGCTCTAATTTCACCACAGGAAATATATGAAAGAACCAGGCATCTATACATCATCTATAAAGCACCCAGCAGCCACACACTTACCTCACTTAAGGCTTGTTCTGCCTTACTGTAGGCCACACAACAATGCTGCAGTCCCCTGCTGTGATTTCACTGATTTTAAATTTGTGAGGCATTTTGTACGTACTTCATCATACTTCATCATACTTTGAATTAATTCCACATAGTTTATAAGCAGGAATTAGAGATTTGGCAGAGTTGGGGACAATTTGACTTAAGTTGTCTTTTGCTCAATTATGTTTTATATATCAGACACCCAGCCACCTCAAGGCTAATGTTGCACTAATGGTGGTAAAGCATCATAAAATTGAGCATGTGGCTTTGAGTGCAGTGGGCCAGACTGGTGCAGAAACAGGCCCAGGGCCAGACACAGGACTAGAGGAGTGGGTTTAATGCATTGGACATGTCTCTGGTTTTTCTCTTTTTCCTGGAGGCTTCCGAAAGAACAGGTTTATGGCTCAGTCAGATTGTCTTCACCAGAGAGCCCAGGCTGGCCTGTATCAGGCCTTCAGGTGCCCACGATCATATCGCTCATAACCATATACAGTAAAATACAAATGACAAGCATTTTGTAGTTGGTATTTGCTCTCTGCTGCCTTTTTTCTGTCATTGCCCTCGCTAATTTAAATTATGTTTGTATAATTACAAGTATTAGGGATGGCTTTTTTCCTTTAGTCCTCTGACCCTGCAGCTGCTAAGTCTTTTGCTGCCAAAATCTTCTGAATTCATCCGTCTCATACGTCTTCGCATTCTCTTCATTTTCTTTTCTCTTGTTCCTCTCCGTCTATCTGTCCTCTCGCTCTCCGTATTAGTCTTTGTTCCAGTGTTGTTAGCGGACAGAGGGAGATAGGGTTGGAAAGAGGGAGGGATGGAGGGCGAGAAGGAAGCAGCAGATGTTGGGAGGTTGTGTGAATGTTAATGTCCTGACGTAGCCGTGGAGCTTAAGCCTCCTCCTCCTCCTCCTTCCCTCCATTCCTCTCTGAGCGCCCGCCAGGCTTTCTCTCTCGGGGTCTCCTGACATCCTTAAAGCCCGTGGCTCTCCACTCCTCTCCTCTTCTCTGCTCTCTTCCACCTCTTTCTCTCCCATCCCCTCCCTCCCTCCCTCCTTTTGTCCGTCTATGGACTCTCTCTAGTCAGTAGAGAGCAGATCATCCCATGGCTAAAGCGGCTCAGGCCTTTGTGTTGGGGGGCTCTGTGGACCTGTAATGAGCCCCCTCGGCTGGCCCGCTGGCCTGCTTAGCGCTCACTGGGGGCTTTGAGAGAGAGAGAGAGAGAGAGAGAGAGAGAGAGAGAGTGTGTGCGGAGCGGGATGAGGAGGTGAGAGGAGGAGGGCAACACTGGCCCCCAATGAAAGAGCTGGATGGATATGTTTATGGGTCACTTCCTGCTTGGCCTACATATCAAACACACACACACACTATACTGCACCTTATATTTCCAAGACAAACTCCGTTGCAAATTTCATCAATAATTTAATAAAATTAAAAAGTTAATTTTGACGATTGAATTGTTTGTGACTTGAATAACTCTCATGTACATAAAAAACAGGCCTTGTTATTGTCATAATATACATGAAATATATACATAAGATGCATACATTTAAAATAAAAATATTTATCATACATAAAAAATATTTGAATTTCAACGATAGTCATTACTGTCAGAACATCACAGTTACAAGAGATTATTTCATTACTTCATTTTGTTTCACAGCTTGTCCCTGCTCAGGGTGCCTTGTCCCAGCATGCTTTAGCCTGGTTGCAGGAAAACCTCCTGCACAGGTTGAGGAAGTTCAGATATATATAGTTGGACAGTATATAGCATTAAAGTTATGTCATAGCAAAAAGCAGCACTGTCCCTACGATGTGGAACCAAACATACCACTGTTTGTCACTAGGACATTTATCTTGTTCTGTATCATTGCAGTGTTTTTTCAGTGGCTGGATTCACTTGCACGCACACGCACGCACACACA
>NW_023340257.1:15247071-15264801 GCF_004916995.1 Morone saxatilis | reverse complement strand
ACACCCACACACACACACACCCATGACACCCGTACATATCTATTATACTCTTTTCTTTTCAACCACTTGCTAGGATCTTGGCCCTTTTCAGAGCGGTGTCCATTTCCACTCAAATGAGCATGAGCACTGTGCGCGACAGCGGGCCTCTCCTTATCCACATGTCAATAGGGAGTGTTTGCAGAACACCCACTAAGGACCTGAGGGCCAAGGGTCATCAAAACCTCCGTCTTCTCCCTATTTGAACCTTTGACAGCAGCAAAACAAACAATCCTTAAGATCTCATCAGAGGCTTGAACTTGGCAGGGGCTCGCTGGTCTGAATTAACTTTTTCTATTGGTTTGTCTAAGTTTGTCACCTGGCTGGAGTTGGACATTTTCTCATTTCAGATTTTTATACTGTAACTATCTAACAACAACAAATCTAAAAGAAGTCCTTGAAATGCTGCACAGACCTATAAATGAATAGATTAGATTTCTCTTTTTATTTAAAGTGGATAAATATGACACATTAAACTAATTTTCTCTCCTAACATACTTTTTTTAACATTTGAACGTGTGATCCAGTTCACAACTAATATTAAGCAAAATTAAGGCATTTCAATTGCAAAATAATTGCGTTTTAATTCGATATTCTCTGTGTTTTACAGTTTTCAGGTTGTAAAACGTACATATAATGGTTTGTGTCAGTTTCTTAAGCAAATGGAATTATTAGTTGTTGTTTTTTTAACTGTTTTGAATTTCCCACTTTAAGCAATAATTGAGAAAAAAGTTTCAATATAATGGCATAAAATATATGCATTATTTAGCTGTACCTCATGTCCTGGCAATAGTCACTCCCATTCAACTTAAAGTGAAATCTATAGTATGTAACTAATCTTGATATCAGTAACTCCAGATAATGCTTTATGCTCCAACGCATTAATACAGTTTAAAAAGTTCACCCGTATTGATGTAAAACAAGCAAAAAGACAACCCTAAAGGTCGGAAAAAGTAATTATGAAATTCAGTATTAGTAAATGTCTCATTGAATCTTTTTTTTTAATTTAAATGAGTGATTTTTCTGGCATATTCTGGCTCAGATAGCTGAAAGGACAGAAACACGAGAACAATGGGGGACGTTCGTTGAATGGTCCCCTGGCCAGAATTGATTGGGCGTGTTGCGTTAACATGATGTGTTACAGTATCATGGACCACTAGCCCACCAGGACTCCCAATTTAACTGAACTTTAAGGATTGCCAGACATGTGTTTGTGCCTTTTCTGCACGTCTGTGATGGTGCATGTTATGAGCATGTCTTTAGGAGTGTGTCTCATGTTTGTGTCTTTAAGTTTTTCTGTCTGTTTATATCTGCTCTCTGATCAAGTGACCACATGAAGAGGCAAAAAAAGGGGGGTGGCAAGCTTAGCAGCATCATGCGATCGGACTAATTCTTCCACAGTAAATATGGGGTATTAGGCTTCTCTGTCACAGCAGGGGTCCTGAAGAAACACACACACACACACCCTTTCTCTCGAGCTCACCGCTTCTTTCCTTCGTCTTCCTTGTGCTTCCAGTACCCGCTGTCCCTCCCACCGCCCCAGCCCACCCCCTTAGGCCCTGACAGATGTGTGCTGAACAGACCACATACATGGAGGGTGTCACCTTACCCCCTCTGGAACTAAAGGGCTAATGCACCACATTTAGGAGACTGCCGCCCTTTGTTCTGCCAGGATAAGAGGTGACGGGGATGGGGAGACTGACCTAGCTCTTTACATGGCCCAAGTCTCCTTCTTTATTTCACTGGCCTGTCTGCATATTTTGTTTTCCTCCTTCCTTATTCTTCCAATTTTGTCTCTTGCCACTTCTGTACATTTATTGTCACCCCCCTAAGATTCAGCAGTCATCTCTGGAATGCAGCACAGGATTTGTTAGGCAGTGAATTACAGTTATCCCACATTATCCATCTTCATCATATCACCGTCACTTTGGTCGTAGCACCACTTTTTGTGTGACATGACTAAGGTGATTGTCACAAACACTAGGCAGCGGTGATCTTCATCTCAAAGGGAATTTCTCTGTAAAAACACAAGGGAATTACCCAGTAATAACTTCTAACTACATGTTCTCTTTGCTAAATGTGTTATTGTAAGAACAGCAGCAGCACGCCACTTGACTGTGAGCAGTTCGAACTGAAATGAGGGTTTTTGCTGTAATGAGAGTGGGGGATTTTTGAGCCAAAGCATGGTAAACAACTTGATGACAGCTTTTTTTAGTTTTTTTGAAGAATATGATTATTTAGTTGTGAGGTTCAGGGATTCTTGTTTTTTAATGCACTGATTTGTCATGCAGTATTATTACTGCTGTTGAATTTGGAATTTTCTGATATAAAAGCAAAGGTTTAGTCAGAGATCAGAAAGAGCAGAAAAACGGAGGCTGAGAATAGTACGGCTAGTCATGACTCACATAGTTTAATGATTAAAACAGCCTGGTCCATAGAGAAGATTTTCTAATGTTTACCCTGCAGCACTTTTTTAAACACCAGTTTAAAAGCCTCAGCTTAACAAATGAGCTGAGATGTTTCCAGGTTAGCCTCATTGCAGGAGTAGTTTGATACTCATTTTGGTCCACTTTTCTCCCTTTTGTCAGTTGAAATGTTTGTGTAAAATATTCAAGCGTAAAGCTAAAACCCTGAGAACATAGCTTCCACTATAATCAAATAAATGAAACAATTACACAACAACAGAAATCCCCCTTGTGCAGGAATGTGTCTCCTGTTGTCCTTTTGGAAGGATAATGGCACAGGGGTGTCCTGTAATTTAGTCTCTGTAACCATTGATCAGCTGGATTTATGTGCCATTACCTCACTGTTCCAGTCAACAGTCGTAATTATGTCTCCCAGAGAGAGAGGGAGAGAGAGAGAGAGGGAGAGGGAGAGAGCGGGCCTCCAGTTACACAGGACCCAAATACCTGAATAAGCTTTTATCAAACAGCCCCTGCCGCTCACTTAGTAGCAGATTGACGCTGGTGGCAGACCGACTGACCTCCAGATGAGAGGGGTGGATGGATGGATGGAAGGGTTTGTCGTGCTCAGTTAGAGAGCCATACCTCATAGTAAGAGCCCGGTGCCTCAAGCTGTTGCTCTGACCCTCTCAAAAGAAGTCTGTTTACACTTTAAAGGTGCATGTGAGTTTAGAGAAAGGATGCGTTTAAAACGAACCTCTGTGGTCCCCTGCAACTACTAGTGGTTTTTATTTATCTCAGAAAGAAATTAGCCTTTCAGTTCAAAGGTGTCTGTCAATGGCAGGGCGGACTGAGTGACCTAAGGACTGCATGGATCAGAGTTTTATGTTCAATTGATTTTTGGTTTGTTTTATGAGTATAATAAACACAGGTCCTGCTGTGCCCTGGTTTTCTCTTTGCTGTAGTAAGCTTATGATACCCCACCCCCCCACCCCTCTCACCATCCCACCTGCTTTCCGCGTTGTAATCACACAACATTTTACAAAGGACTATTTTGCAAATTTGACATTGAAATTAACGCTGAAAGCTAATGTAATGTTATTAATGCTGCAAAAGAAAAACAATCTGGCAACTATTTTGAATAAGCAATTAATGCGTATACTTAATAATACATTGATTCTAGCTCCTCAAATCTGAATATTGGCTGTTTTCTTAGTTTTCTTTGATATTAAACTTAATATTTTTGTGTCTGAGACTGTTATTTGGACAAAACAAGAAATTTCAGTCCTGTCAGCTCAGGCCTTTTGGAAAACTGTGATAGACATATTTCTTTGTTTTGCTGCTTTTTATGACCATTAATCAGATTCTCAAGAAAATAATTAACAGATTAGATCAATTAGAGCTGAAAACAATAAGCTGCTTAACTGATAAGCAGGTAAAGTTGAAATTAATTGTCAGCCATATTGGTAAGCCATATAATCTTTTCTGTCATTTTGCGAGCATAATGCCAAACGTGTGGAATTGGCTGCTTTTCTCAGTTTTAAACTTTTTTTAATTGAATCTTGGGTGTTCAACTATTGATTGGACAAAAACCTTTGAAGACATCTCAACAATTTTCACAATTTTCTTACATTTCATAGACTAAATAATTGAATTGATTAGTTTGAGAAAACAAATCGTTAGTTGCTGCCCTAAAAGCAATTACTATATTTGATCCATGAGTAGGTGTTTGTGTTTTTATTTTGTTGCTAGATTCATGTTTTCATATTTTTTGTGTCAGTTATTCCTTTTTCAGTAATAGCATTTTCCTAAGATTGAAGGTCTAGGGTGTAAAAAGTACTTGTCGAATTAGCGTACAAACTTTCCTTGCCTTGCTTTAGTGAACAGTATATACTGTACTAGAGAGAGGCCACTTAGAGGAAATTCTCTGATTATGTGTATGTGTGTGAGAAAGAGAGGGGAGATTGGAAAGCTTTGTTTTTCTTCGGTGGCCAGATTTCAAACCAGCATCTGGTGAGCTCTTGAAAAAGACCGTTATGAGATATGTTCAAATCCAAACTGATCATTTTTGCACCCTCCTTCCCCTCCTCCCTCCCTTATTTCTCTCCCTCCTTGTTGTCGGTGTTTGGAGACACATGGTGATATCTTTACCTCCTCCCTCCTTCCCCTTTCTCTCTCTTTCTCTCTCTGTGTCTCTCTCTCTCTCTCCTCTCAACATGTAGACATTTCCATAACAGAAAAAGAATATTTTTAATTTGCTGCTTTCCATAATTTTGCAACATATGGTATAAATGATTTTGATGCAAATGTATGTGCTAATTATTTGCAGACGAGCTTTAAACAGGCCAGCCATTGAAGTGGAATGAAAGCAAATTTGCAATCACCTTAAATTTTGCTAACCATTTACTGTTAAGTAAACTTTGCTAAGTAATTTAATTACCTTGGACTGCTGGCAGGCGCTCAGGGCTTCTTTCGGGAGGGGGTGGAGAGTGAGGCTGAATGCAAATAATGCAGACTGAGAGACATGAGAAGGGGAGAGTAAAAGACAGTGTGTACTGCTAACAACAGTATTATTGAATTCTCACCATGTGGAAGTTATTGCTGGAAAGTATTTTTGTTGCCGGGGCACCTTTTGTGAAGGAAGACGGAGAATAGATGGGAATCTTTAGATGGGAAGCTGTCCTGTGACATCTTAAGGTCTCTTTAAGTCTGTGTTTGTGAATGTTTCTACAGGGTGTTTAATGGATGTTGCAGTCTGATTGGCCCTGGCATAGACATAAATGGTTTGCACCAAAGTGTAGACCTGTGCATTCCTGATTCATGATTTGTAATCATTTCTACCCTCTGACACACTATTCTTCATGCTAAGGCCAGGGATGCACAATAATGCCAAATTTTAGTGCATTTTGCCTATGATTTGTCATGATTGTTGATCTCAGTGGATTTTATGTTGAAACTCAGAGGAACTTTGCAGTGCTTCTATTCTAACATGGCTCACAGAAAGAAGGTCCTTGGTTTGAATATTTGCCTCCTCCTTTTAACTGAAGTAAATTTAACATGGCTTTTTTTATACTAAAATCAACAGAAAAAGAGTTGTTAATTGATGTGATTTAACTACAAATACAAAATGTGAATATTATATAGAGGACAACACTGGTAACAGCCAGTTTTAGGCACTTATTTTAACATAGTTAGATGACGATCACCTTATTTTGTGTTTTAAATTATGCAAAAAATACTCAATTGTCAATATATTTAGCCTATCTGTGCTCTTGTGTCCTCCCACAGTCTAGAAACATGCCGGTGAGTTTGAGATTCCAAATGTCTCATAGTTGTGAATGTGTTTCTCTATGCGCTGGGATAGACTGGCAGATTGTCTGCAATGTTGCGCTGCCTTTCACCCAGTGAATGCTGGGACTAGCCCCAGCCCCCCTGCGACCCTGAATAAGAATAAGCCTGTATAGAAAATGGATGGATGGATGATCAGCGTTCCTGTCATAGATGGACCAGGATGGGTTGCTGCAGCAACCTTGGCCTTCGTACACTAATCACACCGGATTCTTCTTATGGTGCTTTACGTGATTGAATTGATTGGTTGTATTGCTTTAAAGGCAGAAACAACTCCGAAGCTTGTTTTATGTCACTTAGTCTACAAATGAAATATTTCCTAATTATAGCACAGACCCGTTTTGGCTAAAATTATTCTTTCCCTTTTATTTGTAGGGTTTTTTTTAGCCTTTTTTATCCATCATTTGGACTGATAAAGTCCTAGTACACTAATCATTTTTAGACTTTTTTATGAAGCTCAAGTCCTTGGTTAAACATACCTCATGATGCCTTAATGTGCAGGTCAGCTGTTGTGCTACGTGATTGAGTCACGGGGAACGGCAGATGTAAATGCACACAAATGGGATGAATGATGTGGCCATGACATCTGTGATTGCATGCAGTGCTTCGTATGAAAAATGAAGGAATGCTTGATTTAATAGTAAAGTGGGCGGAGGGGGACTGCAGCTCAGACGTTTGAGCGGGAGATTTCAAGGTTGGTGGTTCAATTCTCAGCTTCTCCCAACAGCATGCTAAAGTGTCCTTGAGCAAGACACTGAATGGATTCATGTGTGAACACGTGCAACACAATTGCTGTAACATGCAAAGAAATGTAGCAATGTGCCGACAAAGGCAGGGATAAAGACACTGTTAAAAAAAATATGTAAATCTATATAAAAATAAAATTTTTTCTTGGAAGGAAATACATTCTATTAGCTCTATTAAAGGCAGTGTGGATGTTGTTGCAGCAGTACGGAGAGAAAGGTGGATACCCCGGGCAGTTCTGTAGCTTGTGTGGACCGCATCAGCAAGCTGTAAACACACTGGTTAGCTTCTTGAAGCTTTACATGATCAAAAAAATCTTTATCAGCTTCAGTGGGTGTGTGTGGGGGTGAATGTATGCTCCAGTGTGTACAGTCTGCATGTATGACTGTAAATGCAGTATATGTGTGTTTCTGTCAGGGGTTTAGCTGCCTCTTTAACAAGATCACCCACTGATTTTAACCAGAAATGTAACTAACAGTTTTTATGTACAAAGCTATCTCTTCCTATCATATGTTACCATCTATCTTTTCAAAGGAGTCAACACTTTTTTCTTTTTTCTTAACTTTTTTTTTCTCTCATCAATACGACCTCCTCTAGTAGTAAAATTGAAACAGCTTCTTCTCTCCTTTCACATCAGCGAGGCTCCACAGACACACACTTGCAGGAAGGCGAGGGCCGGGATGGAATTGAAGTAATAAAAACCTCTTTGTTTTAGTTTGTATTGGACCATTCATCATCACTTTATTTAATACGAGGCTGTAATTGTGCCATCCCCAACCATCACTAATGGCTGTGTTCGTCTGTGTTTGCTTTGTTGATGGAAATGAATGAAATTAGGATAAACAACCGCAGAGTCGCGTGTAATCAAGCCCTGATTAATGTACCAGCGTTTCAGCGCCGTTTCTCATTCCACAACACCTGATATCTTTCCCATAAACAAATTCTGTTTGTCTAAATGAAGAAATTAAATGACGCATTTGATGAGTTTATGATTGACCCGGTCCGGCTCGTGGCTCATTATTCTCTGTCTGTTGAGGCCAAGAGGTATGTGACTAATGCTCTGTCACTTCCCACACGAGGATTTATCACCACCACTGATTAATGGCAGCCAAACAGCATTTTAATAATTTTATGATTGTGGTTTCTGGCAGTCACAGAGAGAGATCGAGAGAGAGGGAGAGAGAAAGGAAGATAGAGGGTAGTGGGAAGGAGGAAAGGAGGTGGGGGTTTTTTGGGCGGGGGGGGCGTTTGGAGGGAGAGGGTCCAAATAGAGAGAGAAAGCGACAGAAAGTGTTCATCCCAGATTAAATGTTTTATGCCATTGCAGGCTGTGCAGACGGGAGGCATGATTATGCGCCGTATGAACGTCCCCATGAATCTTCCTCTCGCACTTGAAAAGTATTTCATACACATGTTTAATGAATTTCACCCGCCTCATTATTACATTTACTTTTTCCACTGGAAAGCAACAAATTGGCAACAAATGTGTGTAAAATACCTCAACAGTGAGCGATTGCTTCCCCCAGGGGGTGAAATGTGGAGGTGGATCGGGGAATGGGGCTGATTTACAGGTTAGGAGGAGGAAGGGGTTAAAATGTCGGCGTGGCAGGTGGAGATTATGATATAGCTAGTAGAGTTTATGGCACAGGCTGATATCTTACAGCAGATTCTGATAAAATAACCCGAGATGATCTTACAGGCTTGAGATATGAGAAGATTGTCAAGGGCATTAATGTTTGAGACCTGTCTCGAGACCAGTTTAATCATGTCTAGCTTAACTCCTGTTTATTATCTTTGTTAGCTTACCAACAGTCACTTACATTTACTTCAGAATACATTTTTGCATTGTGACCAGTAACCCCTTCAGGCGAAGGCTAAAACTAAATTTGGTTGAACCCACTAATATGTTCGAAACCATACGAAGATAACTGTTTAATAGAAATAACGTGCAACAATTACCTGAGTGTTTTCCAGATATAGAATAATTTCAGATAATTAGCATACTTTTCTGTATTTTTCCTTCACTCATTACAGTGCTAAAAGACTCGGTTGGTGAGTATTTGTTGCTGTAACAGAGCAGATGGCTTTGTATTGATTTTATTTAACATACTGACATTTCGCTTAATTCAGTTTTTATATAAAATCAATCATGAACTGGTCTTTTTAAACCAGTTTAAACCAGTTTAAACCTATTGACCTATTGATCTTTGATATAAGGAAATATATTCTGATGTTTTTTGACCCCATGTTTATGTGACTAGTCACTTTGCCTGAGGAAAAATTAAAGAGGGGGGAAAAGAAAGTTGCACTGTTTTTAGCTTTTTAGTTTATTTCTGGAGCACTTGGTATTGCCTGTCTGGCCTTTACCTAATTTTGTTGTTCTTGAACATATCTCATAAGTCAGTTGTTTATAAAACAAAAAATCGAGCATCCAGTCATCATCCACCTGACACCTAGATGGGTAACCATTTAAAGGAAAAACCAATACAAACTTCCTAGTCTCTGGAACACTCTCCATTCTCCCACAGGTGTTAAATTAATTCATTTTCATTCTTATCAAACCATTTAATGACCCCTCGTGTCCTGTATGAAAGCATTTTGTAATTTCTTCTTTTCTTTCATTCAGGTTTTTCCTTTAATTAGTCACCCCTCTCTCTATATACCAGTGTGCTAAAACGTTGGTTCATACGTCTAAACTGGGAAGCAAAAGGTTGTTGTTTTAGCTTCAGGTAAGTTAGTCTAGTGTAAGGTCAACCATCCATACTAGCTAACTAACAAACACACGCATGGTTTTTGAACAATTGAATGTTGATAGAAACAGTCCCAATGGCTTGGACTGGAATAACCTATTATACTTATTAATAACATATTACTTATTTCAGAACTGGAATTAAGTTGGTGTCAACACACACTTATTATTTAAGTGTTAGTTATATATTATGACCTTCTTTTGTAAGATTGATTCATTAGCATGTGCACAGGCTTACATTTGTGTTTATTCTCATGGGGCTGAAGAGTTAAATTGTACATGCCAAGGCACATATTGTACTGACTCCAATGGTTTTGAACAGCATGTGTTTTATTCCTGCCACACCAGCAACCTTTCAAAGTGAATGTTAGTTTGAATTAGATTAGTGTGGGTCATTTTTCCTCCTAACTCAGAGACACAGGAATAAACGCAGCACGGCTGATAAACATTTAGACACCTGTCGTCTCCAATCTCACGTTCCCGGCCTCAGAAACAGATGGAAGTCATGAGTTGTTTCAAACTTCTAATGGAGTCCTAATTTTGTACAGATTGCGCTGTTACCCTGCCCCAACTAACACACACACACAGAGCTTATTATTTCTCTGTTCTCTCTCCTGTTACGTGCTTCTGTCTACCCTATCTCCCACTTTGAGAGCCTTTAGGCTTGAAATAAGTAAGTGAACAAACCAGCAGTAAACCCGAGCATTAACTGTGTTGATATCTATAAAGAATTTTTCTTTTTAATGGCTTTTTACATGGATTCCTGTAGTTATATATGTTATATGATTAAGATGATGTTAACAAATGGCATTAAGATAAAGGTTATAATCTAAAAATCTTAAACTTAAACAAGATTTAGCCTATTTTTAATAGCTCGCTTGATGTCTTTGCACTGGCTAATGCGCCTGCTATCTGCTAATGCTTTTAACATCTGCTCCAGTAACATTACATTTATTTAGCTGATACCTTTTTCCAAAGTGTCTTACAAAAAGTGCATTCAACTATGTAGATACAACCCAAACTTGCAAGAATCATGCAAGTACATTAACTTCATCAGAAGCTGAACTACTTCACAGTGCTCCAAGTGTTAAATTTAGAACCAGACAAGAGATAGTGAAGAGTTTTTTGTTGTTGTTTTTTTATTTTCATGGGCCAAGGTACAGTCTGAACAGATGAGTTTTCTATATGTAAGAAACTTAAACTGGAAAAAGACTAAAGGAAAAACAGACAAACATCTGATCTCATTAAATGAATTTAGCTGTAATTAATTTCCATTCATTCATTCAAATTCATCAAATCCTCACTTTTGCATTGTGTGCGGCATTCCAATAACAGACCGTCCAGGGACCGCTAAAGACCGTGAAGCCTGTGGCGTGCCACTGAACTCGTGCTAGCTTGGTTGCCTGTATGTTTCCTTGGCAAAATTCCACTTTTACAATTTCATGTATTTTAGATTTTTATTAAATCTGATTACAATACAACAAATTGTGGATTACAACTTTGTTGATTTATAATCATAAGCTTGCAAGTAATGCAGGCTGTAGTTGCACAGCCGCTTCACATCCAGACTGTGGAGGTTTGACAAAAATGTCTCTGTCATAACCAATTTCAGCCCAGCGCTTTGAGAATGAAAAATTTCCACATTCACACAAATTACCTATCTGTGATAGGGGGTGATTTCCGAACATGATTAACCCAAACATTCATCCTTTGACTGTTTAAACATGTTCATTTTGTTTCTACCACCACTGACTGGCAGTCGCTAGAGAGTACAACATATAAACCAGCTGGCAGATTCATCTCTGTCGGCCGTGACAGCACATACTGTATTCTTAGCCCTCATGTCCACTGTCTTCAAATGTCTTTCTTCCCTTCTGTCCCTTCATGTCTTTTCAATCAGTCTTGGCATTGCTTCCGCTATCCACACTCAGACATAACAACTCTAACAGTCCTCGTCTGTGTGGCACAGGGGGGGCTGATGACAGAGACATCCACCCTCATTCATTCAAAAGGGCGGCACTGCCACATTATTTACAGTAGTCCACATGCATGCATGCGCACACACATTTACACCCTTCTAAATTGTTCATTTGTCCAAGATGCCGCACCCAACACTTTCTCCTTTCTTCCTCTCCCTCTGCAGACCAAACCTAGTGGTTCCGATAGAGGAGTGAAGAGAAATAAACAGTTGATTAATCCTCAATTGGCCCAATCTTGCATATTTCTGCCTAATTAGTAAACCAGGCGAAAAGAGGCCCCTGGGTACCATCTCCTCCCAACCAGGCCCTGTCTCCCAGACCAGAACTCCAGCCGTGTGTTTAAGGAGAAATAAATATCAGAAAGTACATTGCTCCTCTTTCATCTCCTCGTGCTGAGAAGAGGGAATTGCTGTGGGAGAATTAATGTTCATTTAATTTCCCTTCTTTCTTCTGTTCATATATTTGCATTCTTCAGGTATTTCTTGTCTCTCCATGTTTCCTTCACTCTCTCTCTCTCTCTCATATACACACACAGAGAACAGGGCCTTTTTTCATTGCTACTACATCTGCAGGACACATGTTCGGTAAATGTACATTTGTGCAGACCATGAATTAGTGTGTGTTAGCTTAAAAGAAAGATGTCCGGGCCTGTATCTGCTGATGGTGAAAGTATGTTTTTCTGATGTCTTGAACATTGTTCCTTGTTACCAAGGGCTAATCTGTCTCCTTCAGTTTGATTCATGACTTTTTAGAGCCATTGGACAAAGCCAAAGCCAATCCAGTCTGCAGGCTCCAGTGCAGAGATTGATGCTATCAGCTCTGTTCATTCTCAAAATAAACCTGTCTTGATCTTCGGCTTTGTGGACACATTTTAGCTATCTAGAGGCCAGAACCTGGCTCCACAAGTGGCCTAGCGGTAATAGTGACAGTCACATACCTGAGAGGTCACAGCAGCCATCGGTCGTCTGTCGAACTTTGAGCTGAGCCCCAAAAGTCTCTAAAATACTCAAATGTTCATCTTCAATCAAAGTGAAAAATGTTCTTGCTTGCTGCTGGGTTATTCATTTCATGCAATGTTTTGGTCTAAATGAGCTTCATGGGGTATTTATTCAATACAGTGTTTTGTTTAAAAGCACAAAGGAAGGTAGGATTTAATGGAATCTAGCGGTGAGATTTCACATTCCAGTCAACTTGTCTCGCCCTCCCCATCCAAGCGTGGCTTTTCAAATACGCGAAAGGCCCTATCTAGAGATAGTCTTTGGTGTGTCTGTTCTGGGCTTCTGTAGAAACATGGCGCTTCAACATTGCAGCCTCCACGGAAGGTGAAACTCGGACATAAAGAGCAGAAGATGATTAGCTGTAAGCCGTCCTATAATGGTAGAGAAAACCCTGCTGTTTATTCTGTATTCTGTTCTGTTGAGTAAAATGTTGATGACATTCTTTCGTAAACAAACACGTAAGTAAACACAACTGGCAATATTGTGGTCAGTGAAAATTATTGAGATCATGTCCATATATTGCGCAATAAGTCAATAACTTAATTATTGTGACAGGCAATTAAAGGGGTCATTTATATCACGTCAAAACCTTTTAATGATAGAACTTAAAATCACCAAATCTCATCACCACTCAAAAGGAATGAGTGGCTATTCAGACCAATAAAGCCCTGTGTTGTTTTATGCTACAGGTGAGACAATGAAATCCAGTTTCATTGTTGACAATTCGGCGTCATTGTCAAAACGCAATGAAGACATCGCCTTAATTACTTTGTAGTTCTATAATGAATAACTAAACTAAAACTAAAGTCAGACACAAAGTTCACATTATTTGTTTGTATTAGTGTCTTTAAGTTATTAAAGTTAGGGGCCTTCTGCCCTGACATTCACTCATAAAATCCTTGTTTTCCTCTGCCAGCATTAGTACACTCAACCTCTGGTTTGCTGTGTCCCCGTTACCTTGTATGTTTGATTGTGTGTGAGAGAGAGAGAGAGAGAGGAAGCACGTGATCTATGTACAATCTCTCTATCTGAGATTAGTTGACCTGCAGTAGTGAATTAGATGTGTAATCTTATTTCTAATAGTGACAAACCTTTTAATCCACCTTCTGCCAGGGTTTTTACAGAACCAGGTATGACCTCTGACCTTGAGTTGATATAGTTCATGTACTTACAAAAGCTTATGGAAGTCTTAATTACTCCTGCTGGGACCAGTTTACTAACAGTGACAAACGGATGAGCTGTGACAGAGAGGGATGGACACACAGTAACAAGGGGATCCTCTATTTTGACAACATGTACAGTATGTTTGACAAGTGGTAGAGGTGAGGGGGAGAGTGTGTGTGTGTGTTGGTGTGTTGGTGTGTGTGTGATCTCGCTTTGTGTGTGTGTGTGTGTTGTGTGTTTTTGTGGTGTGTGTGTTGTGTGTGTGTGTGTGTGTGTGTGTGGTGTGTGTGTGTGTGTGTGTGTGTGTGTGTGTTGGTGTGTGGGGTGGTGTGTGTTGTGGGGTGGTGTGTGTGTGTTCTCCGATCAGGACTTATCTTTATGGGATCAGCCACAGTGAATATATAAGTTCGTTATACGAATTGGCGGGATATTGTGTTATGATGATAGAGATGCGAGGGTTTTAAATCCTCAGCCAGCATTGTTGGGCTTCTATACAAGCGTTTTTTCTCCCTCTCCTTACACGCACACACACGTACACACACACACACCCCTATGAGAGCCAGGATGAGCATTCATGATAAACGTATAATCCCCACACACACACACACACACACGCCATTAAACCCAGTGGATTACAGTTCGGGGAATTACGGTGGGGATTTCTGTTGTCTCTCTTTCTGTCTTGCTCTTTCCTCTCCTCCTCTGCTTTCACTGCCCTCGCTTGTCAACAGCCCCACTTGGCCCGGGCTGCCAATCCAAAGCTTTGATGAGGCAGTGTCAGCTATTTGTTTGGCCAAGCACAAATGGATCTCTGAATAGAAAGAGTGTAAGAGAGAGGGAGAGAGGGAGAGAGAAAAAAAAAAGCTGAAGGAGAGGGAGAATGGCCATCCTGGCATGTGATAATATTGAGAAAATAATCTGCCACCTTCTTCCTCCTCTCCTCCTCCTTTCTGTTGTCTCACTCACAGGTCTCTCATTCTCTGCCTCTCTCTCTCTCTCTTTCTCTCTATCTCCATTCTTAACTCTGTCTCTCAACCTTTATCTCTTAAACACAGGCCGTGCCAGTGTCGGCTTGCAGCTGATTACCGGTGTAATCACTCACATTTTAGATGATCTGATAGGAGAAAAGGCCTACAAATCATCTTAACACCCCCCTGAATCCCCTGAACTCCTCCTGAAGACGGTGGCCAACAACAACTACTTTATTTTTGTCCTCAATATTTTCTTTCTCAAACAGTAGGCCAGAAAATTCCCACAGAAAAGCCCAGTTAAAACAATGCCTGGGTAAGCCCATTTTGCCAATATCCGCTGCTTATTTCAGTGTAATGTAAGCCCTGGATTTGCCAGTGTAAGTAGATTGGGGCACAATGTAAGTACAAGTGGAGTTGATGTAGCTAACTTTGTACAATATGGCAGCTTGCTGTGTCTTAGTGAAAGCTGCTCTTGGCCTTTGTCGAGACTTTTTCGAGTTTTCAGTAACTGACAAATGGCTGCAAGTGCAAAAATGGTGTACCTGTAGGTTTTTTTTGCTTACTGGTGAGTGTGTTCGTGCTTCCAACGATTGTGTTTTGATCCTGAGAGCAAACTGTTGTAAATGAAAATGATAAATGAAAGAGATATTTGGGAAATTAAACCACCCCATAAACTTTGAACTGAATACTTCCTCCATAACAATCACGTTGCAATGGTAATTAATAAGTAATAATAAATTAAGTATTTGGTCCAACATAGTGCAAACATTTTATCAAACTGGAATTGCCAAAGGACCTTAACAGGCATTTACTTTTGAGAGGTGCATTGTTATTTGGCATTGGCCAGAATCACTTTGCATCTGATTGGATCAATCTTTGTCCAGTCGGGGCCAGAAAGCACTATTTTCCTTTTAAAATCAGCTCAGTGGATTCTCAGAAGTTATCTAAGAAAAATAACTGAGCCAACAAGATTGAAGATAGCCTATCAGATTATTTATGTTATAATACTGTTACAGATCTAGGTTTAATGCTGTGCCCTTTGAGTATGCACAAATTTGCCAATGTTGCTGCTACAAGCCAATACAAATGTTGTGCCTGAACAAAGCATTGCCATGTTGATCTTGTGTTATTAATAACAATATTTACTGAACACATACAGCATTCAAATAGTTTAAACATGTTAAAAGTTTGTGAAGTCTACTGAGTGACCGGAAAGTTACTGGTTCAGTCCCTCCAGACTGGTTTGGATATAACTGATTTACACACAAACCTCCCTCAGTATCCTCCATTGAAACCACCCTTGAGCAAGACATTTAATTCTTAAGTGGAGCGATTAAGTTGCTCAATGGCTCATTAATAGCATACCTTTCCTGGTAAATAAATGTAAATTCCCTCCAGTATCAAAGTCATGTTGCTACTTTAGTTTAGTTTAAAAATGTCACTAAAGTTAGAGCAATAGTAATTAATATTGGAAAAATTCCATGTAAACATAATCACTGCATTGCAAAGCAACATTTTTATTTGTGTGTGTGTGTTGCAGCTTGGGAACTGTTAATTACACATAAAGGGGTCCCCTAGCAGCAGGCCCTGAGCCCTAAGGGGCCAGTGGTGGGGCTGGTGGCCAAGGGGGGGGGGACAGATTATGGCGGTCTCGGGGCACCAATAGATGGCCATATGAACCAGCAGGGGCCCCTTTCTTTTATTCATTCCCCCAGTGGACCCCTCCACAGGTCCTGGACATGGGGCCTGCTCACATTAGGCTGGGACTGCATTATAAAATGGTTACATTTAGTTAAAATAATTGTAATAATTGAGCCTGTGAAGCACACAAAGTTAAGGATTTTAAGGAGTTTGCCATCTGATGAGGCTCAAGTTGGCCAAAGTCAGCTGAGTGTGTGTGTGTGTGTGTGTGTGTGAGAAACCATAGCCTTGAAAGAAATCAAGTTGTGTGTTCATCATATAAGTCCTGTAACATACTACTGTATCGCCTTAATGAGGTGTATGTGTCTAGGGGTGATAATCCCATCTCCCGTCTGCAGAGCCCCAGTGAAACCTCGCTAAGCCACTTCATTCACTTTGATCCAGTTTTGGGGGGCAGTTTAATTTCCCATAATGCGGTTGATCAATGATTTCCTTTCAGCGCTGATGTAATTAGTGGTTTTAAGTCAGCTTTGCGCTCCTATCTGACTGCGTTTTAGGGAGGCTAGAATTTATTATCATGGAGTTTTAAAGAAAAATCAATATTTGCTCACACAGAGGATTACATGAACATATGAACAGAAACAGGGAAGTGTGTGCGTGTTGTAGTAGTAGTTATATAGACTGAAACCCACAAATCTTATCTATTAACATTAATCTGGCTTTCTTCCTAACCTACTCCAGTTGGTGCAGTTTAGATAACTGCGAAAATTAAGTCATAACAATTAAAATCTTTCCCTAAACAGCTCTTATGCATAATTCATCAAATTAATATATAAATCTGGTATTATCTTATTAAGAACGGGTTGTTTTATTAATTAACTTGATTAAGTGGTAAGCTTGAGCAGGGTGGCCTGATTGCAAATGGTCAAATGATTAATAGAAGCCATTGTTGGTGTCCTCACTGATGTTCAAGTGCTATTAGCTCCTCAGTACAAATTAGTTAAACCTTAAATTTTATAACCACATTACAGAGCTCTCAGCCGGCGAGGAGAATTACAGCCAAGCCGCGCTGCATGAAGCATCACTGTATCTCATTCTGGCTGTTGAACACACTGTAGTTGCATCGGTACTGGCGGGTGTCAGAGGTTGAGTTAATTAACTTGGTTTGTGGACTGTGATGCAACAGGGGAAAACATAGCTCAAATGTCTGGTTATAAATGTTAATGATAAGTCTGCTTCTACTCAGCATTACATGGAATACATTTAAATTATGGCTTTTCCTTTGTGCTGCTGTTTGCCAAAAGAAATGAGGTGAACCTTGTCAGACACGCGCATGCACACGACTAAACGGTTTCCTTGTGTACTTTAAAGCCATTATGCATGTTTGTTCTTAAAAGTCTCGTCCAGTGTGGATTATAGAGCTGTCTACAACTTGAGACAACTCCCAGAGCCTCACACCTGTTATTTGTTGGGCAGGGTTGACCTCCTCTCCACTCTGCAACAAAGACAGAGACCACTGGCCAAATGCAGGCCTGTTTGTGACTGCTGTATTTAGGCACACGCAGGCTCAGCTGGTGTTGGTAAACGTAATGACATAATTCCATTAAGGCATTTAACTAGACGCACAATGACCTAGCATCAGGTTGATTTAATTTGCGCTGGCGTATTGTGCTTGTATTAAAGGTTCAGTGTGTAACA
>NW_023340257.1:15244567-15246991 GCF_004916995.1 Morone saxatilis | reverse complement strand
TACCTGAGATTGAGCTGTTTTTATCTACAAAATGGAGCGGGTCCTCTTTCCACGGAGGCTGCCATGTTGAACCGTCCTGTTTCTACAGTATCCACTGGTAAACACTGGTTCTAGATGTGGCTTTTCCACATTTTTCATGAGTTTTGCGACCACAATAGTTTCTCCTACACACTTGGAACAAGAGAGTGAGTTGAGGGCGTTGTAATCTGCAATTACACCGCTAGATGCCACTAAATCCTACGCACTGGACTCTGGATATGATCAAATAAGCTCTTTATGGTTTGAAAACTGTACAGTGTGCAAAGTAAGTAGTATTTTCTTAAGTGTTTTTAATCACTTTGATATTTGTCACTGAGTTTTGCATAATTGTTGTAAAAACATCACCAGCTGTCTTCAGTTTGTTACAAATTCATGTATTGGCCTCATTCATTTATAAATTTAACATAATACAATGTTAAGCTCAACTAAGATATTAAGCCACTAATGATCATGCCAAAAAAGGCTTTCAGGCTTCAACTAATGATCATTTTCATTATTGATGAATATACTAAGTACATTCTCTATTAATCTGTTAATTGTTTGGTCTATGAAATGCTAGATAATGCCCATCACAGTTTCCTTAGGCCTTATGTTTTGTACCAACCAAAACCCGAAGGTTTATATAACGTAAGACAAAGAAAAGCAGCAAAGACTCACATTGTAGAGCTAGCTAGTTTGTTTTTCCTTCAAAAATGACTGAAACGTTACATTATTATTAAAATAGTCATGTGTCCATCACCTAATTGATTAATCCACTAGAGTCTGAATTTAAAAAGCATCAATTTTATGTATTTTTGAGTGAGAGGTCATTCCAGTTCTGCATGCATCAGTTGTCAGCTCATGATAGAGGTGGTTATTTTTGGCTTTAGGCTTTAATTCTCTGAATCCTACAATACCTGAGATTAGACATTTCTATTCCCTCTTGACACCTCCCTGACTGTGACCTTGTGGTCATTACTGTCCAGTAGCCTTGTCTCTCATTTACCTGACTTTCTTTTGAACTAAGCCCTTTCTGCAGGGCTTACGCACTTGTGTGGAAGGCCAGAGCCTGAAATTAGCAGCAGACCCTCTGCCAAAGCCTGACCAGGTAGTCATTACTGAAAAAAGCCTTTGAGTTTTTCAGTCTTTTGAAGTGTGTCAGTACTTAGAGAGATAACAATGCTAGTGCCCTTTAACCTTGTCAGGTTCTTCGGCTGTGTGTGTGTGGACTTCCCTGTTTTCATTTGGCTGACTGATCTTTAAAGTTGCTCACTGGTCTGGTTACAGCCAGGGGAATGAGGCACGGCATTGAGTAGTTTCAAATGGAACCAAACTAAGCCTATATGCAAACAAAACCCAGGGAATTAGGGGAACTAAGCTGGCCTGTTCACAGTAACTCCTCGGCCAATGCTGAACCACAGAAGAGGAGAGAGTGAAGGAGAGAAGGGGAGGGAGTGAATGAGCGAGGCTCTCTGAATTCTCATGAAGGGCCTGTTCTTTTAATTGTGTTGAACAAAACAACAGGGGCTAAGTAATGGGGTTTTAAAGTGAAGCACATTTGGATAGATTGTGTAACGCCCTGTGTGGGTGTGAGGCGGGGAGCAGAGAGGAGAGAGAGGCAGAGAGACACAGAGGGCGAGTGGGCGGTATTGTGTGGCAAGAACAAAAGGCGAAAGTTGGCAAACGGAGGCACCCACTGAAAGGCTTGGAACCAAACTGGCCGGCTAATTACTGACATGCATTGTCAAGGAGGAGGAAACACAACAAAACCGGGATAAAGATTAATTTTATACCTCATCCTCCTCGCTGTCAGACACACAGAAACAAATCCTGTAAATTGAAAAAGAAAAAAAAACGAGGCAAGCAGATAGAGGTAGAAGGGATCAGAGGGATAAATCTATGGGAGTGTAACCGTACAAAGCAGTGCTAGTAAGGCTTCCTTTATTTTGTCAATCCCTCCTCTCATGCTATATACTTGTCTTTAAGTTTCTGAGCTGTCTCTCCTCAGCCTCTCCATAAGAAAAGTAAAGAGTTTGGGAAAGATAAATAGGCCTGGAGTGCATGTACAGTTGCTGCCAGTGTTCATATTTTTAGGTCAGTTATAAAAGAGTCTCATATAGTGCCAAAGGTTGCAGAAGTGGCCAGAATAATATATAGAGGCTGCAGCTAGGAAACACACAGGGCAAGATCTTGAGTGGGTTGTAGTGCAGCGATATCCTGTAGAATAATTTACAAAGGGAGATAAAGAGGGAAGGAGAGAGGAAAGGTGGGAACGGTGCGAGGATTATTAATATTGGTGTTTTTTGGAGAGATTGCTAATATCTCCTGACATGTTTGTTCTGCATCCAGCTCTTTCAGACTTTGGTCTGCCATTTTTATCATTCTTTTCTCCTTTTTTTTTTTTTT
>NW_023340257.1:15242211-15244467 GCF_004916995.1 Morone saxatilis | reverse complement strand
TTTTTTTTATGATTACCATGGAGGTTTCACGAGCGTACATCGGCGATTTGGAGATGAAAGGGATGGAATCATCCTGATTCCTGCCCTGCCACTGAGCCGCTCAAACTCCCTGACAAAGCTGTCAGACTCCATTTTGGCTCCAACTGCCAGAGTAAACTTGCTCTGCCATTTACAATCAACAAGAGGCAGCGCAAAGTCCCGCTCCAGCCCGTGTCAGAACCCTCCAACTGCTCCTCTTTTCAGAAGCATTAAAGTGTATTTTCTCCCCTTCTTTCCTCTCTTCACAGTATGTCTGTCTGCTTATATTTCTTGCTCTTTTCTACTTCTTTCTTTCTGTCTCCGTTGTGTATCTTGCTATATTTACTCTGGTGGAAACACTGCTGAGTGTAGTTAGAGATGTTTATAGCTGACATAAGACATGCATGAAAATACACAGGTAGTCATACTGTGCACATACTATTTTTGATCTCGGTATCTAGCATCTACTAATGGTACTGTAGAAAAACGAGTGCCGTCACATTTTCAAAACGTTGGCATCGACTTGGTAACGAGATATCTGTTCTTGTCACATTCCCACTGCCTACAGACATAAAATACCTTAGGATGATAGTGAGGATGCTACTTTTATATTCCTGTGATGTCTGATAGACTGCTGCTATGTGTTGATTGACTGATGATTATTATTGAGTTATTACAAGTTAGTTAATTCCACTTACTTTCAAACGGGGAATTCTCTAGTCTCCTACTTTTTTGGCATTGTGTGCAAATTGTGTGTTCATGAGGGAGTGTAGAAGATGACCTGCCAGTCTCCAACGGCTGAGCCCAAAAAGTTATTGAAACACGTCATACTTAAAAAACACAAAAAAACAACAACATATATTTTTAGTCAGCTGGAATGCCGTGTCCAAAACAATATGTATTTATGAATTAATAATATGATATGTTTAAAATATTTCATATAGTTAGTCAGTAATAGTATTTATAGGGGCATAACTGACTAGTTAGATTATTGATATATTGGACTTCCAACATTGGGCATTCCCTGCAATGTCATAAAGTTCCTTTATTTTACAATTACTATTTTACAGCTTTCTTGAACAGAAAACCTGTGATGTCTTTCTGTAAGTCACATCAGTCACAAAACATGGAGCTGCTCCATTGAGTGTCTATGAGGACACAGGGGGGACGAGGGACAGCACACATAGACATTAGAGAGACAGAAAGAGAGAGGCGGTGAGAGGGGGCGATGCTTGGCTTCTCTCCAGCAGTGGGGCTCCTGGTGTGAGAGGAAGAGTCTCCATTCTCTGGCTGGGCTTTCATGTAGAGACACCCAGGGGAGAATGAAAGAAAGAAATACACAGAGGTGAGAGGGTGCAATGAGATGTTTACGAGGAAACATTTTAGCTTTGCTCCAGGTTTACCACCAGTCTTTGAAATAGAGCTGCAACAGTTATTATGATTAATCCTTTCAGTCATTTTACAAGCAAAAAAAAAAAGCCAAATATTTGCTGTTTCCACCTTCTCAAATATGATTATTTGAAGCTTTTCTGTGTCACACATCATAGTTAACTAAATATGTTTTGGTTTTAGACTGTTGGTTGGTTGGTTGTAAGTCATCACTTTGGGCTCTTAGGAATTAAAACTATTTATAGACAAAAAAATGTAATTCAGGTAATGGATTTGTAGACTAATTGATAATGAAAATAGTAGTTAGCTGCAGCCCTACTTTTATGCAGACCCTTATTTTTAATAGTATTTTATTACCATGTGCAGGCAACGTGTTTGGGCTGTTTTAGCTTAGCCCTTCTCACATTAATCAGAGCACTTGATTGATGAAATTCTATATTGATTACATTTGGAGTTGGAGGCCAGAGAGTCTACCACTGATGCAACCACATCACAGTGGTTGAGTGCGTGTTTGTATCCGTGACAGTTCGTGTTTGTGCACCTGCACCCTGGTCACTTTTTCATTACTTTGAAATAAAATCATTTCCTGTTCCGTTTTATTCTGCCTCGCCTCAGCCCCAGCCCCGTACCATCGGCTCGGCGGGTCTCAGCGTGGCCCAGCTCGGCTTGGAATGAAACGGCGCGTCCATAATCTCTGTGCCGGCATGTTAATTTTCAAGTCAAAGGGGCAGCTCCCTTTTCATCACGGCGGAGGCTGTGGAATATTCAGCGCGCTGCAGATGTTCATGAATAATGTCTGTGGCCAAACCCCTGGCTGAGGCTGGGGGGAGGAGGGATAGAGGGGTGAGG
>NW_023340257.1:15209601-15242111 GCF_004916995.1 Morone saxatilis | reverse complement strand
CATGAATAATGTCTGTGGCCAAACCCCTGGCTGAGGCTGGGGGGAGAGGTAGTGAGGCCAGATGAATTACACGTAGGGGGGATCTGACAGGCGGCGTGGAGCTTTGTGATCATTCCAAAGTTCTAATAATCTCTCTCACCTTCTCCATCTCCCCAGTAATGAAAGAGAATAGGTGATTGCACCCCGGGCTATGTTCCCCGCGTAATGACTCCTCCAAAGGCACAGAGCCGGCAAGGAAAAATGAACTTTGAATGAGCGGCGAATTGGCTCTGACAGAGTGATAGACCGTGACACAGATTCTGTAGCAAAACAGACGTAGTGCTAATTGATTATCAATATTTTAAGCAAAGTGATGAAAATAAGCATTAAGAGATGAGAAAGAGGGAAGAGAGAAGAGAGAGCACAACTCTACCTTCGAGGGGGGCTGTCATTTGTCCATATCTCCCTCGCTCTTTCCCTCCCCTGTGCTTCAACTCCTCCCGCGGCCAGGCTGTCTCCCCCATTTCCCCCCCTCCCTCCCTGGTGCCTTCTCAGCCTGCCCTCTCCCTCTCTCATGCATACTGTCTCTACTGTTTCTGTTTTCCTTCACCATTTTTCATCATTTTAGTTAATTGCCAAATATGTCCCTGAACTTGTATTAATTTTGTAACACTTTGCTTTATTTATTTCTTTGCTCTCACCTGCATTTCTCTTTCTGGTGTTCTGCTGAAGCTTGTTATCGGGCCAGCGTTAGACACCTCATCCCTCAGAATGTGTAATTTAGGAGTTCAATCACTTATTCATTTTTTTCTTTAAGAAACGAAAGAAATCAAACGCTTTATTCCAATACATTGTTGGCGATGTCGGACTGTGTCTCTACAGAATTTGTGAAAAGTTATCAAAATTAATTCAGCCTTTTGGAAGTATTACATGCACATGAACACATACATACACACACACACACACACACACACACACAAACACAAACACAAACACGCTTGTGCATTCGACCCACCATCCGTGAAGTCCACACCAAAGAGCAGGCAGGGACTAGCCGAGACCACCAAGTTTGTGTGTCTATTCTGCAGTGTGTGTTTGTTCCTGTAATGTGGTCAGTTGTGCTGAGCCCCATTGATGCTGCCAGGGTCCCGGCTCTCCTGCCTTTCTTTTCTAAGTGGCCGCCCTTCTGAACCTCCTTGTGTCAGCACTGCGATTAGCGGCTCCAGTTTACCTTTCATGTGCGGGGGTCCTGCTAGACTTAGTCCCATCTCCCCCACCACCTCCACCGCACACACATGAGACACACACTCAGTGGTGTGCCATCACAATGGCATCCAACAGGCTTTCAGCAGGGGGACCAGAGCCTATTCTCCACCATTCAACAGCATGCTCAAGAGCATTCACACTGGAATAAATGAACAGATACAAACACACACACACACATATTTATACACACATACTAGCCGAGCATATTTATGCACTGAAATTGCAGCACATACCACTCATTCTCACCAGGATTGCACAGTTTGATTGTAGTTGTTATAGCCTAAAATCGAAGAACATTTGTGGAATATAATGTAATCAATAATTACTATATGTAATTAGTTATAATAAATGAAATAAATATCTTAATAGTACAGACAAAGTACTAAAAAAAGAAGGAATCTTGTGGTAATTTCAGGGAGTGCACGTTTCCAGTCCAAAATTTATATTTGTAAATGTAATTTAAAGTTTATATTATGCATCCAATGTGATGCAAAATTGTCAATCAATGTCGGCAAATACTGCAGGGGTTGGGCTAAATTTGCCTGAATCCTTGCAGTCACAGTACAGAACTACAGTAAGTTCAATGATAGTAAAGCTGAGTGGGGGTTGCAGAAGCTACATGTGGAGGCTGGAAGATGTGCTGGCATGCACCTACCCTAAAACCTACATATTAGAGCCACAGTTATAGCATACAGAACCCTAACTGTAACTGGGTAGATGGGGCTGCTTGTGTTTTCTCATGTACAACTCATCCATGTAGTGTTTATTGAAATCCTACCAGTGGGACCGCTGGAGCACCATGATGTAGAAGCAGAAAGATGACTTCAAATGAGCACTGTGGGACATAAAGCAAAAGTATCCCCATCTCTTTATACAGCTTCATACAGCTCTATAATACCATGATAAATAACATTCCAGATAAAATAAACATAAGTTAAATTAATGTCTTCAGATATTAACCAACAATTTATTGTTATAAATATATATAACTAACATATCCACAGAACACTGAAGCAATGCAGTGTTCGAACTGCAGTGTAAAAACAGAAGTGCAGTGGTCATCTCAAGATGATGATATAACCTTTTTACTTGACCTGTGTTGCGTAGCCTGGCATGACAAAAACTATTTTTAGCATGGTCCAAGGGATTTGTCTATTAATGAGATATCTCTAGCACCACAGCGCAAGAACCTGTTCAAAGGTAAAAAGGATGTAAAGAAGCAGGAGAACGTTTAAAGAGAAGGAGGCTCGGAAAAAGATGAGACAGGAGAAGAGAAGGACGTTAAGGAGATGAAAGAAAAAAAAATCGTGAGGAAGTGGCATGTGGAGACATGACAGGGTTGAAGTTGAGGGTGAGATGTCATTCAGAGGCCCCAGGATGCTTAATATTTTACCGTGTGATTCCTGCATTATGGATTTGGTCTGATTGCCCTCTCAAGACCACCGTTATATATACACTTACCAGCTCATCTCAGTGAAGTTCTCATGACAGAACTTCTGTATTCATCCCATCCAAGCCCATCCTCCCACAAAACTGTTTACTGATAACACATACACACACACAAACACACATTAATGTAATGCTTTAATATCTACTGTAAGCCCTAAAAGGCATTTGCAATTAACATGTGATATTTCCATAGTGAGGTTTCAAGGTTGAACTTTGTTTGACCTGGTGGCTACATTATAGAGGCTTTGTTGTTAGCTTCCCCCCTCAGGCTTTTGTGTGTGAGGTGCTCTTATGCCTTATGTGAATATTTTGACATCCGTGTGTGTTCCTCAAGTGGGCTTATGTGTGAGCGCAGCCCATGGCAGTGCGTGGTCCTCAGAGTAACCTCCCTCTCTGATCTCCTTGACCGCTGGAGGCTTCTGCTCTTCCCCACCTTTTTCTGCACCTCTCCTCTCTGGCCCAGGGTCCGAGGCCTCCATCTCTCCGGAGAGCAGTGGTGCAGAGGCAGAGTCAGGGAATACACTTTCGCCCTTGGGTCTAAAGGCCAGGTTGGGGTGCTGGGCCCGAGCCACCCACATGCACCGTGAAGACCCCACTGCTCAGCTGCTTATTTGTTCGCTTGCCCCACATGAAACCTGTTATCAACCCCAGACCTCCTGTTCAAGGTTGTGCCCAATGGAAATGAGACCCAGACCCCAGTGTGTTGTCTGGAGAGGGGCTTGGAACGTGTGGCTGAGGATTATTGTACTGATCTTCCTTGTTATTCAGTCTCACTCAAAACTGATTGAAAATGTGTTATTTAGAGTTAAACAAACAACTCAAAGGAAGCGGCGTAATTAAATTGCTACACACAGCTTGCCTGGTTGTCCAGTCAAGTAGTTGAGTAATCTGTCATTACAGGTCCAAGAAACATTTAGCCAGTTTGTTGTTTTGTGTAGTCTTTATGATGACTCGAGTTACATCTCTGCCATGAGAGTTTAAAAAGCACTAGCTCTAAACAGATTAGGGAAGCAACTAACTAACAGAATTATTACCAACAAATCTGACGGATACTTGCGCTTGGTCTTGGACAATGTCAGAAAACGATAAAAAAGCTCCCAGAGTTCCCAGAGCCCAAGGTATCGGTTTCAAATTGCTTGTGTTGACTTCAAAATCCAAAGATCTACTATCATGTACTGGAACACAATATTTTTGCTTGAAAAAGACACATGATTAATGATGATTTTTAGTCACTATACCAAACATTTCAGCTCTAAAATAGAGCTCCTGTGTCAATAGTGGAGAGGCAGTTTGACTGAAGTTAAATCTAGTAAGAAATATTTTGACTATCAGTTGATTTAAGATGTCTTTTGTTGAGATCTGCTGTATAAGTATAATAGAAGATTAGTGTTGGATACAAATCTCGTTCTACTCTGTTGAAGTGGCCATGGAAACGTCCACAAATATCCATTCTATGTACAAGACGTCTTTGCGAAGACATTTTGTGTTGGGAATAAGAACAGAGAGAGGCAGATTTTGCATTTTGGCAACTTTGACCTTTGGTTGAAAATGTTTGCATGAGCAGAAACAAGCTTTCGCCTTGAGACCTTATATATGTAGAAATGGACTGTATACAAAGTAGGGAGGGAGACATTTACATCCTATCAACCGTATGTTGGCCTTTAAATACTCAGATATGCTGTATATAAAATATGAATTTGAATTGTATCAGTAGTCTGCAGAGAAAATGAACTCTGGACAGTTACCTCCTGTTTTCCCTTCAGATAAATCTCTTCTTAATTCCTCACCTCTTTGAGTTTGACAGCTGCAATCTCAGCATGATCACTGAAAAGGAAAATACAAACATGGAGCCCAGGTGTCTAGAGTTAAGAGGCTGTTTTAAAAATTGATAGAACAAATGTTGCATGAGGAACGCTCCAGAGTTTTGGATGTCGTTTCTGACATAGCGAGCGTGCATAGGGAAAGTGTAATTTCTACACACATCCAAGAGGATCCAAACTGTCCCTCTGACTTCATGTATAGCAAGTTTTTATGTGCCAAAACACAGTGTCAGCATGCAGTACTGGCAGCTTGCATCTGGCTCCTTCATTTAGGCAATCACTCCTCTCTGAAGCATCCATAACACCACAGGAGTACAAGCCCTAATTGATGCAACCCCCCCTCCAGCATCAGAATATAGCTGTGAAACAAAACAAAAGCTTTTCAGACGATTGGCAATGAATAATTGATTGATTTTGTAAGATATCTCTCTCTAATTGTTTAGTTTGTAAATATTTCATGGGTGTCGTTAAATCAGCCTGATGACAGATGCAGGAGGGCAGCCTGCGATAAAGATCATTCAAGTTCAGGTCTTCTGCCTTCTGCCTGAAGGAATTCGCTGTATGATTTACACACACAGTAGGAGGATCATGTGGGTTTAGCTGAGACACATTGATTCATATACAGAACTGGTTACACTTTCATGTGTTTCTTGTTGTCGGCAGACTTTCTTCAGGCCCAGCACACGTTGCACAATGTCATACATTAACTGCTGCTATAATGCAGACTTGCCCTTGAATGGTTTTATGCATTCTGCTGCTAAATATTTAAATTACTTCATCTTTTATCTCTTCGTGTTTACCCATCCAATCAGGATGCAGGTACATTTGTGATATGTCTTGTGTCAAATTATACTTTACAGCTACACGGTCTACATGAGCCGGTTTTGATGAAGGGTTCTGTACAAACACACATAAAAGCAGGGCCTGGCTGGAGCCCTCTCGCTTGTGTTTTCTGTGTGCTCTGCCACCTAGTGGTTGCTTTGGATTTTGCTTCTTCCAGTGATCCATTTAACTTTTACACCTGCTGTACATTTCTACAACCGCATCATCACTCTGCCCCCTCAGATACAGTGGCTTTCCGTCTCATGGTTCAACTTTTTTTTTTTTTTTGACTGTCTCTGAGCAAGTATTGTATCAATCTTAATATACTGTGGTCAGGTCAGATGAAGAACAATTATCAGTGTACATGCTGTGGTAACTAATTCACATGGAACTTGTGAATAAAGGACGGTGAAAAAGCATGCAAGGCAGACAATTTGATTTGACCAGTTATTTAGTGAATGTTCTTTTTCTACACTTTCTCATTTCTGATCTATCTCATGCAGAACATGTAATGTGTTCCCAGCTTTATTTGTGGAACCCGGGGAGACGAATAAGCCTCTGGTTTAAGCCCATCACTGTCTTTCCCTTCGTCTGTCAGTATTATAAGTTCTGTTTACACACAGTGAAGTGCAAACTGTAACCTTCAGGCATCCTGCATTCAAAGCCTCAGTATTTCTTGAATATAAACATATGTTTTGGAACACAAAACATGTCTCAAATGACAGAAAGTATTATCCCGGATCATTTTTGAACACCCTGCCAGCTGAAAACATTTCTTTATCCTTTAAAATTAGCCGCAAAAAAATCAGTATGGTACTGGGCCTAATTTGCTTTTTTACATTTTATTCCTTTTCAGACGCCGTCGCAATATTGTCGCTGCAACAGTATATCGCTCTGTATGACTATTCAGTTGTCAGACTCTTTGCCCAGCAGTTTTCTGTCTGTCTGTCTATCCACCTGTCTGTCTGTCGTGTCTTCTTACCTGTCAGGCCCGTTATATGTCAGTTAGTGTGCCTACCTGTCTGTCCTCCAGCCCCATTGTGTTCTTATGTTTCTTTGTCTCGTCTTTCTGCTTGTCAGCGCTGTTATTCGTCAGCGTTCCTACAGGTCTGTTGGTCTGTCTGCCTGTCTTCCAACCTGTCTGTCTCTATTTATTTATTTATTTATTGTCTTATCTGTCTCTCTGGTATTCAGTGTTGGTCGGCGGCCCGGCTGCCGAGCTTCACTGTAAAGTGCTCGGCTCATTGGAAGGGACATTTTTCCAATGGCGCTCCGCTGCTTCTAATATTCTGTTTGTCGTTGGGTGTGAGGCTGATTTATCACGCCTCCTCTCCTGCTGACATTCGGATTCACTTTGATTGGCGGTTGGACGAAATGACACCCACCACTACCAACACGGCTAACATCACTGCAGCTCTCACACGTATGCAAACAACACACACAGTCAAATATTCTGCATACTCAAAGTCAGGTATGCAGTGGATAGGAATATGCCCATTACGCCAACACACTTACATTTATACATGAAACATGCACTTGCATATATATATACTCACTCATAAACTCACACAAACAAACAGACTAAGTGGATAACTGTTGTGCTGACCTCTGTCTTCAGCATTGTTAGTTTGTAAGTGTTGTATTGAGTTTATTGAACAACGTGGGCAGACTGCTGCTCTTGTGTTGTTCTCTCACCTCACGAACTCTATAATATGATAGCCTTTCTCACTTCTAATACTTACTGTACCCGGCCTAAGGCCTAAGCTACCACGCTCCTGTGTTGAATAACATCTCTCTCCTTCTTTTTCTCACTCTCTGTCCCTCCCTTCTCCCCCCCAATCCCTCCTTAATAACTCTATAACTCACCTCAGCCTTAGATTTAATTGCTTATCTGTGTGTAAACGCATTAACCCTCTGCTGTATCTGTTTTGCCGCCGTCCCGGGGGCCCGACAAGCCTCTCTGACTGCCGTGCCTTACATCCAATGAATAGTCCTTCTCTGAGTGGTAATAGGGAATCAGCATCGTAGCAGCAAGCATTGGCGGCGTGTAAGAGATAAATCAGATTGGGGGTCTTGCTTTGCCAGTTTATTGAATCTAAATTGCGTGCGCGCGTGGCCCCCGCCGGCCCTACACGGCCCATCCATCTCCCGGCTGATAATGGAGCGGGCCCGATTCCACCTGGTGGGAGCATTATTACATTTCCCCTCTAACGAGACCCAGCTAATCCTGCCAAGGCAGGACAGGAGAGAACAGAGCGGAGGAGAGAAGAGAATAGAAGAGGGGAAGAGAGAGGAGTGAAGGAAAATGTTGGGGGAGGAGGAGAAGAAATGAGAGAAAGAAAGGAGGAGAAAAGAGATAGAAGAGGAGATTCTGTAAGGGAAAAAAACGAATTGCAAACATCCTGGCAGCTTGCCTCTCCCTCCCACTCTCCCTCTTTCTCTCTTTCTCACTTTCTTCCTCTCTGTTGCTGTGCATAAAACATCTTCTAGCGCCATCAGAGCTACATGGCCCCTGGGCCCCTGAGCTGCAATTACACTCATAATCACAATGCGATTTCACTGACGCTCTCCGCCCCTTCCTGCTGCCATCCCTCCTCTTTTCCCTCCGCCCCTGCAGCCAAGACTGAACGAAGTCTAAATGAAGTGAAAGGCCTCTCCTCTCCCCAACACCCGGCCGTTTATTACCCGCTCTAATAAAAGTCCATCACAGAATTATCCTACAATGAACTGGAGCCACTAAGTTGCCAAGAAATATACTTCCAATAAGCGGCCTCTGCACACAGACATGTCTATATTTCTCGATGGGTGCAGCTGTGAGGCTTAAATCTTTTTACATGCTTTTTACAAATATAATGTTAACAGGCTTTTCATGATAGTGCAGCAAAGTGTGTTGCTGTAATGTATTTTTTTGTAGTTTATCTTTTTTTTTAAGCAGAGCTTCTTATTGATGTAATTAAATCGTATCCCTGGCTCAGCGCTCAGGCCTACTTTCATTGTTTTGAGGGGGCAGGAGCCCCGTGAGGCAGTGCACTGATGAGAGATGGATAAACAGTTTGATTTGCTGCTATCGCCCCCAGGCACAGTGTACTGGAGAGATGAGCAAGAGAAGGAAGAGAAAGCATAAAAACGGGGAGGGGTGGGAGAGGGCAAAACAGAAGGAGAGAAGAGAGAGCGAGAGGATAAGAGAACCTGTTGGGGGAGGGATGAAGGGATAGAGGTGGAGGATAAACATGCAAACAAAAAGAGGCGACAAATCACTCCTATTGTTTGTGTGCACATGTTTGTGTGCACGCAGGCAAAGCTTTTTCTCTTATTTCTGCTTGTTTGTCTGTTTTCCTCACTGTCAGTTCTTCCTTTTTTCCTGCATGGCCCCCATCTATCTGCCTTTGCCTCCTCTTTCTCCCCCGTCTCTCTCCCGCTCCATCACACCACCAGTACTGCTCTGTTTCCTACCTGTCTCCCGGTAGCCCCGAGCAATGAGGGAGCTGAAGAACACAGAGTTCATGCGCACAAAAAACACACACAAATCCACGTCTGTGCATACAAGAAAACTCATGAATGTACTTGCTAGCACCTGCAAGATGGTGCAGCCCATGGACTGGTTTTTGGCACACACAAACTTACTAAATTATGACTGTTAGCTAAGAGAAGTAGATTGATTGCAGTTGATTTGGTTAGACATGCTCATGCACACACACACACACCCTAGCTGAGGGAGGTAGAGGAGGGTTCAGTCATCCATGTAGAGTCATTGTTAGTAAAGATGCGGAACCTCCGGACTTAACCAGCCATAACAGCAGTGTGACGGGTTCTTTGTCTACGCCAATTACTGAACAAAAACAACAGCGCAGTCACAGAGAGACTAGCGCAACCCATGGCCTCCTGCATCCAAACACACACACACACACACACAGACGTGTAAGCGTTGTATTTTTATGTAACGTATTTGCTTGCAGCGCAAAGTCTAACACACAATCAGACACATAACGAGGAGCGTACACGAAACACACGTGCATGCGCAGGCATCTCAAGTGGTGCAATAAACCACATTGGGACACCCACAGCTGTGCCCTAACACAAACATTCTGTAAGCACTCACAAACACTTACACCCACTCTTATGTTGTGTAAACTTCCCCAAAAAGAGCTCTCATTCTCTTCCTCCCCCTTCCTCTTCTGTTTCTCTCCCTTCCTCGTTTTTTTTTCTTCTCAAAGTTTAAACTCATTAAGTGTAATGATATTGGAGACTCAATTTTACATAGCTCACTCATCAACCAAGTGAGATAGCAATAAAGGCAAATGGCTCCGCTGAGGCCCTAACGCAGCAAAATAAATGATGCGCCGCAACGGAAATGTAATTAATTTAGAGGCAGTATTGATAGTCCTGCCATACATGGCATTATATTTTTTAATGTGGCTTAACATCTTGATTATTCAGGGGGAAAGGCGGAGGAAAAGGCAGCCGAGACAACACGGCTCACGATGAGAGATGCTTAAAATGCCCTGACGAGTGTTTACTCCCGCTGTCTCACTTTCTCTTAAGCTTTTCATTATGCCGAGACGATAAACACCTCTCAGGAAGATGCGCTGACTTTTACAGGGGTGTGAAGGAAAAGCAGAGAAGGGTGCTGCCTGGTAGGAAAAGGATGAGAAGGCACAATTGATATTTTTTGTTGATTTCTGCGCTTACTGTTGATCCAATCCAATAATTTGTTCTCTGGTAATTTTCTGCATACTCTGTGATTAGGATCAATTTGTTTCAAAACAGTGTCTTCCACAGAAATAACCTTGTGCCTTACACGTACAAATATATATATTTTAAATGGCATTATCATTAAAATCAAATCATTTAAATTAAAAAATGGCGGCATTTACTTATTTGTTTTCATTTTATGTTCAGTACAAATACATAATCATGTATCTTAATATCATTTTAAAACGATAATTAATTCCTTGATACCTTAATCTTTAAAAATGTTATTTTCTGTAATATAACTAGTACGAGTGGTTCCTCCTGAAGTTCTGCTTTGCTCCTAACTGCTGTCTGCTGTCTCTCTTTTCAGCTAAGACGGACGAGGTGCTGAAGGCTAAAGTAGCCAAGAGAGAGGAGGAGGCCCGGAAGAAACTAGAGGAAGGTGAGTTATATGTGTGTATGTCTGTCATATATCCAACATGTGGGCTTCGGCACCAATATCAAACCGGCTCTAAATGGACAACACAGTCACAAAGGACAACAAAAAGCTATAAAATGTAACAAATTTAAAAAAAGTCTACTGTCTTAGCTGGAGCATTTTTATCTGAAAAAACAAAACAAAAGGCAAACTGGTCATGTATGTATGCATGTTAGTTTTTATAAAGCTCTCATGACATGAATATGAGCCAACAAGTGCAAGAATACAAAAAAAGGTTCACTTCCCCTCTGTTTCTCATGTCAGGTATTGCAGTATTTTTGTAGCCCCTCAACTCTCAACATTAGTGATTTTACACACTTAAACACATCTAGTATTTTCACATTTACATATTAACGTAAGCGCCCTGGTCTTGTAAAGGAGAATTCTTCCCTGACAATTCATCTGTGCTTTGCAAAACATGAACTTGGAGATACAAGGTTATTATAGTTATTTAAATTGCTGATTGCACCCCTTAGTTTTTATTAAGACGGCTGTAATCTACATAAAGATGCATAGTAGATGTTCAACGCAGAAATGTGCTTAGCATTGCAGGCAGTAAATTTATCCTGCCAACCTGAAATCCCCCACTACCACCAACATAGGACACGTACACATACACACATACACACAAAGATTATCTCGATACACACTCAAATAAAGTCAAGAGTAATTTGCAGTGGATATGCTAACAGTAATAAAAGTCCTTAGATAGAATAATGACCCCGGTCCCTGTTCTGACCAGAGCACAGTATAAATGAGAATATCAAATGTGCTGTTATCAATTGCACTGTGTGTGTGTGTGTACAGGCACACACAGGCATGTGTAGTAGCATAATTTGTTCTAGTGTGGGTGTTTTTATATTGCTGGATTCTCTCCTTGTGTCATTTTTTGTGTTTGCATCGAGCAGGCATGGCAGTGTGACCTTTAAAGTTAGCTGACCTTTTAGCCAAATGAAAGCCCAGCCATCAGAAACTAATTAGCCCTGCACTCATGCTTTGGTCCCCCAGTTCTGGGAAGAATCTATTCTCTCCTTTTCTCTATTGCACCCTGTTTTATTTAGTTTTATTTTTTCCTTTCACCACTCTCACATTCATATTATTCTTTTTTTCCTCAGTCTTAGTGCTCTGTCTCTTCCTCCCTTCCCTTTCTCTTTTCTCCTCCTACTTTTTGTCTCACACACTGTTTTTCTTCCCACCTCCATTCGTCCTCATCAACCATTTCCACCTCTCTCCTGCCCTCTTCTCTGTGTCTTTCTTACTCTTTTGCTTCTCTCTTTTCTGTGTGGAAGCATTGCCAAAGTGGTGACTAAGTGCCTTGCTTAAGGCAACAGAGCAAGGCTTCCAGTCAAATAGCTTTCTTAAGCTAAGTTCACACTGCACTGTTGCCACTTTTTGGATTCAGTTGACTCTTTCTCCCCTTTGCTCAGAGCTCGCTCATCCTTCACTCCAACTGTTCGTTCTGTGTGAAATAAGGTGTTGTACTTGACTGTGTAGTGGAGCGGTGCAGTGCAGCTTGCTGTGAAGGTGCTGGCTTCGAGGACGATTATTTCATTCCTTCCCCTGCACGGGGACACATGAAGTGAGATCAGAGAGGCTTGACAAAGTGACTCGCCCTTGCCTTGGTAGCGAGAGAAACCAGTGGTGCCGTCACAAACACACATGAACACACATCCACACACAAGCAAAGCCAGCCAGCTCCATCCTCTTTTGCCCTTCCTCCTAGCACAACTAAAATGGAGGAGGTGGGCCACTGCTGCTGCTAAACAGCAGATCACCAAGGGTCTCCTTATTCCCCGTAGGGCCTCTTAGAGGTCAACACAACTAGAAAGTTTACACTGGAACCGTTAAGTCAACTGAAATGAGAAAACCTTTAAAGAGAATGGAGGGGAGAAGTGAAGAACACTACCACCTACACTCCTTGTTCATAAATAGATTCACATCCTAGACTGGCAATGTGTTTGAGTTAGTTTAGCCCTAATCGAAACCACCGAGATCTGATTCATGTGAATGCTATGATATGCAAGCTATTATTGTAGCGAACTGTGGCTGTATACTGCGGAGCCCTGCGAGAAAAGAGGGGTTTTTATCAGCAACTGAGAGAGAGAGAAACGAGAGGATCAATAACTGACCCTGTGGTCATCAGTTAACAAAGTAGTGTTCACTTAAAAGGAGTGTTTGGCTCTCTGGTTAAGGGCAGCCAGATGATGCTAGTGGTTGAAAAAGGAAACATGTGATATGAAAGGGTGTGAGAATAAGAGGGGAGGATGATTCCTTTGTTAGTTGCATGCCTTGTTTAGGCTATTAAAGCTGAGAGATGTTGTTTGTGTGCCCAGGAGGCTTTTAGCTAACATAGTGTGTCCAACTTTAATAAGCTGGACCAACTGCCAGTGTATCACAGACGGTTTGTGTGGACTGTGCTGTTGGCTGGCACTTAACTGAATAACCAGAGCGACTGTGTGGTAGTACTGTACTGTATTCAGGGCTGGACAATAAACCAATTATATCAAATTATGAATCTCTTGCCGACCTAAACTTTACTCATCCTTTCCCTTTCGTGTGGACATTATTAAAGCTACGTGTGCATCAAGAGCACAAACACACATGTACCAACCAATCAGTGCAGTATGTATGACTGGTCATTCTGTAATTAAATAGGACAAAAATATAAGAAGTGGGCCAACATGAGAAAGAAAATATATAAAGCTGTAACTTCCGTTATTGATCAATCTGCCAAGTATTCATTCATTCAGTCATTAGTCTTTTCCAGAACCGATCTTTATTTATATATTCTTTGTTTTGTCCAACCAAAACAATCTAAAACCATAATATATTCAGTTTATTATCACGACAAAGCATCAAACCATTAAAGAAGCTGGTGAAACTGAATTTTTTTATTAAAAAAGACTGAAATTTATAATGAAAATATTTGCTTATAATAATAATTATCTGTTGATCCACTCATGAATTAATCATCTATTTGCTTCAAAAAAAGTTATATTTCTCATTATTAAAGTAAATCTAATCATTTAATTTAGTATAGATTTTAGATCGTATTGTTCAGCCTAGTAGTGTGTTTCTTATTGTTTTATTGTTTGTGTTTTGCTGTCAATACAGCATAAACTATTCATTTCATGTTCCAATCCAACTGGGAAGTTTGATGTCAAGAAAATAAGAGATGGAATTGAAAAGAGAAAAGTGTCTATTATTCCCTCCTCACTAAAATTTACCAATAAGTGAGTCACGATTCAGTGGTTGGGTGTGTGTTTGTTTAAGTTTGTCATTAGTCAGGGCCCCATTAGACTATGTGTTAACTCCTCCAGCTTTTCTTTATATATTTATTATCCATCAGAGTTAAAGAAAAAGGTAACACATCAACCAGTTGCTATGAAAATTGGTGTCAAATGCTTGATAACCCCAATTCATTCCCACACACTCACATGCTGCTTCAAAGGGCCCTAAACACACCCTGAACACTGTCGCTCAGTGAAGTTTTGGGTAATGTGTGTCGTTCATGAGGCACTGATGGAAACAGATTTTCATTTGTGCAGCCACTCTCCGACATACAGAATTATGTAGATATGGATTGGACACTAGCCTATAGCCTGTGGATGGTATTTTAGCCCTTATGCTGCTCTGTCCCCATTACCTCAAAACCACCACCAGATTGGGAGATCATATATTTTAATGAGACGTATAATAGCTCTTTAACCCATATCATTAGGGGAATATATACCTACGGTTTGCTCTTTTGGCAGTTAAACGAAAGGACTGTTTCCCTAATTACGCGGTGTGTAGGACAGGTCACGGGTTGGGTGTGTACCTGTCTGTGTGTGTCTGTGTTCAGGAATTATATGACCATTAAATATTCAGCCGCAGGCCCCCATCCAGCCCCCACTTCCTCGACCTAGCATCCATTAACGCCTCATCACCGTTTAACTAGCTCTGTTGTCAATCACCACAGGGCCTCGACTAAAAGAGAAAATGTCTGGATTTGGTTTCTTCCCTTACTTGTCCAACATACAGAAATAAGAGTGAATACACATCTGTAATAACTGTAGGGGGCCTCAGTCAAAGACAATCAATATTAGAGAAATATCATTAAGGGCGCATGTGCCCGTTCCATCATTTGTTTGAAATAATATTTCTCTTGTTAGGTGTGATTACGTGCTCTGCTAAACAATTTGTCAGTCAGCTAAAATTTCCGCTCTGCATGCAATAGCGGTGTGGGTGTGTGCGTCCATAATAAATGATGTGATCCCTTTTCTAATTGAAAATAATAACTAATCCACGGATAACAAGCTCTTGTATAATCCAAAGCCATATCCCTTCAGTTCTGGCCTATCTCGGCTGTAATAAAAGACAGGAAATGAGAGGCAAGTGAGAGTGGTGGCTTGGACATTGACGCTTAATGTAATCTGCCTTGAAATCAAATTATTTGACCTGGAAAGCCTAACAATACAAAACTCCTGCCGGGCTGCTGTTAAATATTTAGCACGTGCCTGTCATGAATACAAATGGTGCGCAAATTAGAATCTACAGGCGCGTGACCCCCATATCACACCCCGGGAGCACAGGGGGGCTGGCTCTGCTTTAAATGTTTTAATTACCGGGGCCATGGTGTGGCTTGCCACGCTACCTCGCCGAGCAGCATCGGCGCTGCTCAGGCTGCCACTTGAAGGACAAGCGGTGAAATTCATCCGCTGGTAAACACGAGTGATCTGGTGTCCATGATCTCATCACATTAACTAAAACATGAGGATTCAATAAAGAGAGTGTCTGAATTATACCATGCTATAATTATAGTTCCCAGCATCCTCTCTCAGGCTTAGAGCATTATACTTTTTTTAAGCTGTGTTCTCTCCACTGGCTATATGATCTACCGTAGGACTCCAGGGAGGCACTGTATTGCTCTTGTGCACTCTGTGCTGAAGGAAGATCTGTCTCAGTGATTTTGATGTAAGAAAATCTGGTTTGTATCGATTCTATATTGATTAGTGGAGTTAGCCTCATCTCCTGTCGTTACTTCAGATAAATGGCCTTATTTGTTGTGTTATTATGTTCAACACAATCATGCCAGGAACAGTCAGAGGAATATTGAGCCGACACTTCATTGGCTTTATGGGTTCCATTTGTTCCAGGAATTAAAGGATGTTTTCTGCCTGTATAGCACTGCAGAGAAAGTGTAAAAGAGAGCACACTGACAATCAATTACACCTTCACTTTAAAGGTCTGTTTCAAACAGAAACTTACAGGAGAACGTTCCACGTTTATATCTGATTTTTGTCCTGCCTAAATAGTGATTGATTTAGAGATGAATACTGCCACAGATTCAGTCTAGCCATCGCTCTTTTTTTATTTTCTCCTTTCTCCTCCCTATTCATTCAGGTTTGTGGTTCCCCCCACGTTGAAATGATTAGTTATGCAAGGCTTGTAAGCACTGAATCAGAGTTATGGTCCCTGGGGAAATAAATTTGGCAGAAAATCAGTGTGAGAAGATTTAATTATCACGAGGAGACCTTTTTTCCTTGCCTTGGCCCACTGAAGCCCAAACTCCTCTCTCTCTCTTGCTCTCTCTTTCTCCCTCTCCCTCCCTCTCTCCTCTCCCTCCCTCTCTCCTCTCCTCCTCTCTCTTCTCTCTCTCTCTCTCTCTCTCTCTCTCTCTCTCGCTATGCTCAGCTCCACACGCTACAGCCAAAAAAACCCTGGCGTGCAGCATGGACGCCAGCCCTCTCCTTGCCTTCCTTCTCCTCCCAATTTGTTTCATTGCACGGTGATAAGCCAAGCAATTACTGCTTTATTGATTTTTCATCACTGCAAATTTAAAGTTGATTTTTTCCCCCTCCCCTACCTCTCGCTTCCCCTTTCCTCCCTCGGAAATGGCCCGGCAAGGTGATTAGGTGACCTCCTGTCCTGCTAGTCCCGTGAACGAGTGGAGGCGCATGCCGAATTCCGCTAACCCCCTGTGACCCTTTGTTGTCCCGGGGTAATGGGATGCTGATGCTACCCGGTGTGTGGCTGTCACTTCTGCAGCTATGGAGCCTATAGCGTAATCATTTCTATAAGGATATCAATGGGATGACATGTTTGACTCGGTAGCAGCCTTGCTATCTCTACCATAGGCTAGATTACACAGAAATTGACCATGCAGACCTCCAACCTGTGTTCACTCAGGTCAAGTGGACAGATGATTGACAGCACCCTTTTACCCTCTGTGATTGGTAATCGTTTCTTAGGTCACCCTTATCAATTAATCTGCTAGTTGGCCGATCTACGTAACCTGTTTCACTTACCACACTGATATATTTTCCAGATTTCGTGTCCATTCTATTTATGTTTACGAGTGTTTCATGCAAATCAATTAGATATTGGATGTAAAAAAAAAAATTATTTTTTGCAAATTATTTTTTACATTCACTTGTTTAAATGTTATTTTTTTTTCTTTCTGAACCTTCTGAAAATTAAAAAACAATTCTAGCTAAATCATCAGTATGACTATTTCAACCTCAGTATCCATTGCTATGGGATTGCTATTGGGAGTTTGAAGGTAGAGCAGTAGTTTGCTGCTCTAACTGAAAACATTCCCAATATGTGAAAGTGGCTTCCACGCACACACAAACACACACACATGCGTATGTCTGGACATGATCATAAACAGCATTAGCGTGCTTAGTGCAGTCTAACAGGGTGGTCAGACTGCTGTGATTAGACACACCCGCAGACTGTCGCAGGTCAAAGTGCTGGCATCCTGGGTGGCTGTGGCCATGTGGTGGCCCCTGCGAGGTTTGTCATTAGACATCAGAGGTCACTTAAGAGTGTGTGTGTGTGCGTGCGTGCGTGTGCGTGTGCGTAAATATGTGTTTGTGTGTCTCTGTTTTGAAATGTGATGTGTGTGACGATTCAGGAATTGGAATGTTTGATATGAGGCCGCATGAGAGTCCCGTGTGTGTGTGTGTGTGTGTGTGTGTGTGTGTGTGTATTGGGGGGCTTTGGTGGCACTACACTGTGCCATGAAAAACAGGGAGCAATTGGATCTACAATTTATTTATTTATCAACTTTATAAATCAATTTATAAATCAACTTTTGTGTCATACTAAAGTACGTTAACCTGTGTTTAGTAACACTTTTATACAGTTTATATGTGGCTGACCTTGGTTGGGAACATTGTCACAAAGCCTGATTACAGTCACATGACATATGTTGTCCCATGATCCGCACTTTAAACCAGATTTTTATTTTTTGGGATACAAGAAAATCATGTGGGAAAATATTGCAGTCCCTATTCTTGCTCCTGCAACTCATTCAGGGACAAGCTATACCTGTGACATCAGGACGGGTCCAGCGATCCAGGCAGTAGAGGGAGGTCGTATTTCGGGGGAAGTTGTGCCGTCTGGAGGGAAAGTACACCATTTTATACTTCTGCACACACATAAGCAGGATGCAAAGAGAAAGACTCTGCCCCCCCTTCGTACACCAGTACAGCTGACAGAAATCAGACATATCAGGACTGACTGGACATTATAGTCACACAGCTATTCATGCATTTCCTTCCTGTAATTTAGTCCATGAAGGAAAATAATTTACAATGAGGAGTTTTAGATTTACATGCAAATGATGATGTCACTCTTGTTTTGTTTTTTTGCATGATTCCCTCCAATAAGGCAGAATGCAACAGAAAAAACGGAGGGTAATATATTACACAGTGCCAAGGTTATTAGTCTACAACTGAGGTCAGAAGAGGAGGAGGTGGGGGGCATTTGCCTAATTAATTACTACTCAGACACACACAGTCACAGCCATGACCTTTACTAATATAGTTTGTAGCAGACCACACAAACAGGAGACTCTCTGCCTCGCTGTCCCTTTTCCTCTCTCTCCTACACACACACACACACCCTGTCAGGCCAGCAAGTGAAAGGGAGAACAATTACAACCCAACTTAAGGGGAAATGAGTTGGTTGCTTGAATGGCTACATGTCAAGAAGACCGGTAGTCACAAGGGTGTGTATGTGTGTGTATGTGTGTTGATGTTCATGTGTTAGTGTATGTGAAAATCGAGCCGATTTCCTGGATTCAGATTACATCATTTTCATTTTAAAGACCTTGCTCCAATTAAGTAATTAGTTGTGTGGTGTTTCTCTAATTATAGAGTTGTTCATAAAAGAGCTGCTGACCAGCCTGGGATTGAAAAATGGAGACCACTGCACTTTTTCTCCTGGATGCACACACACACACACAGACACAGACACAGACACAGACAGCCTAGTTTAACATCAAGTTAATGCAGTCAAATGCATGTTATTTCTGGTAAAGGGCAGGGCAGGGCTCTATATTCTAATCACACTAAAACAGCACTGTGCTTAATAAAGAGCTCCTTGAGTCTCATAGACAGATTACTGTACTCAAGGTTACTCAACAGTTAAGAGAGGGAGAGTTTAAGGTACGTGTTCCTTCATCTATGTTGTGCTGTATTTTTTACAACACTGCTTCATCATGTTTCAAGCCTCTCCTATTTTACAGTAAATACAAGCTGCCTTTCATTATTCTCTGTGCAGAAAAGTCTTTAATAAATCAGCTTTAACCAATAAGTATCTACTTAAAAATGTCATAATGCACACAGGGGAAGTTTCCCTCCTACAGCATGCTGACGCCATCTTACATGCGAGTCCTGAAACTACAAGATCAACAAAAGCAGAACATTTTGCTTTGTGAGAATTTGATAGAATATAAGGGAACAAAATTTAATACAAAATGTTAGGAATGCCACCAGTCCCCCTTTCAAGCCCATCGACAGAGAAAGTGGCTGTGATCTTGAAGATCTCACCACTCAGCCTGTGAAAGCTTCACTATTTAATGAGATTCTGTGATGCTGCCCAGGCACAGGACATCGGCTAACACTCATACTGCTCTCTTTCTCTCCCTGACACACACACACATAGCAAGAGAAACACACCCACCTGGTTTTGGTTATAAACTCTATGTTTGCAGTTAGCACCACGCAGTCAGGTCAGCAGGAGCAGTCAGGTCTTTGCTAGGATTTCAGATAAATAGCTGACTTATATGCAGTAAATATACAGTAGATGCCTTTACACTTTGTTTGCACTAGTTTCCCGAACAGTAGACCCATGTTTTTGACGATGAATGCATTATTTATACACATGATAGTGATAGGTACAGTGTCAACAAGGCAACAATAAACATGTCATCTCTGACAAATGGCAAATGTTCTGAACCAATTTCAAGTAAATACCGTGTTATCTTTTTTTCAAACCAGTGTGTTTGAAAGCAGGAATGTAGCATGCATTGCGGCATTTTTCCCCCCAAAATTTGTCTCATCAAAGTCTCATAAGTTATGTCTGAGGTTTGCGTGACAGGTACATGTGCAAACAAATATTGTAGCAACACAAGTCAGTCAGAGCAGTTTTGACAGCAGAATCAAACAATTACATGCATCATCATTTCATATAAATAAAGTCTATGACTTCAGATATTGTGCCTGATAGATGGATAGGTGGAATGAATGACTGGGTCCAATCTATTGTTCCTCCCCATGATTTCATTATGGGTGCAGACAGAAGGGGGCTAAACACATGCATTTAATTGTAGTAGCAAGGTTTTTCAGTACAAATGGGGAGAATATACTGGAGAGCAACTGAACCAGGGTCAGTTGAGGAGAGGAAGTTGAGAGGATAGATGAGCAGAAAGGGGTTGAATGACAGAAGAGAGAAGTGGTGAGTAGGTAGGGATGAGCGAAGATGTGGAAGGAGATAGCCAAGCATGGCGCGTGGCTGCCATGTCATCCTGTCATTAGCAGGTTGTTTGGGTCTTTAATTCATCATTCAGACCTTTATTGACTGGAGAGTGGGAGATCGCTATCACTCGGAGACACTAGAAGGAGCGTGTGTGTTTGCCACTCAGTCACCAGCTGCTCTTCATTTCCTGATGCCAAATAGATATCGCATAAGATATCACATAAACATATCACATGCCATTATCTGCTAAGGTCAAATAATGCTCAAGGCTACATGGCCATTTTATCCAAAGAGTGTGATCATGTATGCTATTCTGCATAGGTTCCAGAGAACTTATAGACCTGACAATTAATATAAGAGGCTTAAGGGAGACAACTGAGCTTTAGTGATGTGTGACAGGCCTCTGATGACTGTGACAGGAGTCGTCAGGACGGCAAACTCCACAGAGACCAGTTGACACTGTGATAACAAGGTGAACACCGCAGGGGATCGCTTGGCCCGTGTATGTGTTTGTGGTTGAAGGTGCATTGTTGGGAAACACGGGTTATGGAGACATGTGGCTTTTTTTGGAGCGTGTGGGGGGGGAGGTGGGGGTAACATATGAGTGACTGTGCGCATTATGTGTGCGTGGTCTCGTGGGAACACACATTAGACTGGCTTAGCCACCTGCTCTGTCATTGGACATCTCCCTGCTCACACGCGCACTTACAAACACATACATACATACGTGCATACTCCTTGGGGACACACTTGGGACATCTGGCTCAGCCTGTCAGAATTTTCCTTCATTTTGTCTGACCTGTTGACCCCCTGGCAGCCACAGGCGTCAGACAGGCATCAGCGTCACATCTTGGCATTGTTGCAACGCCACCATTGGTGGTTTGCTGGCTTACAGACACCCTACAGATCTGTGCAGAGGAGAAGAAGCTCATGGTGGTTTAGCTACTCTTTAGCTGACATTTGGATTGTTTTGATAGTTCAGGTGTTTCTCTGCTTGCCTCCTCACTCATACCTCTGGGTTGCTGATCTGTATTTGTCTGCTCTCATTATCCTCATCTCCTTTCTTTCTCTCTCTAAATGCATCGCTCTTTTTTTTCTGTCTCCCCTACTCATTGAGGTCTCATTTTTCAGTGCCTAAAGCTGGAGGGTATTAGTTATGCAAATATTGACGTGCAGCTTTGCCCTGCTAGCTATCAATTGAAATCAGCAAATCGATGAGCCTAATAGCTGCTCATTAAGCACTTGATGCATTTCCAGGGCTAACATCAGAACCTGTCAGCGGCTTCTAATCAATACAGTCTAAAAGTATTACCTAACCAAGGCCCACACCAGACACCTTTTTAATAACCTAAGTTGGCTGTCTGGCTTTCTGTGTAGAAGTAGAACTCTGACTCAATGGCTCTGGGCCTAAGCAGGACAGGCTTAAACTTCTCAGTCATAACAACAAAATATCTCATTAGCGGCAACATTTCCAGACACCAAGCAGACACATTAGGTTTCTTAATTTATTTGTTTTAGTGACGGTGTAATAGAAATCTTCATCCACGAAGCAAAATGTCTCACACAGTGTCATTCGGTGCCGATAATGAAATCTCATCAGTCGGATTTTAATAAGTAACCTATTGTTTCATTTTTTTTTTTTCTATTGTTGTTCAGTCCAATTCCCAGGCATGCGTTGGAGCAGCCTGTTGTTTGGGCCTGGAGAATGGTACGGTAAAGACTTTGATGCAGCCAGGATGCTGCTGCTGAGAACAGGGCCAGACCGGAGCCCCTCTATCGCCCCTAGCACACAGCCCTGCTAAGCTTAACTCAGCTGTTTGATGCCAAGCGCTGTGAGTGTGTGCCTGTGTGCGTACAATGCGTGTATGTGTGTGTGTGTGTTTACCCAGCTCAGGGGTTACATAAACAAGAGCAGCTAGCCTACAGGTAAGACCCACAGGAGACCAGCCGAGAGAGAGAGTGTGAGAGAGAGAGAGAGAGAGAGAGAGTGAGATGGAGCGCCAGTCTCTTACCTTGGCATTCCCCTGTTGTTGTCGCCATTGCTGGAGCTGGATATTCACTAATGAAGGGCGAGCTGGAAAATGACTAAAGGAGATAGTAAACAAAGTTACTGCACACGCACACACATTGAATACACTCGTACACGTGTGTTAATATAGTTAACTTGGTGGAGGCAGGCATCCGTGCATGTGTTTGTGTGCATCCCTGATGTATCTGGGGCTGCTGCAAAGAGATGGGGAGAATGTGGGCGGATGGGGGATTGGAGGCGGAGGCTGGCAGCGGGGCAGTTGGCCGCTGGTGCAGAGACAGAAAGAGCGGGGAAGGGGATCGGAGGGAGGGGAGGGTACAGCGGAGATAAATCATTAGAGAGCAGGTTATTGGAAATGCAGGGAGATAAAAGAGTGAAGAAGCCAGTAATTGCCTTAAAGATCAGACTACAAAGCATTACTTTGGATTTTACAAGGCCAGCCAGCAACAAAAGAGCAGTAATTTATGAGCTCAGTGTAAAAGAATAGCATAATTACATTAAAAATTAATGCTAATGAGGGCTAAAATGGGGAAGGTGGTTATTATGAAAGTTTGTATTCATCTTCCCTGGGTTGAATGATGGCTAGTGGCTTGATTAATGGCTTAATTTCTATCAATTAGCAGGCAAAAAAATCTCCACTGAGACGGGCCTAAATTGAGCATTGAATTACACATCTTTACCGCGGTGCAGGGAGAGAGGAGGGGAGGGCATATTATTGAAACCTGGGAAAAGAAGAGATGTTGCTGTGTGTGAGCGTGTGCATGTGAAAGCCCGGTATGGGTTACAAAACTTGGATAAATGTTTATCCTCACGTATTTTAAGAACTGATGTTTGCGTCGTTGTTGGGTTTGCAGTAAACTGTGTGTGTGTGCGTGTATGTGTGTGTGTCAGCGGTGAGATAATTAGAGAAACACGTAAAACCATTGGTAGAAAAGAAAAAAAACATCTATGAAACTCTTTCTAAATTTGAATCTCTGCCTTTGACAAATTGAAAAATATTATATTCTTTCGTTATACTGGCCAAATTAAAATGGCAGTATATTTCTTGTGCTTACTGTGCTGAAGTCACACTGCCCACCATAAATACATCAGCTCAGTTTGCCCTTTCTTTACTTTGGCCTGTTCATTTTTAATACATTCATTAAATGCCTTTAAGCTCTGTGTTTGCCATATAATTTCAAAACACCGTCAAAGATGTGCCGCAATTTGCAGGACCTCAATAAAACAAGCAGTTAGTTTCCCTTTTTATTTATTTTTCTCCACACAACAAGTGCTGCAGTAATTTAGCTGGCACGCTAGTGCACTCAATTACTGGGATTAATCAGCAGCAGCAATATATTCAGCTCGGCTGCTCTTGATTGACAAACTGTAGACCAAAGTCAAGTTTACAAAGACAATGCTGCCATAGCCCAAGGCCTCTGCTCATATGTAGACATGTGTTGTTGAACAGCTCCCTCTTCTGGCGGGGGAGTGTAACTGCTGCACAGCGCTCTCATCTTCAAGGCTGAAGGAGATGAGCTGAAATCTGTTTTCATTGGCTGGTTTGATTTTCTCTCCCGTCTTCTGGTCTTAATCAATGAAGTGGACAAACAGCTATTTAGAGAGAACAATAGCCTATCGATTCTGAGCCACTCATCAGCACTGCTGTCTGTCCAACTAATTTCAGTAATGAGATGGCAAGTGAGTTTTCTGACTCCCTCTTTTACTCACGCACACACACACAGACACACACACCCTGGCATGGGTGTAAAGGACACAAACACACGTTAATGTACATTGCTCAGTCACTATCCATTATTCTAATCTGCAGATACAAAACAAAAGTTTATTGATTGAGTATGACTCCATTTCCTGGTTCCCAGTAATGGTTGTAATGCATGTCAGCGTGCCGACACAAATGCCATAGAGCGCTACCAATAACCTAATTTAAAGCGGTGGATGCAGTACATTTAATTGTCTACTTTTGTTTCTTTTTCCTTTCTGTCTCTTTCTCTCTTTCTGTTTTCTCTTTCTCAGCTTTCACTTTATCCTCCTCATCGCTGAAAGAGAAGCGCCCCTAATGCGGTGACAATTGAGTCGACCTGTTAAATTAATTTGCCAGATAATGTGTCAATATTAAATATCAACTTTGACCTCTCAGAGCAGTGGAGTGCGCTCACCCAGCTAGAGTATTGATTTTTGTCTGCCTCTAAGCTCGCTAGGCCCGCACTCAAAGTCCATTATTTTTGATTTTCTCATGAAATACATATCTTTTCCCGCTGACATCTGACAAACAGCATATGGAAGTCATTTTATCTACTAATAATGTGTTTGTCAAAAAGTCTGAGCTCTTAATGGATTCCTGCAGCACACACGGACAGCCCAGCAACAGACAGGCCTGCCAAGGAGATGGTAGCAGATATGGCGGGGTGTGCGTGTGGATACATGTCAGCGTGGTGGTTTGTGTGGTAGTTCTTTGTGGAGGGCATTCGTGCTCAAAGGACAGCAGAGAAGGGGGTAATTGAAAAAGTGAATTATTTGTGCTGATTTAATTGTCGGCCAGTCACAGGTGTTAGCTTTCATTCGAACACATGCACGCTCTTGCAGCCGAGCAGTGAGCAGTGGTGATAGTGGTGTGAAGGACAGGCCACAGTCTCCAGGAGGATATTGGGCCAGTGTTCAGACTTCATCTAGCAGCCCAGTCAAGGTAATTACTATTTTTGGAGCCGCTGTGCAGTGCGTCTCTGCTCACATCTTCCCGCACAGGATGACAAGCTGATAGTCTGTCATATAGGAAGGCTTAATTCCACTTGTCACTCAGTTGTCCAATTCTGCAGTGCATTTAAATCAAAACCGAGTTTGTTTGAGTGCTATTATGAACTATAATAGGGTGTGTGTGCCTTTGGTGTGTGTGTTCGCGTGTGTGTGTGTTTGTGTGTGAGATAGCATGTGATACTTTGCTTTGAAAGCCGGAACAAATATTCATTTATTCATTAAACACCAGGGCCATGAAGATCTGTTGTGACACCCTTTCTGTAGCTGCTAATGGATTGAATTAATTCCTGCTATTAGCTCCAATTGCATGCTGTGTGTGTGTGTGAGACAGAGTGTGTGTCACTTGCATGTATGTATTAATGCCAGCTATGAGTGTAGCGCAGCCAACTATGTAAGTTTGCAAACACACATGTAAATGTGGGAGTACTTATATCTTGAGTGTGTGTGTGTGTGTGTGTGTGTGTGAGAGACAGACAGTGTGTGTATTCCCATTTGTGTACTTGTTTTCATGACACAGCCTACATGAGTGGAGCAGAGAAACATGGATGTCTGCTGGATTGACAGATAGAGAGATGGGAGAGTGCAGGAGAGGACGGATGGATGGGGGAGAGAGGGATGAATATTGACTGATCAGTGGAAAGATTGACAGCCAGAGAATAATGGGAGCATTCAGACTCTCTTTTTTTTCTGTTGCTAACTTTCCCGGCACACCTATTTTTGCCCTCCTACGCTGCGACGACTGCTCTTGAATTCTTGAAATGATTTATTATCTGATATGCAGAATCCTGATGTGTTTATATCCGAGAGTAATTTACTGGAAGCCCTTTCTGTCTTTTTGTTTGATTGGACGAGCCAGAGCAAAATACTTTCTGATACATGAAAACTATATGAAACCTAATCACATTTAGACTCCATAATGAAATTCCATTGCAGTGAGTTTGTGTTCATATTTTGATTATTTTAGAATGCATTATCTGAGTGTAATTCACTGTCTGGCTATTATCTTGTTAGTATCTTTTTCCTCCTCTTGCCTTTTGTAGGAGCTCTATGCCCTTGGCTAAGCAAGAGTCCTTTTTCATGGAGGCCAAGATTAAAATAGGGGAATATCAGATATTTCATATTGTATGTGTCAAAAAGCATTATACAGAGAGATAACATACAATCAACTAAGCCCAGTCCAAATGAAATCTGGTGCCTTTCAGAGAATGACAAGGGGATAGCTGACCCTGTGTGTTTCTGTGTACATGTGTGTGTTTCTGGACATGTGTGCATGCTTTTGTTCATAGCCTGCCTTCTGTGTAACGTGTTTCAGAGGGAACTTCTCTAGAGCAGCAAGTGCGAAGGATAAAGGACATTGAGGCCATCGAGAGTGATTCCTTTGTTCCTCAGGCTTTCAAATCATCCAGGGATGACATAAAGGTGCGTTCTGTCTCTCTTTCTCTACCTACCCCTCACTCTCGCTATCTTTTCACTCTGTCTCTTATTGAATTTACCTTTCTGCAACGCTGTGCCGTCTGTCCAGAGACAGCCCAGACCAAATCAAACATTCATTCAGCGCCGTTTGTTCCGACCTGAGACGGTTTCATCAGACGCTCCACTGTTCGCCGCCTCCAAAGCGGCAGCACCCACACAAAAGCTACAGCAGGCAACAGCCATCCTCTGTCTTTCTCTCTCTGTCTCTCTCTCCCCCCTCTGGTTGTGCAGATGCAGACAAAACACAGAAGTCATTATTGAAATGTCTCTGAAGGAGCAAGAATTAGATTTGTTGGGGCTCATGGCTGTTTTGAAAAGATAGGCGAAAACATGTGACAGCAAACCTGCACACACATTTGGGACACATCCCGGTGAGTCTGACAAAGGTCAAGACCCATGTGGCTGCAGCTTGGACTGGACTAAGCCAATCTGCCCTGGCCTGGTCAGACTGCACAGATTGCACATGCACAGTATACTCTGCCTTTCCCTGCCTGAGAGTGCAATGCCCTTTTCACATATTGAACCTGAAACATAAGCAGGTGCAACTATCCAGCTGGGTAGCAGCTTTCATTGCTCACACCTAGATCTGATGTTTACCTCATAAAAAACAACATAGAAAAATAGAAAACTTGTAAGGAAATAACAGTTTGAAGTACAGAAGAGGATGCAGTTCTACAATATCGGTTGCATTTTGAGAACAGAAGTGCTTTAATGAAATACAAATTCAAGTTTACACTTCTTTTTTTAACAGCACTCATTGGTTTCCAAATTAATCTCGCGGGTATCGTCCTCATTAGTTAAATATTACTTCCGATATCTAGGTGATTCATCTTTAGTTGGGGAGATTTCATAGTCTTTCAGAGTCTTTTGGCTATATCACATCCTTGGCTGAAATGAAGAGGACAATGGCTAAATATACTGCACATTTAAACATTGTTTGACTACCCTAGAACAGATATCATTGGGTTATTCCTATTTAATGACATTTCTAATTAATTAAACAATTTCAAACTATATAGTGCCAAAGATTTTTTAAGATGTCACGCAAGCTGCGTTCCTCAGAATTTTTTATTCAGCACATTGTTACCAAGAATTGTGATGACCGCTTACACTATTTGATATCTGGCACATCACCATACTTATTAGCCAGAGTGTTTTATATCTCGCTCACTTTATGTGTCCTGCCAAATGAATTTTAAATAGATCTTTCCAACTGGGTAAACATTTGCTCTGGGGCTGGTTTTAGGAGTGTTTGAAACATGAATGGACTTGGCAAACTATTAATTTTGATATTTGCTCTTTATCAAGCACAACAAGAGAACAGGCCATCCTTCCAAATATGGGGCTTAATATAGTTTTTAGTAATACCTCCAGGGATGGAGGAAGAATCATTTCTAAACATCACGTTTCTTTCTGTCAGCTTGGACTCCTGGCAACATAAAGGGGACAAGAAGTTCTTAAATGTAAAGAAAGGGGAGAAGATACATTTAATAAATCCTTGATTTATGACACATTAACAACATGAGCCCCCTCATGCTGCAGTTTAGTGCAAATATACTCACAGAAAATCTAAGGATATAATATGAGGGGAGAAACATCCACATACACAGATGGATGAGACATTAAATCTGGATCCAGGATACAAGTTGATTACTGTCCATACACTAAGCCAGACTTTCACTGCCATCTGCTGGACAAATGGTGCATTGCATGTTACAGTCCTTTTCTGTGTCCCAATTCTGTACTGCATACTTACTGTACATAATGTGTGATACGCACCAATCTTTATACCAACCGGAAATTATGAAAGACATGCACTAAAAGACCTCCTTTGCAAATTGGGAAACTAAATTTGAAATTGATCTTTTGTGCTTGAAGATCTTATATATTTGCAGCTTTTTTCCGATGTTTTGCAGCCACATTAATGCCTCCATTTCCTTTTGCATTGTATCTATATATTAATATCGCTTTGGCTAACATATTCTTTTACTTTACTAAAAAATGTCAAGTCAAATTTTATTTTTATAGCCCAAAATCACAATTTTTCTGTACAATATTCAAAACCCTCTGTCCTTAGACCCTTGATTTGGGTAAGGAAAAACTCCCCCAAAACATGTAAGAAACTTCAGGAAGAGCCACAGAAGTGCAGGAGGGATCCCTCACCCAGGACAGACAGACATGCAATAGATGCCGAGTGTATAGAACATGTGTATATGAACATTTCGAGGACAGTTTCTGATATATGAAGATTATAAAATATATGTAGAGAATGTGGATCCAGGAGGATGTTGAAACAGCTTCAGATCTCACCGAGTCAGACATCATTTCTTTCACAATTTATTAGTTGAATTATATTTAATCATGTTTCTGTATTAGTATGCCTTTTGGTGCTCTAAAGTCTTTGTAAATGTGAATAAATTCCTGTTTTAGTTTGTTTGTGACACATATATGCATGTTTTGTGTATTTCTGTGACTACAGGCCGAGCCAGTTGAGGTGAAGCAGGAGTCCGATAGGGCAGATTATCAGGATGTCACTCTTCCCATCTCCATAGTCTACAACGACAACGACACGCTCGCCCATCCCAGCGTAAGTTCACACACAAGGCAAACCCTGCAGTTCTATAACACAGACTTTTTAACACCCAACAAAGTAACTTTCAGTCCTCAGGCACAGATAAAGTTGATCTCGCTTCTTGTCATTTTATCTTTTGGTACCATCTTGTTTTTATGAGTGTTGTGCCCATTGATTGGTGGGCAAACTTTGTAAACTTTTTCTTTTAAAAAGTACGGCAGCTGCTATCAACACCACCACTATTTACACCATTCCTGCATATTCTGACAATGTGCTTCGTATAGTATAGGACACTGCGGTATAGTAGATTATAGCCTCCTAACATCACCTCCTCCCCTGCCTGCAGACCAATGATGAAAAACGAGAAGGAAACTTTAAACTCCAATAACGCTCCCTGGGGCTTCCCAGTCATCTATCTCCACTGGGGAAACTAAGTTATGCCCTGACGTATGCAGATAACCCCCTCAAATACACACACACCGCCCGCCAGCTCAAATGCACACACACATACACACCCTCAGACAGGCTGATGTATGGTAGCAATATGCCCCAGGCGGGCCCCGGCCTCAGCTTCAGCTACAGCTCCACTTCCAATTAGAACAGATGAGTCCCATTAGCCCAGGCCAGATACTGTCATCCCACACACACAGCCTCATTAGCACCATGACACCAGCGCAGGGTCGACAGACAAGAACTCACTGGTGTTGAATCTAACACACAGATAACATGCAGTGCAGCTGTAAGCAGCGTAGGTTTAGGAATGAGGGATTGACGTGGCCGCGGTCGCTCTACAATCTGCATAATAATAGACACATATCATCGAAGAGATGTACAGTATGTACACATATCCAGCATGTCAACATCAACTTTCACACAAACACACACACTGAATATAGAAATGATTTTCCAATTTCTCCCTGTGCCTCAGTGCCTTGCTTCTCAGTCTTATAGTCATTATGTTACTTCCTAATAAACAGATGGCTCCATTCATCAGACACTTGCAGCAGCAGTTTTATAGCCCTCTTACAATCAATATCATTGCTGCTGGTGATGTACTGCGACGAATACAAGTCACATGTGTAGGCCTTTTTCTGTCACCGGGGCGAACACACTGCTAGGCCCACAGAATGGATGAGATTAAGATAAATAAAGACTAGTAAGACATGTAAGATACAACAGAATCATCAGTGTGACTCAGAACTCCATAAGGAGGTCCCATGGGGGTCAATGGACAGTACTAACAACTCAACTTACTAGGAAACATAGCTCATTCATTTCTGTCACATTCTTCCTGTGAGTAACCTGAACTGTAGTAAATTCAAACAGAGCAATTAAACTAGAAAGGTGTGGAGGTGGTCAACAAATTCTGCCGGTCTTGGTGAGGTTTTTTTTTTTTTTTAAAAGCTCCATGTCAATCTTCCTTTTCAATCTGTAGAACATATGGCGGTGTCATATTGTTGGAAATTTGGTTGCAGATATGAACTATTGTTAACTATTGTCATTTTCCAAACAAACATGCCAAACATTTTTGGTTTCAGGTTCTCAAATACAAAATTTTTTTCCATTGCTATTATTAAAAAAATATGTATTTTATTTGTTTACTTTTGCTGGGACGGTGCACAATTAAAAGTAATTGCACCAGAGTTAGCAGGTAATCTTTCCTGCAGTAAATGAAATATCTTTGGGTTCCTTGAATTGATCGTCGAGCAAAACAAGACATTTGATTATGAAATTGTTATGGGCGTTTTTTCACTGTTATATGATAAAATTATTAGTTCACTCATATCTGAGGTTTTGATTTTATACCTTCACATACCAGATATGCAGTTTTTGTTTTGTGTTTCCCGGCGCACTCATTTTTCCACTCAATCATGCCATGCCCTGTCATTTAGAATTAACTTCCCTTAGCTGTTTTTATGTTTGTCTCAGTACAGTCAACAAAGTAAAGCAACACTGGTTCTTGAATACAGTTTGGTAGTTCCCTTTAGTCCTCTGGTCCCTGTGCTTATCCGTACCGTTGTCTTTCTGCTTACTAACGTATCCTCTCTACGCTGTTCTGCAGTTGTTCATGGACAAGGAGAAGGCCGAGGAGTTGTGGCTCAACAGACTGATCTCGCTGAGACAGGAGAGGCTCATGGGAAGTCCTGTGACCTAAAAGGACACCAGAAAACTCTGAAGATCCTTCTTGTTCCCGAGAGCAGTTTCAGTTGTTTTTATTGTTTCTTATTCCCCACCAAATTCTGTCTGTCTTGTTTTAGGACATGACAATGTTTCTTACTTTACATTTCCACTGGTTTGTTTTACCTAACTTGAGCAGTGAACAGTTTTTGGTCCTGATGTGCTTATTATTTTTATTAATGATAATGTAATTCAATGAATAAATCTGCTGTTCTTTGTTTGGCTTCATTGATTTTTAATGGAGGAAGATCTTACAGTCAGATTTGTTTTACCACGTCGATGACAGACGTATATTTGATACATTTTGTCTTTTGTAAAAACTCAGTAAATAAAGCTCGCTGTGATTTTTTTGGAGTGAAAACTATCTTGTGCTTTTGTGGGTGAATGATGAAGATACACTTCTTTGTGTGATTGAATTAATAGAAACAGCATCTCTCTCTTCACCACTAGTGACACTTTTACGGTACGCTTTTCAAGTAACACAGCGGCAGTATCTTCAGTTAGGTACAGATAAACAAGTCACCCTGCCATACAGTTACTGACTAAAAGTAGCCTGACTGACACTGAGGTAACCCTATCTCTGTGGTCTGCATTAGGATTGACATAAAACTGGAATAAACGTATTCCCACCTGCACTAAACTTTACTCTCATGTAAATATATAAACTCTGTGTTCAGTGATTTATGTTTATGTTTAGTTAGTGTTGTGTCCCTGTTTAAGTAGGATCTAAAGGCATTGTAGAGTCCATACTCAGGCCTATTTGTGGAACAGCCAGATGGTAAATCTATACTGAGTCTGGAACACAGTGTGTCACTCCCATACCCTCCAATTAGTCGGTGTTGTAATGAAATCATAAATGAATGTACAAAATGATTTGCTAAGGCAAACACATAAATTAAGCTTTGGTGTGTGAGTGACATTTGTCAAGTGACTGTCCCACATGTCTTCACAGCCTACAAAAACCAAACACAGACTCACTTTAGAAACTAAACACTCTAGTAGTTTAATCCCAGCGAGTTGCCTCCTAATTTCTTCTTCACCTCGACAACCATTGATAATCCTGCAGTTTAAAGTTTGAACTGGTGTAACTAAATGCACAGAGGTGACACAGTCTTTGTGAGGGGAACGTTAGATAAAGCACCCATCACCATTTTGTGGTGACATGCAACAGCAAGATAAGAAAATGTGAGTTTTACAAGAATTTTCTAGAGTGCCGTTGCCATGGCAGCCCCCCCCCCACACACACAC
>NW_023340257.1:15198616-15209595 GCF_004916995.1 Morone saxatilis | reverse complement strand
ACACACACACACACACAACACGACGCCCGCGGATAGAACCTGCCGAATATCAGCCAATCCTAGGGCCGGATTCGCATCACGTGGCCGGTTTCGGGGTGAGTTAGGTTCTAAATCCCGTCGCAGGCCCCCTCCTCCGTAGTACCACACCGAGGCTGAGCGGTGGAGCTGGACACCTGCGGCGGCACAGCGGATTATTTCTGGAGAAAGCCCCCAATAAAGTTCTTGTTTACAACTTCAGAAAATATCCGTGGAAATGTTCAACAGTAATCTCAGGGAGGTTGATGAGGATCCGTTCTTTTCGTGAGTAGCTGAACTGAACTTCTGTTAACTGTTATTGTAATTATTATAAGTTAATTTTAGTTATTATATTTCAGCATGTTTTGGCTTGTAGGTTCTCATAATGCATCGATTAAAATGAGCTCCAAAGCAGTTTATCACGGCAATGAAAAGCATTTGAGGGACTTCAACTTTAGGACTGTGCATAGGAAACCCAGACAAACAAACAAACAAACAAACAAACAAACAAACTCTAAAGTATGTCCACGAGCTAGTAAAGCTGAAAGCTAACGTTATTATGTTTTAACCAGGCTAATGTTAAATAAAGGAGTAAACTACAGTCGAAGAGGTAACTAAACCTTCCACTAGTTCCACTTTGAATTAGTTTGTATTTTTATTCAAATGAGACATTGACATATTGAGCCTAACTCTAACTCTCACTGTTTAACATTTAACAACATTTGTAAGCTAAAATAATAAAATATGGCTTCCTACATATTTTATATTGAGAAAGAATTTGAATTTAAATTATAAACATTATTATTTTATTTATTTTATTANNGTTACCTAGCAACAGCTGCTGTAAGACAGAATGATTGCCGTAAAGACAATTACTGATTTTTATGTAACTTTATATTTTTTTTATTAAGTAAGCTTAAAAGATTATTTGGTGTCCATTTAGCTACTTTACATTTTGATGTTTCATTTAAGGAAAGAAATAAAAATAGGTTTTTTCCAGCACAGCTTAGAGAGAATAAATACTTATTGATCATTTCTGAATAACTATGTACGCTGACACTGTGTGCTAGCATTCACTTTGACTCATTGCCTGAGTGAACACCTGCTGAGTTAATGTGGCCACACTTGACCCGACTTCTAAGGCGAGTGTAAGGGTGGTTGAAATTATTTTAGGAGTGCTTCTTATTTCATGTGTTGTGTTCATTGAAGAATTCAGTAATGGGCTCCAAGCTGGCATAGGTTATGCAAGCCACTATATAGAGGAGTATGTGGTGTAGAGACATTTTTTATTTTTCCTCTCCAGGAAACTTTCTCATGGTTGCCAGCCCTCAGTATCATTGTGCAGAGTTGCTTTGAGTTGGTGAATGTTGATTTTCACCCTGTTTTTACTTTCTCTCCGTGTGCCACAGGGATCCTTTCCGGGCCCACAGGGAACATATGCGGCAGATGATGCGTAGCTTCTCCGAGCCATTCGGTGGGGCCTTAATGCCCAGTATAATGGACGGGAGAAGCCGTGGTCGTGAAATGGTTGAACATCCTAGCTCATTCCCAGCGCTGAGGGAACAGAGGGTGAGAACATGCCTTTCCTGAAGAACTTCTTTTGCAATTGTTGGTCTACTTGTGGACTCTAGTAATAGGCAATAAAGCTCTACCCGGTGTATTACATATGTGTGTACAGACACGTGACTGACCTACATACGTAGAATTTGTGTCAATGTGTGAAGGAGGATGATGTTTGATGTTTAAGGAGTTTGCTCGTACAGTTGTGCCCTTTTGACCCTCTCTGTCCACTGCTCATGGGCTTATAACCACAGAATATGAATGTTTGGAGGAAGTGCTTAGTTTACAAAGGTTATAGTGGAAGCTGGCCACTGGCAGCGTAACTGGAGCACCACTCACTGAGGTATGGGGCCATGTGAGTCTCTGGTTTAGTGGAAGGGCAACCCCCTTGCCTCTCTGGACAGTTATATCTGGCCCTCAGGAGCCCTATTTATAGTGCATTGTTCCACTGACACACTGCTTTCTCGCGAATACACGCACAGACTTCTTTAACGCTCAAACCAAAAGGACCTCAGAGAATTCTGCTTTGCTCTGCAGAGGCGAGCTCCTGCTGAAAATAACAGTTTATTATGACATCATTCTAGTTGTCATGTTAACTAGAAATATAGTTTGTCTTCAAATATAACTGTCTCCCCAAATATCTTTTTTATATCTATATATATCTAGATCTATATACATATTATACACTTTCATACAGGATAAGGTTGTAAAAGCTGTGGCCTTTTTAGAGACCAACTGTTCAGGAACGTTATTTGTGCAGCATTGTCGTGAAAAGGCAGGTAGATAGGCAGAGGGATAGTTTGGGCCTGCCATGTTTTGCACCCATTAACCTTTCTCAAATCAAACCAGCCCCTGTACTGCCTTTATATCCCTGCTAAGTCAAACGTAGTCCCTGTCAACTGCTTTAATCCCACTACCTCATGAGAGCCTGTATATTTATCCTTGATAATGACTTTCATCAGAAGTCTAGCTTCAATAGCCAGCAACTCGCTTTCTCTTTATTAGCATCATGCCATTAACTAGCTAATGCCAGCTGAGTTGGGGCTCTGCGTACTTGATTAATGACCTCAGTGACAGTGGGTGAAATGGAGCTACACTGCAAAATGTCCATCCAAAACAAATTATTTAATCTAATATTAGGAGTAATGTACTGTTTTTGTATGTGTTTCAAATGTTTTTGACAAGATATTGTTTTTTTCTTGAGTATGAAATTACAGAATCTGAGTTTTTTCCTTTTTATGGAACGGGATATTATGAGGAGTTCACGAAAGATTAAATTATGTATCAGGAGTGGAGTTTGTGCAGCACAAAAACAAGGCATGGTTCCTCAGAGCTGGATGAAAAGTTGCAGCAATTAACAATTAAAATATTAATTTCTGAGGTCTGTTTATGATACAAGGATTCCTTGATTTATGCACATACGTTTGGATAGGAGACACAGTTGTGAGATCTTTGCCTTTTGATAATTGTCACTAACAATAAACCTACTTTATGGTAAGATACATGTAATTAAGGTTAACTGAATCACCATACTGATTCACAGTTTTTATCACAGAACTCTCTGCTCTCTAACACCCACTCCCACTCGTTTATCTGAAGATAAGGGCCAGTCTTGTGGTTCTCAGCAGTGGTCAGAGGGCTGAAGCTCTGGTGTGGAGTTGTTGGCTTTGGAAAGGCATGTGTGCGGATGTCATGGACACTCTGTTTTCTCATTGTTGCTCTTTTGGTCCATCTGTTTGGCAGAACGTGTCTTGGCAGTGCTGGTGCATTAGCAGCTAGATGACAGACAGCCCACTCTCATACTGCTCTCCAATATCACAGGCACAAGTGTGCACACATAAATGTGTACATAAACACACACAAACTAAACATGCTTACAAGCACAATTACACACAGTCACAGCATGCAAAATAAAACCCAGACACGCTGACGTGCAGATACACTCACACGCGAATATGCATACATTGACCACATAATACCAGAAGGGCATTATTCTTCTTGTATTAGTTTGCTAAGCATTAGATTCCCAATGGGAAAATAAGCCCCATCTTACCTTCCAAGGCTGTTATGAGTTCTCACATTTCCCAGTCTCTTGCCAAAATGCACAGCCTGTTTTATATCACCTTTCAAAGCACTCATTCATCTGAGCTCTAGTTTATAAAAGTACTGTCGAATGACAATCAAGCATCATTCTGAGTTTGACTCTTTAATTATGTGGTTTGTAATGAGCAAGACTACTGGTGCTAGGGCTGGGGAAAGGCCTTAACTAGCATAGGTAGAGCTGATGTTGTCTTTGTTGTACATGTATACCCTTTAAGTCAGATTTTCCCCCTGCACTGACACTCAAAATAATGTGGAAAGAAAAGTTTGGCAATGTAAAACTAAGTAGTTCATACACCTGTTATTCACTTACACCAGCAGTAAAAACATCACAGTCACCGTAATGAGATTCAGTGCCTCCTTATCTTCTCTGTGGTCTTCAAATTTAACAAAATGCCACTAACTCCCTGGTGATGCCCCACTTCCTAGGAGCTATGGATTTGCAGTACAACCTCACTTTGCCTTTTAAATCATATATACAGTACACGTACACTATGGCGTAACTCATAGCTTCCCCGGGAGCAGGAGCAGCCTGCCTCGGGGGGCACAGTGGCAGGTTCAATATCAGATTGAGAGAGAGTTAGAAAAGAGAATGTCAATCTGCAGTTGTCCAGACAGCCTAAAATAATGTGTTAAAGACCACTGGGTCTACGTTCCTTACTTTGCACCCTCAATCTCTCCTCTGCTCAACCCCTGTCTAAATATAATGCTGGCAGATATGTAACTGGCATTTATTAGTTCATACATGCCACTCTGGGATAAAATTGGCTGTGAGGCTTCATAGATACTGGTCAGGAGCGTTGTACATCAGCTTGACATTTGAAAAGAGCTGAGGAGGGCAGCCTTGGACTCTTTGACCCCTGTTAGATCCCTGTCCTGACTGGTCCATCCAGCCCACTGCAGCCTTCCTAGAATGAAGCTCAGTTTCAGTGTTAAACCCACGCTAATCTCTGGCAATGCGACCCAATTACACATGGAACACAAGTCATTCAACACCCCACTGATTATGCACAATAGCCCTGCGCATCACACACATAGCGATGACTGTTGAGATGCTTATCCAGGGCCGCAGGGTCATAAACACCTGAGGTTTTGGCCCAGAGAACACAGCGTCTGACTGAAGTCAGCAGGCTGCTCTCTCCTCACTGGCCTGTCACTCCTAGAGGGTTCCAGGCCTTGAAGAGTTGTGCTGAAGGCCATGGGAAGAGTGCTGTGTAGCTGTGTCAAGGGCTTAGTGACCGATGTAAGACAACCTAACAGCTCGCTGGCAGCAACCTCAACAAAACACGCAAAAAGCCCTCGGAATTTGTGTGTGTGTAACATGTACAAGTACAATATGATGCTGTTTTACTAAACTAATATTGTTTGAATCCTCAGGATATGAGCCGGTCACTGTTGCCCTTTGGCAGTATTGACAGCACGGTCAGTAGAGTCCTCTGCTGTTAGACTACACTATCATATGAGTGTCCTACTTAAATCCATACTGGCCAAGTGCATGCTCTAACTCTTTAACTGACTCTTTCCGTTACTTATTGACTTGAAGCGGTCAGTGAAGTGGTCACAGTGTTTCCTCAACATTCTCCTCAAATTAGACCATCACATTTTACATCATATTTTTAAAAGCCTGGTCGACACACTGCATTATATAATGAGGCACCAAGTTTAAGTCATTTGCAGAATTTAGGGAACATTTTGACCATAACCAACTAACCTGTTGTTACACCCCCTCGAAAAAAATAATTGTTGCGAAAACACTGTGACCAGTATGTGGAATGACCAGTGGGTTGCCTCTTAAGGTTTGCAAAATCTACTCTTTTTTTGTTCTTCACTGCAACATTATCACCCTTGTTCCTTTGAGTCTATTTTAATGAGGCCTGCTGATGATGCATCTCTCTCTTTCATTTTTGTTTCCATTTTAAAAGATGCACGCTTACAGAATATCTAAGAACATATTTGGAGTGCATGATGATTGATGGCATCTTACTGTGACACGCATGACTGACTTGAGTGCTGTACACAGTTTTTCCTTGCTCAAAATCAGGCAAATAGAATAAAATTGAATAGGAAAAAGATGTGAACGTGCACTGGATCCTAGGAACTAACATGGCATTTAAGTTGCAATCCAGTCCCATGAGGTTCTTTGGATTTGTTTAATAACGACAAGGATTAAAATGTGTTTTAAATTTAAATAACACAGTCTACATGGTGGCCAACAAATATTATTATTAAATATGTTCTATCTTTTCTATTAAATGCTCTGCAATAAATCCAAACTTTATCAAACATGCAGTCAATTTGATGCGTTTCATTCAGTGTCTTTTTTCAGATTTTTCAAATTATTGACAAAGATTGATGGTCCAAGCAGCACGGAGTTGGACCAAGTTGGCCATCTTTAAATTCTCTATACAGGATAGACCCTAAATAAAGACATAAACACATGTTTATTTGCATGCTGGCCTTGGTTTCTAGTTTTGTTATGAATGTCACAACTAGGTCATGTATTGTGGAGTGACAAAATGTGAATGTCCTGGTTACAGTGTCCCAGATAGCACACATGCAAGACACATTTAGCACACTGTACCCTGTGCATGTGTGTTTGTACACATGATGCAGTTGTTTACGAGCTGATAACACCTAGCGACCATGTGGCATACGAGCCCAGCCATTGAAGTCCTCTGGCCTTTGGCTGTTGTTTTTCCTTTTGTGTTTGCGCAGGACATGATGAGGAACCCCTTCGGCGTGTTCGACAACGTGATGGCCAACGTGAGGAACAGGATGGAGGAGATGCACAGAAACTTTGTGAGTTTACTCATGTAATGGTGTTGTGTTGTCGTCTTTCCTTTTGTTCTGCTGCTTTCTCACACCGCCGGAGGTACATAAACTGTAGTTGCTTGACAGTGTTGTGTTTGTGTGTTTCAGGAGAACATGTCCACAGATTCACAGAACACCCACTCCTTCAGCTCCTCATCAGTCATGACATTTTCAAAGGTTGGAAATGAGCCTCCCAAGGTCTTCCAGGCGAGCTCATCGACACGATGCGCCCCTGGAGGCGTAAGTATCCCAGTACATCAGAGCACAGTTCAGTACATTGAACTCGGAGAAGTACATTTGTGTGAGGAATCACTTATTCAGTTCTTCCTGAGTGATCGTGGTGATAACTTCCCCCTGGCCTTTCCTTATGAGAACATTATCGCAGGCAAACTCTTCTCCCAGTGGCATATGATGGCTCTGTTCCATTAAGGTGTGCTAAAAATAATTTTGGTGAACCTACATGCACAATACCAGGGCCTTGGAACTGGCACTCCTAAATGGAATGTAGCCATTCATACTATTATTAGCCACACTTGTGTTTGACTAGTCAAACTGTCCAACTGTCTACTTTATGGTGCGATGTTTCATGTAAATAGTAAAGGAAAAAAACATATATCTATCTCTGGAATTAGTCTGCCTTTTCATGGACTAATTAATGTGTCTGATAGGTTTGATAATGTTTTATCAACCAGATCAAGGAGACCCGGCGAGCAATTAAAGACTCTGAGAGTGGTCTGGAGAAGATGGCCATTGGTCACCACATCCAAGACAGGGGACATGTTGTTGAGAAGAAATTCAACAATAAAACAGGAGAGAAAGAGTTCATCCAGGACTTTGAGAACCTGGATGAATGTACGTTAAAGTGACTCACAATATTTTGAAAAACCAAGACACAAATACAATGATAGACGTACAGTAAGTTGCCTAACATGATCCTGATCCTCCACCCTTAGCTGAAGCGCAATCTTTTGACGATGAGTGGCAGCAGGAGGTGTCCAAGTTTCAACCATCTGTCCCCATGTCTCGCCTGGAGGAACCCAAACGCCGTGGTGTTCACCAGGCAGCCCTCACCGGCTCTGAGCAGGCCCACAGGTCAGTATTACATGCTCAGACTCCATGTAGTGTTGAAGACAGGCCAGAATCTGCAGTTCAGGCTCAAATGACAAACAAGTGGGAGTGGCTGATAGCACACATACAGTATGCTTTATTAAGTATATTATCATGTTATAACACTGAAGTTATTTTAGCTTTAGAACTGTGATCATTTACCTTGTTTTGTATTTTCCACAGAGACCAACCAAAGGGCAAGGGTATGGGTGAAAGCAAAGTGAAAGGCTCAAACTCCACAAAGCAGTAAAAACATCCGCTTGTGTGCTTATTAAAGTCTTTGAACCATCATATAGTACACCCTCATGCTCTGTACACAGACACACACACACTGGTTTCATCAACAAGATGGACAGAATCAGAAGGAACTGACCCAGATTTTGTATTATTTAGGAGACTAAGTTTCACATGAATGCTGCCCATTTTCCAAAGAACTGAAGCACACTGAAAGATGGCTGTCCCATTACAGCAGACATTTATTCCGCTTTTTCATGTGTAAAATTACTCCTCGCACTTCATACTTGATTCTGAAAACATAAACATGGCCAGACATTTGTGGCGAGGCACTGAAACAGAATCAGGAATTGTATCTTTAAAGTCTTTGCAAGTCCGGTGGTATGCTTTGGAGAATGGTTGACAGGAATGTGAATTATACTGTATGCGATTTGTAGTGTGCTGGCTGTAGAACATGCAAATAATGCAGCTATAAAACTTTAACAGTATTAACTCTTATACGCTCATAGAACATTACAAAAAAGGTACAGAGGGTCCTTCATCTTTCACAAAAAACAGGAAACTAAAAGGGTCATTAGTATTTGTATGGATGTAGTGGTATTGAAACAGATTCAAATACACTCATACATTGTAAAAAATATATGAAGGGCCATAAGCACTAGTTATCATTATACAAACATTCAGAGAGCAATTAATTGATATGATTTTGCATCAGATGAATATAATTTGCTCTATGTAAGGTTTTCTGATGATATTATCTGTTTCTCTCCTGCAAGACACAAAATGTAGTGACTCAATGACTGTGTGAAATCCACTAACGCACTTAGACAATGTCTAAATTGTCTTTTTGTAATTATATTGTCTAGTACCCAATGCTCTAGATATGTGTATTTTATCTGCTGTAATCTTTGTAAAAAGAAAAAAATGCTCTTCCCTTTTTCTATGTTACTTTGGTTTATTTTGTTTTTCATCTGAAGAACTCCGTGCTGCATTGCACACTACCTTGACGTCTGGATTATTCTCAATAATTCTAGCTTTGTTCTTGTATATTTTTTCAAGCTTTAAAACTAAGTTCTGTGTCAGCACAGACTATTGTCTGGAAATAAAAATGTGAAGATTAATCTGGTGTTTTGTGTCAGTCTCTGTTTGTATGTGACTGTATGTTTTCGGAGAGTCTGTGGGTGTGAGCCCGTATTGTGATGAACCTCTCAGTGTGCCCGTTTAGTAGTGACCCAGGGTAGTATTTTTGGATCCAAGCACTTGTCAGTAGCTCAGATTGGTCTGAGATGTAACACAGCTGCAAGCACACCAGGCTCCCCTCTCACGTGCTTGTGTATCAGACTTCATTAATCCCATAGCTTCAACACAGATACGAAGGAATCAAGGAGCCCCTGACCAATATATATCTCAACAGGGATCCAAGTGTAAGCTGAGTCCTCGCTCAGTCCAGGAATACAGGGCGCTCTGCTTGGTATGTTTATATAACATGGAAGATGAGCCGTTCAAGAGAACTTCTTCAGGTGTTGAAAAATTAACACTTAATGTATGCCTGTCTGATTTGTCACGGAGGACAACATAGAGCAACATCCCCCCCCCCAAACTCTGCCAATCACAGGAACACTTTCTCACACAAATTATATGTTCACTGACACCCTGGAAATCTTAGCAACTCCAATAAACAGTGCTTTTAGTACAATTAAGGGATTTTTTAACCTCTCCTTTCCCCCCCAAACTCTTAAATACCCCAGTACGTTCCCAGGCTACTATTGAGGCCCCAGTATATCAACATTACTGCTTCAATAGGAGTCACGCCAGATGCTTCTTTCACAGGACAAAGAGACTGGCTATCGCTCATTGCCTGTGACTGCTTTTATTGACGATACTTTATTCTACTGCCTCTATACTATAAAGTCTGACATTTTCTACCCTTTTACGACTTCCAGTATTAAATCTCAGGACAAAATAGTCAAATGAAACTATGTTTGGTAATCTGCCTTTACACTTTAACAAATGAGTCTTTGCTTTTAGATAATCTTCCTATATATAGTCTGGATAGCACCTACATCCGCAGCCAATGCCATTTTGGTTTTATGAGTCATTCTCTAACATTACATCCTCCTCAGACGGGTTCCTGTGTGCATCTTGAATAATTAGAAACATTATAATCAGTAGAAAGGTTTTAATTTTCAATACAAATAAGCTACAAAAAGACTTGTGAATATTGAGTTGGCAGTTACAACTCTGCCACCACCTGCTGGTCATCTTACAACAGGACTTATTGTCAGAAATATTTACACAGCGTGTTTATAAGAAACATAACTTAAAAAAAAAAAAAACAGAAAAAACAAATATACAGGATCTTGAGAAATAAAACAGCATCTTGACCAATGTAGCGCAAAAACTAAGTTCTGAATATGGGGCAGTGCCAAATATGAAATCCATCATCTCGCACAAAAATGCCATCGGATGCAAAAAGAGTTGGGGTAGTCAGGTCCAGGTCTACATGATTCCCTGAGGCTGTCCCTTTCCTGCAATCTTCTTGGAACACTCCAGCAAAGCGTTGTGGATATCTTTGGCGCAGGAAATCTGAGACTTGATCATGCCGAGGTACTGGGCATAAGACATGGACTCCGTCTGCACTGTGTCTGGCTTGGTGGCTGTTGGGACCAGGTTGGGTGAATGTTTGGCGCTGTCAATGCTCTGGGAGAGGCACTCGTATGCCAGGCGCTGCACAGAGGAGTAAAGACGTGAGTTTGTATCATATATTGTACATATAGATACAGTATATGAGGCATGTGTTACACACCCTACCCTATCACATTTTTTGAAAAGCCTCTCAATCAACATGAAAAAACTTGACTCAAACAACTGCTGATGAAATACTTGGAAGGACTATCTCACTCTTGATGGAGTAGTCACAGCGTCTTGTGGCCAGTGGTGTAGTACAGGGTACCTACCTACTTATTTTTCAGGTATACCCACTTCTAAATCCCCTCATGCCTAAGATGGCAAAGGCATGACATGAATGTCCAATTTTCATGAGTGGCTCGAGTAAGGAATAAGAAATACTTCTAATTATAATAATATTCAATATGTAGCTGTCTCACCCGTCTGTGGGCCAGTATTGATTGCAAAATCGGCATCTCTTCTAA
>NW_023340257.1:15180492-15198559 GCF_004916995.1 Morone saxatilis | reverse complement strand
CCCCTCCTCAGTATTAGGAGCAGGGACCGACTGGTCGAGGGCACTGACTGGAGAATTATACTAGCGTACATGGTTTCTGATAGTGGGAGAAACTGGAGAACCCAGAGTAAACACACACAAACACAGGGAGAACGTGCAAACTCCACACAAAAAGGCCCTGCCCCCCGCCAGGAATCAATCCAAGTGCTGCCTGTGGCTAATGTTATTTTCATAATGATCCATACTGCCTGAAGTCTAGCAGCAGAGGTTAAGTGACAATGTGCAAATACTACTGCCGCATTTGTGGGTGAACTAAAAAAAACACAGGCCGCTACAAAAATAGGTTTAGGCATAAACTAAGAGTATATGCCACACACACACCACTGCAGTTTGCACATTACTGCATTTATCAAAATGCTGTTATAGCAATGCTTCATTCAAAAGCTTTTCTTTGAAGGGTTGAACTTTAATTTCATATTTACAAAAACAGATAATTCAAATATTAAAACAGTTGAAATAAGACAAAAATAAATCTAGAAGTAAAATATGATATCACATGTGATAACCAATGAACGCCTGTATCCAATAAAAGAACATATCAGTTCTCCATAACAATATATTGTTTTTATTTATTGGTGTGTGTGTGTTGTGTTAAAGACTTACCAAACACAGCTCCAGCTGATCGCAGAGAGCATAAAATTCTTCTAGGCTTTTGTCAAAGCGCTGCACAGAGGTGTCGCTGCTTTTGCTAAACCAGAAGAAATAAAAAGCAGATCAAAATCTGACACCTGGCTGACAGAAACATCTTTGTTCAGCACCATTGTTGTAACGTTTCCCACCCAAACAGGCAACTCAACTTACATGCCGTTGTCAATTGTGGTGTTATGGGCCAAATTCAGGGATGCAATCTTCATTAAGTTCTGAAAATGCAAAAATAAAGCGATACGTTTAAAGCACATAGCTACAAACATTTAGTCCATGTGTGAAAGTACAGTAATTCGACTGTGAACTTTGCTATTGTCACCAGATGTTTCGGGTGTTTTCGATGCGCCACAATCACCTGCAGACTCTCCTTCAGCTGTGGAATAAGCATTTTAAACCTATGAACTGGATCAAAGTCTTGCTGTTGGCTCAGTTGTTGTTGTTGTTGTTGTTGTTGTAGTGAAGCAGACTGCTGTAATCCGGGCTGAGACATCGGCCCACCGGGCTGCTGCTGTTGAGACGCCATCTTGGCCGGCTACGACGCACAAGCCGGAAGAAGTGTGAAACATCCGGTTTGTCGTTTTTCAAAATAAAAAAACGTTTCTTCAACCACATAGCTTTCAAACTTCAAATCTAAACACTCACCGCCCTCTGTCTGTGGCGCTATTACAGCACTGCCCACCCCGCCAATACCTCTTTCTTTGTACAACTCATTTGCATTTATATTGTACATATACATACATGTTTCATTTGTAAACACAATATAGTTTTTTTTCTTCAGTTTCCCTTCCTTTCCTTCACACTAGTTTATATTATAATTCTATTGTATTTTTATTTATTTGTCTTAGTCATACATTTCTCTGTGTATAGCATGTAGCCTCTAATAATAGCTCCCAGCTGTTAAAGCTGTTGTTGTTGTTGTGTCCAATCGATGATATAGTCTACTCTGTACACTGTAAAGGGCAATATATTTCAATTTTATTAGTTGGAAAACTTGTAGTGATCTAAGCTAGACATTAAGAAGACATTTTAGTCAGATGGAATTTTACAATTCTCTATATCCTTTAATATCTCTGAGTACTACTACTACCACTGCTACTACTATAATAATAATAATAATAATCATAAAAAACAATGTTGTTTTTCTGTATATTGCTATGAAACAATTGGGATCACACTGTTATATAACTGTAGTTTAAGTTATTGAATATTTTTTTTATTTACTTTATATGTTCATTACACTATTGACATTTGGTGTAAATATTGTGATGGTAAAATACGAATAAACTAAATCTTAATAAGCTTAATTCAGGACATTGGCTGCTAATAGACAATTAATTACTTTAACATCTTTAATCAGTGAGGAAATTTATTTATTAGACAGTGTCGAAGTTGTTGTACTATTGGCCGTTCAATGAGAGTTGTTGCTTGTCGGTTTTCTCGGCGGGCTCTTGAAGGCAGCAGCGGAGGAGGGAGGGCCCTGCAGCCGCTCTTCTCTGGCAGAAACCCCGTAGTGCAGCACAACAGCGCCATTCGGTAACTGCAATATTATCCAAAATGGCAGGAGCTGATGGAGACGACTCTCTCTACCCTATCGCCGTCCTCATTGACGAGCTGCGAAACGAGGATGTTCAGGTACAAACTCCTGCCTTCGACTTAAACTCGTGGTTTACGTTGTGAAGTGCAGTGAAGCCGTTTCGTCGTGTTTTTCCTCACCCGTGTATCTGATTACCAAGCTAACTGGAACAAATGCTAAGCTAACGTTCCCAGTCAAGGCCTATCGGGAATTTTCTGCCGGGCGCACCCTGACTTGGCACTTGATCGGGTTTGCTGTCACGATTTACGCCGTTTATTGTTAACCCAGAGCCACTGTTGGTGTCATTTTAGCTCGGTATATCAACTCAAAACGTAAAGGTAATCTGAGTAATTGGGTAAGGCCGACCAGGTCATCGCTTCAGCTACCAGCGCTAACATCGCATCGTTTGTATCCGAGGCGTTCAAGGCCGCAGCGGGCACAGCTAACTGTTGTTAGACTTGTTTCGTGTGTTGTGTCAATTATTGAACAGCTAACGTTTAAATTCAGCTGGCTTAGCGTTAGTGCATCGCCCAAATGAAACGCTGATTAACGTTAGCTAGCGTTAGTGCGAAGACGCGGACCGTAAGCCAAGAAAGTGATATAAATACTTGTATAATACAGTCTACTTATAGCGTGGGTCAGCGTTACTCGTTGACGCTGGTTATAAAATGTGTAAACACTTTTTTTTGTGTTTTGTCTGACTTAATTTATGTCCATTTTGTGTGCAGTTACGGCTGAACAGCATCAAGAAGCTGTCCACTATTGCTCTGGCCCTCGGTGTTGAGAGGACTCGCACTGAGCTGCTTCCTTTCCTCACAGGTAATAAAAGTCAACCACCTTTGTTGTTAAAATCACCTGATGTCTGATACAGCAGTTGTGACATCAGTGTTGCAAAATATGGTGTAAGTGTTTCACTTTCTGTCGTCCCTTAGACACCATCTACGATGAAGATGAGGTGCTCTTGGCCTTGGCTGAGCAGCTTGGCAATTTCACCATGTTGGTGGGAGGGCCGGAGTTTGTCCACTGTCTCTTGGTAAGTCACTGGAGAGTTGATTTAAATATGTGCGTCCCCTGTTTATTAAGTAGAGACAGAAAGCCCTAAAAGTCATTCAAGTCCATGTTGTCAACACAGTTTACTGCCATGTCCGTTGTAAGTGATGCACACGTTACATAATGCAAAGATACAGATATTGTTTTTAAGAGTTATTGGCTGAGGCTTAACCTGTGAGGCAGGCTGCGACCACTTAGACAGTAAAATAGCCACAAGGCTGCATTGTTTTGACATTTCTGAAATTACTTGACTCCCTAGCTGAGTGGAAACCCTTGTCTGGCTGTATTGTGTGTGTGTATAGACATTACTCATGGTATTACAACAATAGCAAGGAAGTGTGTACATTTATTGACATTGTCCTCTACCTGTATACACATTTGAAGTATTTAAAAACTACCTACACATCCCAGTGTTTTGTAGGGGTAGAAGGGGTGAAAGGGTTGACTATACTCCTATTTAACCTTGTTCCTTCTTGATACACAGCCTCCCCTGGAGAGCCTTGCTACAGTTGAGGAGACAGTAGTCAGGGATAAAGCTGTGGAGTCCCTGCGGAAGATCTCTCAGGAGCACTCTCCAGTTGATCTGGAGGTCCATTTTGAGCCTTTGGTCAAGCGGCTGGCCAGCGGTGACTGGTTCACTTCTCGCACGTCTGCCTGCGGCCTCTTTAGTGTTTGTTATCCCCGTGTTTCCAGCACTGTCAAGGCTGAGATCCGCCAGTAAGTTACTTCTTAACAAAGTGAAACCCTTTTTAAAGTGCTCTAAATCCTTGTTTTTGTTGGGTTCTGCAGTCAATATTGTGTCTTTAAAATAAAATGTTTGTTTCTAGGCATTTCCGCACCTTGTGCTCAGATGACACTCCTATGGTGCGTCGTGCTGCAGCATCTAAACTGGGGGAGTTTGCCAAAGTCTTGGAGCTGGATTATGTAAAAAGTGACATAATTTCCCTCTTCACTGCTCTGGCTTCTGATGAGCAGGTATGAGCACTTCTCTTCTTCTTAATCTAAACTGTTGTTGCACTCTGTGTTTTGCATTTTTGTTAAACCCAGGGATGGCCTAACTGATCCCTTTCCCTTTTTCCATCAGGACTCAGTGCGGCTGCTTGCAGTGGAGGCCTGTGTCAGCATTGCCACTCTGCTGCCCCAGGAGGACCTGGAGACACTGGTGATGCCAACCCTGCGCCAGGCTGCAGAAGACAAATCCTGGAGGGTCCGCTATATGGTGGCTGACAAGTTCTCTGAGGTAAGCAGCCCACTTCTTTTTCTAATGCATAATGTTATGTTAAAGTCTCTGCTGACGTATTCTTGAATCAGTGCCTATATTAGAGAGCAATGAAATGTTTTGTAGCACTGAAGTATTGTCCCATTGTGACTCTTAGATAATGTTGAAGCCTGAGTCAGGCTGCAGCAAGTACTTCCAGAGTGCTGGTGCTTCGACCTTTGCAAATGTCACAGTTTTAGTTCTTTTGTTATTTTAAATTTGTTTTCGTAGATCAAGAAGGACAGAGGACATGCAGAAGAAAACTGACATGAAATGTTATTTAGTACAAATTGTATGTAATGTAATTCGGTGGTTTAGCAGTCATGTGTGTGAAATTACACTTGTAGGCATCTTATAAATCAGATGTGCATGTCATACAATACTCTTCTGTATACAAAGGTTTTTCACACTGGAGCTATGTCCACTGGCCTCTGACTGCATGTGCTGGCTTGGCACACTGTAATAACTCAACAGCCCCTTGTGAATCTTGAATGTGTTGGTGATTAGCTCCATAGCAAACATTCAACATGTAAGGCAGTTTTAATTTGTTGAAAGCTGTAATTTCCCCCAATTCGACAGTTGGGTGCACTGATTCTCATTCCTTTTATAATTGTGTGCCGTGCTCGGCAAATCATTTCCCAGGCCCATCTCTGAACTGGGTCTAATGATATGATGGGATTTCACCACTAATCATTAAGGCTGTTTTTTTTTTGTTTTTTTTTTTTAAGAAATGTGAAGTTCATGCATAGGCATTATGTCTACCAACTTAATGTTGATGTGTGTGATGGCTAAAATATCTATTTGACTACATAAGTAAAGGTTCATATGGGCACCTTTTTAAAATCTCAGCATTTAGTTTTTAGCATTAAGAGTACTCACTATAGTTCCAGCCTGTTATATTAGCACCAAAAATAACAGTTTGCAAAAATAACACTGCAAGATCTTTATATGACACAGTAACCCACTTAATGTCGGAGTATCCATAACTGGGTTTCTCTTACTCACAATGCTTAAGCAGGCTGTTATGTTTGTGAGGTCATATGTGGGTTAATGGCAGACATTTCTGTGCATGCTTACTGGTAGAGACACATTCTCAAACTTAATGACATTAATTTGATCTTTACATGAACTGAAATCTAACATTGTAGTTGAACTGGTGGGCTAAAAAATGACTTTAGACACTACTGTAGTCATCATAGTTATGTCACCTGTTTATATATCTTTTATTACCCCTTTTATTTTTTATCATGCACTACAATCCATACTGTCTTTTTCTATTGACATTTTCCCAACATGTTTATTTGTATATTAACAAATGGATTTCTCTCTGAATGTAGCTCCAGAAAGCGGTGGGGCCAGAGATCACCAAAAACGATCTGGTCCCGGCCTTCCAGAATCTTCTGAAGGACTGTGAAGCTGAGGTCCGCGCTGCTGCAGCCAACAAAGTCAAAGGTGATAAAATAATAACTGATTTAAACCCTTAATTCCCGAGGGAGACATGAGTTGCATGGGTTAAATTTAGGGCTGCAACGATTCCTCGAGTAACTCCATTACAAAATATAATCGAGGAATTTCCTCTGCCTCGAAGCCTCGTTTAATTAAACTTAAAGCTCACGTTTTGCACGGATTCTTTTTAGTGTGACACAACGTGCTTACGTCACAGGCTATGCGTCCCCTTCAGTGGTGGGTAGTACGGCGCTTAAGATTACGGTGTATTTATTTCGTAACGGAGTAATCTAATTACTTTTCCATCGTTCATACGCCGTTACTGAGAATGTAAGTGCCGTTACTACAGTTTTGTGAAATGAGCGGTGTCGGCTTCGCGGGACCGAAAACAGCGAAATGAGCAAACACAGCAAAGCGAAAGTAATAAGAGAAGAGACAGAAGTGTTGAAGGTGTGGGTTATTTAAAATTAAAAAATGAAGGACAACGGGCGCCGGTTAGTCTCAGTCCGGTAGAGCTGGCGACCCAGTTACGGAGTTGTTGCAGCGGCTGGGTTCGAATCCGACCTGTGCCCTTTTCTGGTGTCATCCCCTCCCTCCACCCACCTTTCCTGTCATCTTCAGCTGTCCTAATCCAATAAATCCATGAAAAGGCCCAAAAAAAAGAATTAAGACAACATCGTGGTTTCGAAACATTGCAAGATGGAGGCTGGGTACGATAGTTGAAGTAATTTTATTTGTTTTTATTGGAATTTTGACGAAACTGTTTACTACTTTGCATAATATGTATAATAAATAAATGTCAGTTTTTTCTAAAAGAAACAAATAGTGTTGTTATTATTAAGTGATCTTTCTATCTGTAATTATAATTGGGCTTTAATAAGAAAGTATCGTTTACCAATAACTCATTAATCGATGGAATATTCGATAGAATACTCCGATTACCAAAATATTCGATAGCCCTAGTTAAATTGAACGTCCTTAAACTTCTTGTCTGTCCCATATTTGATTGACAGTGTGCTTTTCTTCTTCTCTTTAGAATTCTGTGAGAACCTCCCAGAGGACAGTCGTGAGCAAATCATCATGACTCACATTCTGCCCTGCGTCAAGGTAAAAAATAAACCTTTCTGTCTGCCACGTCGTGATATTTCTCAGGTGCTTCACTTCACAATTGAACAAAAAAACACTTTGATTTGCTATGAGTTATTAAGCACGGAGAAGGACTAGGGTTATCTTTTTATAGTCTTCCCTAAAGCGTTTATGCAGACATGTGGTGTTGTGACGTTCTCTTCAATGGAAACTGTTGTTTTTACAACTTGGTCTTATTTTTAATCTATTTTGATAATATTTTATTTACAGATATCAGCAACTACGGTTTGTAATGTGGTAAAACACTTGTATAAATACATAACTAAACTATGTCTGTTATACAATGGATAAAAACCAGTATGCTCATAATAACTACAGTTGGTTAAAGTTTAAGCAGAAAGCTGCTCTGTTAAAATTGAGCTCACATTTACAGTTTAAATTTTTACATTAGCCTCTATTTTCTTTTGCAGCTGTGGTATAACTGTGGTTTTGTTTACAAGCTCCACATTGTTTGCCTGACCATTTTTTCCCAGATCTCAGCAGTTGAGTAAAAAATGTTAAACTGGCCCAAACTATGTCAATAAGAACCAAGTTGTAAACACAAACCCATTAACAAGATCCTTGGATCGCACAATAGATAAATTTTCGGGAATGTAAATGTTTCCACTGCTCTAAACTGACACAGCATTCAGATCCACACACACAAAAAGGAAAAAATGGTCTGACTACAAGAAGCAGCCAACTTTTAGATACCAAAAGATGCCTATTAAAGTAACCCCAACCTTCAGTGGCTCTAAGCTGATGTTTTGTGTTCTGGTTACAAAAGACAGGGTAAGACATTGCGTCCGTGGTGTTGGTCATATTTTGAACAGCAGGTGGCACTGTTGTTGTTTTTGTTCAACAATAAATTCAGCTGTAGTGTAACTGATTTTAAAAAAAAATCTTATATCATTCAGTAGATTTTAAGGTCACTAATGGTAGAGGCAGTACCATTAGTGTAAAACATATCAATCTATGGACAAAATGTGTCCAGATCTGACAAAGGTACAGATCATTGTCTCGAAAGATATTTGTTTATCCTGTCAACATATCAACAGTGGAACAAAGCTATAGAGGTAGCAACAAACGGACACACAACCTGACAAAGCTGTGAGAACTTTATATAAATAAAATTAAAGCTGTTGCTATAAAGTGTATGATTATTGCAAAATGGAAATTGATCAGGTTTAAACCTAGCCTGGTAAATATTGGTTGGTGCAGTTCTGTTTGATATAATCAGTGAACCTTAAAATGATAACAGGCAATTTCTGTGCCCTTGGTTAATTTTATGCCATTTCTGTTTCTGTCAACAGCGTTTGTGAAGTTATTCCACCTACAGTAGTTAACGACAATGAATGCCTTTTGCCTGCACTAGAATTAAGTCCATTTTGCTGTGTATTTACAGAAAGGCAGGCTATAATCGACTTGTGCGTAGTGTGTTGTGACTATGACCCATAGCAGTAGTCTTGATGTTTATTTACGTACTCTGTGTCTTAACTGTTTGTTTGTGCTGATCTCTCATCTCTCTCTCTGTCTCCAGGAACTTGTTTCGGACACCAACCAGCATGTGAAGTCAGCCCTGGCCTCAGTCATTATGGGCCTTTCAACCATCCTGGGCAAGGACAACACAATAGAGCACTTGCTGCCTCTCTTCCTGGCTCAGCTCAAGGACGAGGTAAAGGAAATACAGACTTGTAATCGTAGGCCCCAATTTCTCTCTTAGAGTTTACACAGCTGGCTTTGAAAGTCCTCAAGGCAGTGCTTAGTTCGGTAACATTCACAGCAAAAGCTTCCTGTGAAGTGTCTGAGATCGACCAACTTCTTTGGCCTTTAGCGATCAGCATGTCTGAGAAGGGGTAAAGCCACTTAGCTGCAGCCACTAGATACACCTGGCTGGGTAGGAGGATGATTCATACAGTTGGCAGCCAGACTGAGACCTTACAATTAGAAGACTGAATTGCTGTGTCTAGAGAAGAATAATGAAAAGATGGACGCAGTGCAACTAAAGTTATTGCTTGATGCATTTTGATTGTATGTACAGTAGTAAATGTAGGTATTTACTGGTTAAAGTAGGTTGAGTACAGCTGCGCTCCCAGCAGCACATGTTGCACAGAGGATTTCTTTGCAGTGTCTTTGGACATCTTTCATCAGTCTTTCTGCATTTGAACGTGTTATTTTAGTGACTTTCAGTATTAGAAATGATTTGTTTCTGGAGCTGTTAACAGTAACATGGTACAGAGTGTGTGTTGGGTCTGCATAACCAAAAAAGCTGGGCTGGGTTTTAGCTGATGAATGTCCTCACACATTGTTCTTCTGATTGCTCATCAAACCATAGCCCAGTCACATATTGTCCAACGGACACATTTCCATGACATTCTTTTGTCTATTGAGATCAGACATGAGTTTGGCAGAGTAGATGCAAAGGTATATAAATGTTTTGGACGGCTTGAGGCTGTCTGTTCTTCCATTGCTTTCCTCAGTCCTATTTAAAGATGGCCCAATTTCCTCAGCACAAACAGAAGACCAAGAGTGTCTAATTAGATTACAGTCCAAACTGACAGCTTTGACTTGCAGATTTCAATAATTCAAGGTGCATCTATCTGAGGACAGTTTTTAAAAGGGAGCAAGATGAATGTTCGGCAGACATGAAATTCATTCAATAGCTGAATGCCGCCACTCTGCTCCCACGTAATTGACAATCGTGCCTGAGAGTGTCACAGTACAGGTGATACATGCAATATGTGGATGAAAAGGTCCGTTGAGCTTTTCCAGTTGTTAATCTCCTGTTGGAGTCAAACTTACAGCAGATCTCCATTTAAGGCTGTTGGATATAATCCTGGGTTACATTATTGCAGAAAAACCAACTTGGAAGTCTATCTTGTTTAGAGTGAGTAAAGTGGCTTGCCTTGACAAGAGCCAAGACATTTTCACTTTGGAGAGATTAATCTTCTGTAGTTGTTTGATATGAAGCCAGATGTTTGTTTTACTTATTTGAATAACTTGTTGTGATGAAGGCACGGAGCGATGAGTTTCACTTGTCCATCTTAATCCATTTTCTGTCACAGTGCCCCGAGGTGCGTCTCAACATCATCTCCAACCTAGACTGTGTGAACGAGGTGATTGGCATCCGTCAGCTCTCCCAGTCTCTGCTGCCAGCCATTGTGGAGCTGGCAGAGGATGCGAAGTGGAGGGTCCGCCTCGCCATCATAGAGTACATGCCCCTGTTGGCAGGACAGCTGGTGAGTTAGGACGTCTAGAAACACAGCTGAGGCCCATATAAAATATGTTTTAAAGCTCTTTCTAATTAGTAACATGCGTAGAAGCAGAGACATTAGAAATGTTCAGACAAACAGACTTTATCAGGTCTGACTGTAGACGGTGCTCTAATTACACTGCGTCCATGTTTTCCCAGGGAGTGGAATTCTTTGACGAGAAACTCAACACCCTCTGTATGGCCTGGCTTATTGACCACGGTAAGGCACTCTTATGGGTTTTCCATGTCAGATATTAACAGACTGAGCTCATCCAATTCATGTACTATGGCTTGGTGTGCCACAATAGTATGTCGTTTTTATGTAATTGGTTGCTTAAACAGAGATGCTTATGCAAGAAGCTTTTTTGGCAATGTTTTATTTTATTTAAATTTTTTCTATGAATACGGATTTAGTTCCAAATATGTTTTCTAGTGTCAGTTATGTTATTACAGCACCATAACCTCCCACAAATCCCTCTTTCCCACATTTTCCAGTTGTGATCATTTTGACTTGCTGGGGCCCTTGGTACTCTGCAGCAGCCACTGCCTATTTTATTCTTTTACTTGAATGATCCAGCTCCTTCTACATCTGCTCTATTTTCACTGCATGTGTCAAGGTTATTGGTTGGAAATACTGTTGTATTTGACTTTGGTTTTCCATATCTTAGAGCATCACTGCTCTTACGCACCTGAGCTTGGCCAGTTGGCAAACACTTCTCCTCTTAGCACTTTGATTCTGTAATATTACCAGAACAAAGAGCTTGTGGTCGAAGGGAATGGATTGATAAGCACAGAGCGTGTGAGTGTAAAAATTGGGGGGCTAACGCAGGGGAGAGATCTGTTGCTGTCTGCCATCAGTTACAGCCTGTTAAAAGGCAAAATAGGAGGCCCTCTGCTCTCTCTCATGTACAGTATACTAGAGCTGTGAGCAGGGGAACAGCAATGTGAACTACATGCTGTAGTACAATGGTTGTGACAAGAATGTCTGTCCCCAGTCTCACCATGGGACAGCTGCTCTGTTACACTGCTTTCTGTATGCATTACTTCACCAGGCCACAACTTGCACTTCATGCTATGTATTTATGCTGTAACTTAAAAACCCACTCGGGAGACAATCGCTCATATTCAAATGCTGGAAGAGTGAGAATGGTTTACCCATAGAGCTACACAATGCACCCTGCCACATCTCCTAACCTACAACACTGGCTTTTGCATACATCTTTCACTCAGTGTATAGTGTTCTCTTCACATTGAGTTTTCCAATTAGAGACACACGCTCACTATTGAGGACAAAGGGTCAGCTGGGTTACATCATTGGAATGCTGCTGGTGTGAGTTTCCATATATACGTACGTGTGTGTGTGTGTGTGTGTGTTTGGCTATGGCTGGGGCAGTGCCACCCTTACGTAAGCTCTTCAAAGAAAGACAGGACTACAGAAATCAGCCCAGAATCTTTCCCTCACTGATACAAAGAGATCTCTCTGTATCACTTTAACATTTCACATGACATACATATTCCATTATTTCTGGTGTTTTATCATACCGATGCATTTCTCACAGTGTATTTATAGCATACTGAGTAAATTCTATACAGACTTTGTAAGAAGTTATCATCATTAATATAGCATAGTACCACAGATTTTGCCTCAAGGGGCTTTACAATCTTTACAGCATACAACACACTCTTTGGTTTGGATGAGGGAAAAACTAGAAAGAGGAGGGGTCCCTCTCCCAGGATGGACAGACATGTATGTGTACAGAATAGACCAACATAGGTACATTACAATACAGACGATGGGGATGACATTATAGATGGTAAACAGGTATGAATAATATAATCTGAAAGACATTGACATCCATCACATGATCTCCTGCCGTGGAGGCGGGACAAGAGACAGCATTAACACACACCATGTTGTCACTGTACCTCTCCAGTGTATGCCATCCGTGAGGCTGCCACCTGTAACCTGATGAAGCTGGTGGAGAAGTTTGGAGCTGAGTGGGCTCAGAACACCATCGTGCCCAAAGTTCTGGGCATGGCCAACGACCCCAATTACCTCCATAGGATGACTACTCTATTCTGCATTAATGTGAGTCAGTGGCATCGTCTCCCATAGGCTCCTTTCCTTTGTTACTTTGATGGGGATTTGTTTGTGTTTGTAGTTGCCATAGTTCACTTCTGTCAGCCTTGTTGACCACCTGCTTTGTTTGTCTCAGGCTTTGTCAGAGGCTTGTGGCCAGGACATCACCACTAAGCAGATGCTACCAGTGGTCCTCAAGATGTCCAATGACCAGGTGGCCAACGTACGCTTCAATGTGGCCAAGTCCCTTCAGAAGATCGGCCCTGTCCTTGACAGCAAGTATGTTGTCTCTCCGCAGTGACACAAATGTGGGATTTAAATCAAGAACCAGCGTTGACAGTCTGTTTAATAATTCTCACTGTCTTTGTCCCAAAGTGCCCTTCAAACAGAAGTGAAGCCAGTGCTGGAGAAGCTGGCCACAGACACAGATATGGATGTCAAGTACTTTGCCCAGGAGGCCATCAGTGGTAAGCATTTCTCTCTTCTTCTGTCACTGAATACAAACTTTAAATGCCACAGATATATATATATATATTTAACCTGTTTGAAACTTTAATGTAGTAAAAACATCTTATTCTTTTGTTTTTTTACACAGTTCTGGCTCTAGCATAAAACCAACCCAACATGGCTAAACCAGACAACCACCCGAAACAACAACGCAAACACTTTTACAAGATATTTATTGATGTGCAGGAACAACTGGTTAATGTATAGAGAAAGCTGTTAACAATTGTTTTATCCTTTTTTCTTCTTATCCTTTTGTTTACTGTCCAATGGTAGACCATGTCCAGTCATAGCACAGACTTCTTCGTTAACCTTCCTCTTTGCTGTAAATGGGTGCTTTTAACAAAGGCAAAGTGATGAATTTGCATTAAGTGGTGCATGCTGACTAATGTGCTACTGTACTAGCTAGGCATCGCTAACCAGAACCCCTCTCACATTCCTCCCTTTTCCATCCATGGCCACTGTTGTACTTTAGCCACAGTCGTTGCAGCGTACCATGTCTATGTTCGCTACCAAGCACCGAGGGTCACGCTAGCTCTCTAACTTTGAGCAGCAGATGGTTCAACGAGCTGTTTATTTTGCAGAGCTTCCTCCCGAATCTGCCCTCTGATAGCTCTCTTTTCCCTGAGACACTGGTGTGGCTCTCCAGAGAAGTGATTGAAAGCTCTGTGCAGGTCTATAGTAGGCGGTCGTATTTTTTTTTATTTTTTTCCCACCAGACAAAACCTGCTGTGTCTCCTAAATGCTAAACGGGATTGTTCTGTACAAAGCTTTGACAAAGAAATAATGTGGTGTCCATTACTGCATGTAATCTGATGAACCTGCTCAGTGATTGCATGTACAAGTCAATCTCAAATAGTGTCCTTTCCCAACTCTATATACCAGACTCCCCTGCCCTTCTGCACTGTTCTCTGCAGCAACACACATTGTGTTGGTCTAATAAAGGAATTACCTCAGCCCGTCGTAACGGGGACCAGCTCGGTCGTAAAAGTGTTGCTCATAATTATCCCTCCTCCAAATCCTCGCTGACTTTGTTGATGTGCTTGGGTGGGAAGCTGTAGTCAGGTGTGATTTTCTGCAATATGTTCTCGGCATTGCTCTTAATCTTCGTGCCAATGACTTTGATAAGCAGTGGTGTTTTTCTTTTTAGTATGCGTGGGTAAACAGTTTTCACCTGTCCTGTTCCGTAAAGAGACACCGTTCTGTTCTGTAAGGGACACTTTATTCCTCGGACTTTAATGGGATGTTATAACTAAATTGACAACAGCTGCAAGGGCCGTGAGATAAAAAAAACAAAAACCCATGGCACTCCTTGTGTCCTAGAGCCACCCAGTTTTCTCAGAAATCCCTGCAAAGTCCTCCACTGTACATGAGATTTAAAAGCATACGGTCAGCAAACACGCGATTTGGCAACCTGTGGGTTCTTGCTTACAAACATCTACACGATGGAGAACGAGTGCATGCTTTCGAAGAAAGTGGGATGGGGGACGTGGAGCGTGTGTACGTTAGGCTGCAAAATGTTTTATTATGGGGTGGGAGCTGGGGTGGTTATGGGCGGGTTGAATAAATGTATCGTCTGTGTTGATAAAAGAAACTTTTGTCTTTCCCTGAACTACTCCCACTGTCCCCTTCTCCTCCCCTCTCATTTTGTTCTCTTGAATAAACCTTGATTGTTGATTGTCCTGTATCACGAAGACTGCTTTTTATTTTTATTTTGAATTCTCTTCATAATTGGGATGCTGTACTACTGTATCTTGATCTGAATAAAGTAACACAAAGGAACCAGTGTCGCCTCCTGTTACAACTAGTTTCTGCTCAAGTACATCAAGGCCTCTTGTCACTGTAATTGCCAATTTGCTACATGTTGAGAAGCAACAGGAAACGACTGTCAAAACAATCACTTTATTAGAATCTATAATGAATTACCAGCCGAGTATACAGTGCCTATAAACAGTATTCACAGAGTCAGATATTGAACAGAAAAACATTAAAAGTTAAAATACGTCACTACATATAGCTCTTAAGTTACAGTTAATAAGAAAGCTATGAAAATGTAAAGATAAAATTGTGTTTCCTTCATGTAAAGATAAAGATGTCCAGATGACTGGGCAACTTGCTACCAACCCAGAAACACAATTAGTACCTTTTTATAATCAATAAAATCACTCCCAAGTTAAACATTAAAATATAAATCATGCAAATGTTAGCAAGGATGTTTATACTTCCACATCCAAAGTTCTCCATGGGCCAAGCTTTTTGCTCATTTCTACCACAAGAGAACTATATGATGTGTATATTAAAGGAGGGGTGACTCATTCTGGAGAAACAGTTGATTGAGTCTCATTCTCAAATACCAGTGCTTTGGGTCGGTGGCTCAAAGACACTTAACCGTCCAGTCTCATTTGTTTTGGTATTTAACGACCTTGGAGCACGAACGCTGCCTGTTGTGTGACTCACTCCCAGCCACTTTGTTTATTTCCCCATTTACTATAACCCAAAGCGTCTGTGTTTGACGACCTGGGAATGAGACTCAACGAGTTCCACCTTTAAACGTTTCATGTATGTGTGCTTGCTGAAATTTTTGCATTTGAAACATTTGAAATAGTTGAAATACTTAAAGACGTTTAGGAGGCAGTCAAAATGCAGTTGGTAAAAGTGCTGAAAGAATAAAGTGTTGAAGTGTAAACGTGGAGTGAAGTTGAGGGATCAGTTAAGTAAATGTGCCTCAAAGTTGAACTCGTTTGAGTGAAACCAGATGAATCCTCAGCTGAAGAATAGGATGAAAACAGTTAAAAGGTGACTTGTTTCATCCATAATTTAAGAATTAATACGCTAATTATTTCACACAAATGCATAATAAAATGATGACATTTTATATCCCAAAGGTCAAAGTCACTGTGACATTGATTTTTTCTGGCCATTATTCAACACTTTACCTCAGGAACAGAAGTGGAGATCGTGACCATATTTCACACTTGGTCAGATACTGAATTGGTGAAACTAATCCTGGCTGCCCACCTTGAAACTGTGGAGACTGTAAGGACCTTCTGTGCTGCCGGGTTGAAGATGTGTATGAAGCATCCACATTTTACAACGTGTAGCTTCTTTGCAGCACCATCAGTCAGCTTTATTGGTCAAGCATGTGAACACATACAAGAAATTTAATTTTTTGTTTCTCTCAATGAAATGTCACACTAATATACATACAGCATTAGTTCACCTCAACCTCATTGGTTTTGCTGATCGTGCTTCAGGTGGCTGTGCACCATTTGACCTCTGTAAAATATAATGTATAATATTTTATTAAATTCCTTAAAAGTCTTCACTACATATGTGATATGTCTGTACAGACATGGATTTAAACTGCAACTTGACTGCTTGGAAGCATTAATTCTATTTATCCCAAACTTTTTGTTTTGCAAAACTGCTCAAGCTTTGCTAAAGCTACACGGTCACCACAAGTGCACTACAATTTTTAATTCCGGACAAAAATTCTGGCTTGGCTTGAGGTCTGGACTCTGACTTAGCCACTGTAGGACTTAACATTGCTGTTTTGAAGCCAGTCCTGTGTAGCTTTGGCTTTATGTTTGGGCTCCTTGCTCTTGCTGGAAAATAAATCTACCCAGTCACAGTTCTTTTGCAGACTGCAGCGTGTTTTCCTCGAGGATTTCTCTGACTTTTACTGCATTAATTTCCTCCTCAATCTTCACGAGCCTTCCAGGGCCTGCTGCAGAGAAGCGTCCCCAAAGCAGGATGATGCCACCCTCAGGCTTCACAATAGGGATGATGTGTGTCTCTGGTGATGTGCTTCCAGCAAACAGTGTTTATTACAGTGCAAGAAAAGCTCAATTTTGGTCGAGTATCAGAGTTAAAAAAAAGGGCAGAATTATATCCTCTGTTATTCTGTGAAGTAAAAAGTCCAAGATTGATAAATACTCTTTGTGGGATTTGTAACAATATCCTTTTAAGCGTAAAGTGTAGCTTCTCAGCCTGTGAACGACTCGAGAAAATGTGGGATTAATTTCACATGTTTCTGGTCTCATATTTGGTCAGCTCTAACCTGGCAGGCAGCTGCTGTGGAGATGAAAGCGCAGGTCCTTCGGGCTGTTTTGGCCACAGGGAACCACGCAGAGCGGGGCAGGATCTGCAGCTGACACCTGCCCTCACCCTGACTACTGCTGGGGAGAGGAACGCTGCAAAATAAGGGCTGGGTTGAGCAACCTTTGTCTTCCTCGGGCAAGTTTAGTTTGAATCTATGGAAAACATGTTTTTATCTGTTTTTATCCTCGTTTTCATGGTGTTTCATGCAAAATGAACACCACAAAGTGAGCGTTTTTTTCCTCAGTGGATCTTCAGTTTTTGGCAATTCCAAATGAGCAATCAGCAGAGAGGATTAGGGGCAATAAATCACATGGCAGAGATCTTTATGAGAATCTCAACCTTCCTTTTTTAATCTCCTCAAATCTCCCATCAGCCCTCCTTCAGTGCACATGTGCACTCCCAATCCTCCAACCGGCCCTTTTCACTGTATCCATCCATCCTCATCCAGCCAGAGCACATTATGCACATACACTGTAATGCACAGGTCGGTGTAGCTGCTGTGTGTCAGCACATCCTGCTACAGTGAGACCACCTCGAGAGCTATTTAGAATATAGAGGCTCCGAGGCAGGATGAGCGTCTCAAGAAATGGTGCGAAGTAGGAGGATTGATGTAAGATGGAACCTCTGCGAGTGATAACATTAAACCAAGAGGGTTTTTTTTATTAGCACGACGCAGGAGGAACATGCCAAGCTTTGAACTGCAATTTTTGTCCTACAACCTAAAATCTTCATTAAAACACGATTACTTGAGGGCGAGGGCTAATCCGTCCCTCCTAAATCCAACTGGAGTTCATGAGGCAGTAATGAAACAGCAGCAACCTATTTCTTTCTATTTAGATCCTGTTATTTGGGGAGGATTTTCAGCAGCCAGAGCCCTTGACAGCACTGAGAGCCCTGACGTCAATGCAGCTGCCTCCCAGGACTGTGTCATTTATAATGAAAGGAGTCAAGCAAAGCCCCCACGCAGCAGCACGGCACACACACACACACACA
>NW_023340257.1:15168430-15180392 GCF_004916995.1 Morone saxatilis | reverse complement strand
CACACACACACACACAGTGAGGTCAGAGGCTCTCAGGGTGACAAATGACAAACATCAGTCGGGGAGAAAAAGAACGTTGGCCCACTCATTTTCCTTAAGTCACCTTGTCACTTCAGACCCCCCCTTCCCCTCCTCTCCTCTCCTCTCCTCTCCTCTCCTCTCTTATTCTGTCATCTTTCAGCGATGCAGCATGAGGTTTATAAACTGTACAAACTTTCTCCTCTAGATAATATCAGGGCAAACACGATCGCTCAAGCCCAGAGTGTGTGAGTCTTGGCTTGGCTGTAACATCCAGCCCAGGAGCCTGCAGGAGCTGATTTTTTTCCAGGCACTACTGGGTCATCTGTACTGGGATTTCTGACTCTGTCCATCTGCTGGCCAGCATGTGTTCAGCGTGTATTCAGAGACAAGGGACTGAAGCTGAATAATGGGGGACACGTGTGCGAGTGCAGTATGACCTTCAATAAGGAGCTAATTTCATATAAGAAAATCTTTGTTTCAGTGGCAGTCCTGAGATACGGCATTTACGTCAGACCCACATGCTACAAAGCCTGAATGCTGCACTGGGCTCTGCAGTTTTTAAATCATTCCTTGTGTATTCATTGCACGGTGAATATCACAGAAAAAAGGTGCAGCTTGTTAGAAAAGTTCCTAATTTTTCTTCTGCATTCAGAGCTCAAGCATTTGTCTCCGAGCCTTTATCATTTTTTTTCCAGCTCTAATTCTGAACAGCGCTGTGATCTCCTGCTCTAAAAGACGCAGTAGGATGTTGTCATCCACCCTCCTCCTGTTGTCATGGCAACCATTGATGTCATTACAGTATACTTTGGCCTGATGAGTGAATAGGCCTCCGATATTGTGATATTTTATTGAAAAAAAGGAGAAGATTACCGGTGTCTGTCTTCGTATCAGCTTTCTTTTCTCTGTCTACCTCCCCCCAAAGAGTGTCTGTGACAGGCAGCCTGCTGAAGGTCTAAATAGCAGACAATGGCACTGAATACTTACTAAAAATAACTACATTTAACTGGAAAAATGCTGCCGTCTTGTACGGAAATTTTCAGTGAGGTCACACTTTTTTCAAATATATAATTAAAGTATGTCAAAATACCCCTGTTTGTTTTATCTGGTGTTTTTATATTCTTTCTCTCATACTAGAGCAGGAGGTGTTGAGCAGGGAGGAGAAGGAGATATATACCCCCCCACCAGCAGGGTTTATGGGTGGATCCCATTTGAAGCCACTGTCTTGCAGCTCTTTTTCAAAGAGTCAAATTAACTTTGCATTAAAGGCAGCGGATGCAAAATGTGAGGCTATGTCGACTGAAATCCGATCAGTATCGAGGGGGAGTTTTTTTTTTATGGGGCACGGCTGAGTGTGAGCCATCCCATGTTTCAGACTTATCAGTTTGGATCAGCAGTACCAACAGTGAGTTGTGTACATGGTCTGATCCCAGGAAAAGAAGTGAGACCCTGGTTTCCATGAACAGATTGACCCCCCGCTACACCCACCCACCTACCTCTGGTGGTGTATTAGTGGGATTAGCTGTTCTCTGTCTGAGTGGGCTGATTGGATTGACGTGTTCTCTCTACATGATCCTCTTGGCACAAAAAGGACAAACCTCTGCTCTCAAACAGCATTGTGAAGTCCTTTTTCTAAAATTTTCTACTAGCATAATTTTGCTCTGAATGTATTTACAGAAACCTACAATTTTCTTCTCACATGTGCAGCTGAGGTCCACCAATCAGAACGTGGCTCAGGACAAGCCCCCCTTTCGGCCGCACTTTACTATCAGAAAAAGGTGTTTGAGTTTCACATAGTTTAATAAATATTGACAGGCGATTGCCATGGAGATGGACCAAATGTGATGTCAGATCTGGTGCGGACTTCAGTTTTTATCAGTGGTGATGAATTATTCAGGTCCTCCTCCTGCATGTGAACACTGTGTATAAAAAGCGTTCTGCAGTGACTCACATGTGGTCGGACAAAAGAGAAGTGGAGTGTTTGTTGTCTTTTTATCATAGAAAATCATTTTTCTGTTTACATACAGAATTCTGTCTTTAAAAGGTTCAGTTCACCCAAATTACAAAACAGAAAAACCTGCGGTGGAAGGATTAAGTAATAAGTAATACTACATTATAGAAAGTACAAATCCTGCATTTCAAATTCTACTTCTACTACTAAATATGTATGTATTATCAGCAAAACGTACTTAAAGTATCAAAAGTAAATAAACTCATTATGCAATAAAAGACATATTTTATGGTGTTTATTTTAAATATTATATTCCTGCATTTATGTTTTTAATTTAAATCAACTTGTTTAAAAAATACTTCACGAATAAATTCAATAGCTAATAACAATAAAGAATAAGACAGTTTGCTAAATTTGAATTATGAAAAAATACTTGAAACAAGTTAACTGGCATTGAAAACAGGTGGGAATATTCTTATGGCTCCAGCACTTTTGAAACCACTTCTGTGAATCTTGGTGAAAGGTTAAAAAGACTCAACCATGAAACTGAATGACTGCACACTGAATGAGGCAGAGCTGAAAATGTATGTGGAGCAATCTGCGAACTCTTTTTTGCATTCTTTGAAGCTTTGAGCGACACAAATAAAATTCCCTTCACTTGCATTGTACCGAGGCAAGCAACTGCCCTTGGGTTTCTCAAATTTGTTTTAGTATCAGTTAAGTTTGTGTTCATTTGATCACTTGCACAATAGTTTGGAATATGTGCTATTAAAGCAGAACTGACATTATCAACGCAGGTGTTGCATCATTACCGGTTTTGCAAAAGGGCCTTATGCCAAAATGTACATAGCGAGTGTCCTCAGCAACAACTTAAAATAAACAAATAAACAATTTGCGTTTAACCAAATTACCACAAAAAACTCGTCAAGTTTTGCCCCGGGGTAGGTTGATCTGGCCACAGTTGGGGTGATGGCTGTACGTATACCACTAGAGGTGTGTGAGACTCTCCTCAACTCTCCTGTGGTAGGGTTGGATTTATCTGAATCATTATTTTGTGTATGCTGTTTGACTTTATGTAAATTCCCTTTGCTAACCAAACCTGCACCAAACACTTGAAGGCAACCGGTTAGTCAGAGCAGATGTGTAGAGTCTACAGCCTCAAGGTAATGCTGTCATGTATCAAAAGCTAACCTTATGATCTTTTAAGATAATCTGATTAAATCAGGTTCCTCTTGCTGCTAATCCTGCTAATGGCATTTACAAGAATTCACCATGCCAAACGAGAACAACCAATCAGGGCCGAGGACAATAGCCGGTCGTCAAACACATCAACGCTTCGGGTCCCTGGAAAAAAGACCGTTTATCTCGGAGCACTAGGAGGAGCCAGAGGAACCCGATTTTTTTTTCACAGATAATCTGTCTCATGTGCTGTCAGGATATAAAGTTTCATCAAACAAAGACAAAAAGTTATTTTTATAAACGTTACCTCCTGTAGCTTTAACATCCTGGTGCTTATTATTTGGCTGGAGAACTACACACCTGCCATCTCCTGTACCTTCATTTAAAGGCTGTGGCTGAAACATATATCACAAATTTAATGACTAGAACAGTGACAGTATTAATCCAATAAAATGTTTTGTTAGTTTGAATCTAACAAGAGAGAATATAAATATTTAAATGATGCAGTAAAACTAGACCTGTAGCTCCTGCTGCATTGACCGCCTCGGGAGCTTTAGTTCTGGTTGGAATAATTTCAGGTTCAGCTGTGACTCAACGGTTTATATGAAGCACTTGGTGTGATTCATTTTTCCAGGTCATTAACCCACGCCTACACCGCACAACCCCGGGGTGCTATCAGACGGCTGCACTTTGTAGTTACAGCACAATTGGATTATGGGGAGAAGATGGCTGAGTGTGTTGATAGAAAATACTTAAGTGTCAGCTCTGGAGCCATGTTTCAATAACCAGGATCAACACAAACTGTATATTAAGTGTTAAAGTACTGTCATAACACACTGACAAAGTATGTGACTCAGCAACACACAAAAGAAAACACCCACAATACTTTTCTTTTTTTCAATAAACCTTTTTTAATCTCAACAGCAAGTTAGCTTATGTGTGGTCAACATCAATGAAGGTAAATATAAAACTGGATTTCTATTGATAGATTGATGTTTTTGTTTTATCAGCAGGAGGTGAAATGATGATACTTGGAAACACGTCCACTAGAATCTTCATGACTTTAGTCTTCAACTAGAGAAATATTGCTATAATACTTTTAAATGGCATACACTGATTGACCAACGAGAAAAAAGCACGGTAGAGAAGCTGATAAAGAAGCTCCAAAACTCCACACGGTGGGTCGTACAGGGAAACTTCTGAGGGACTTTGGTTTTGTACCTTTGTAAAACCTGGCTCTACTTACTTTCGGAAGAAAAAAAAAAAAAAAAAGAAATACAGAAAAGAAAAAAAGTAATCATAATAAAATAAATGATACATGGGTCCAACCAGAAATAATGGCGCTATTCAGAATCTTAATTTAGATTGGAAAAAAGTAAAAGGCACACTGAACACTTTTCACGTTCAACACAAAATTCACCTCGGTGCAACTTGAGCGCGCACTGAAGATTCACTACACCTCTAATTTGTACAAAGAAAGTGTTACTCTTTCTTGGATTAAAATCAACAATCAGATAAAGTGTTACTGTGTCTGGTCTTTCTTTGAAAGAAAATGTGTTTTGTGTCCATTATTGGTGGGGAAGAGAGAGGAGAAAAGGTGTTTCCTACAGATTACGGTTCGTTTCATCTGCCAGGAAACAGCAGAGCAATACAAACCTTTCCCACCTCCACCACAATCACCTCCTCCTCTTGCTACATCTCGTCTTCCCCTTGTTGTCAAAGTGCTCCAGTATTCAACTTCCACAGATCATTCTGTAGCTGTTCTAGCCTGACCATTGACAAAATGATAGAAAAACAATCATAATATTCACTTAAAAAGGTGAAATCCACCCTTTAATACTCTTACACTGCCAATGTACTGATTTGTAAACTCCAGAATTATTATTTTATGTTCAACCTGTCTCACACTCTTGTGTTAGTCTCTTCTCTTTCTAAAGGACATTTACAGCATGACCCACAAACTGGGTGTGAGCTTATTCCTGTCAATAAAATGTGGGTGTATGACCATATAAACATATCCAGCTAACCAACTAGTTTGTAAATTTTAGGGTGGAACTATTAATGCAACCACAAGACCTGTTTTGCAACATGTCTTGTGGCCACAGTGTACTCTGGCCTATTGAGGCCATTGTTGCTGGAGTTATTAGTATCGCTGTAAAACGTCAGAGTGAAATGGTGACTTACTAAACATTTGATGTCACTCAGATCCTGAGTGACATCAAAACAATGGGTTTTCTTGACAGATTATAATCAGGAATTTAGTAGTACACCACTGAAGAACAAAAGAGGCCCAGAAATAAACTGCATTGCCAACAGTGTTAGTCTATTGTGGAGAGGACACAAGTAGACATCAAATTATTCAGCAACATCTTTTTACAACCTTTTTTTGTTATGCAAAAGTGCCAAAAAATGAACCAAAAAAAAAAAAGTTTTTTTGAAAGTCAACTAAATATGTTTGGGTTTTTGACTGTTCAGAAAAGTACATGCAGTATGAATACTTGGGGCCCTGAGAAAATGTGACAGGCATTTCCCACCATTTTATCGACCAAAAAACGAATTGATTAGTCAAGAAAATAATTTAGCAGATGATTTCCTCATTAGTTGCTGTGCTAGTCTGTGAAACAGTGTTAAAAGCATTTTAGGGTGGATTTTTCCTTCTCACACAGGACTTCAACCACAGTTGGTCCATACTTTCTAGCCGTCGTTTAAGACTGTTAACTGCAACTATAAAGACTCCTTAGTCGAACCACCTCTGAACTTTAGGGTTTGATTGTGAACTCTAAGATATATCTGCTCAATCCAGTCTACAGCATGAGAGTGACTGTCTTGTCTGAAGGCTAATCTGACCACAAACACTACAGTTTATCCCACGACCACTGAAGGTCACACAGTCTGGCAGATGGTCACAATCCAATAATCTCATCTCAACCCTCTGACGTTCACTGTGTCGTTATTCCAATTTCTAAATCATCAGTAAGTCATCATCTGTGAGAAAAGATACATCTGTGCGCTTCAAGTAGATTGAACAGTCTAAGTGCTGTAAATAAAAAAAAAAAGGAACAAAAAAAAAAAGGATCTCTCGTCTTGTTGCTGGCTTGCTGTCAGTCAAAGAGCGGTGGTGAGCCTATAGTCTAAAATCCAGTGTCTGGTGACCGACGTTCTGCTTGTCTTCGTCTCACAGCAGCCCCAACGTCAGAGAGGAAACATTCTTTCATGAAATCTAATGCAGGGAATCTTTAAGGGGTCATTCCATTATTATAAACATGATTCATCAATAAAACAACACAGAGGCATGACTGGAGCACTGAGGATGTAAACCAGAGTTTATCTAACAGCTACAACTGTGCGCTGAGGGAAAAGCACAGTTTGTTTTTATTTTGAATGGAGACGTCAATACAGTGTTTGTATTTTTCACTAATGATGACAGATAATTTGACAAATCTGAAGTATGAATTGTGCAAACAAACAATCACACACACTCTCTCTCTCTATCTATCTCTCTCTCTCTCACACACACACACACACACACACCACACAGAGTCTCCAGGCTTGTCCCTGCGCTTCCAGGGCGAGTGAGTGAAAGATTATCTCCTGGTTACATCATCAGCTCAAGTGATGTCACTGCTGACGACTCATCAGAGGTCCCCGGGAACCAATCAGAGTTGGCTGTACAGGTGAGGCTTCCATTCATAATCCCTCGACATTAAGGATTAATATTGCTTCAGTATTGCCACAAAAATAGAATAATATTGACTGTCTAACATCGCTACTTCTCAACCAAACACAGGTTAATTACATCAGCCCTCATTTATCAGGCAAACGCATGACCCACAATTCAACTGTTAAATAAGCATGTGGCCATTTCGCCCTGCAAAAACTGGTAAATTGTCCTCATCCTATTGAATGTAATGACACCTGGCGAGTGTGCAATCAGATGGAAAGAGTGAAATAGCAGTTCAGTAGTGTAAGAAATAAATCAGGATCAGTAGTTACAAAAAACACAAAGAAAAAAAAACCTGTAGTATTTATGTCATATAGCTTACACAATAGCTTGAAGAATTGTGTTATATCTATTATTTATTAGTTAATGAACTAAAAAAATAGCTTGAGAGAGTTTTTAGCGCTGTAAAAAGCACAAACCTAGCTCAACAAATGATGCATTACTGACCAACCTGCTGCTTCACTCAGCATGTTCATGGTATCTGTTCAGGCTAATGACAAACAAAAGCTACCTGTTGTTGTTTTTGGAAGGAATACTAGTGTTGAAACATATGCACTCATCAATACGGCCGTCATGTTAGCCTTTGCGCTCACATTAGTGTGTGAAATAATTCCTATAAAACACTTTTAACACTTGAATTTGCGGAGATGTTCATTGTACCGTGATAAATGAGGGCCATTTTCTCTTGTTCAGTTGTTTTTTTTAATCTACTGAAATAAAATAAAAATGCAGTGTTTTAAGAACCAGTCTATTGTTGTTGATGGTGTCCTATTTTAAATACAAAAAGCACTGCCAGCCATTGTCCTTTTGGTTGCCTGTCAGTCAGTCCTAAATTAGTTGACTTCCAAACCATTTCTAGGTGAAATGCTGCACTCTGGCAGCCTCCAAGATGTGCAGCACCCCCCCCTCCCCCCACCACTGGGCTGCACGGCGCAGTCCTCACAGGTGGGACAACGTCCATGACAACTGCAGCTTCGCCAAGTCAGCACGGCAAAGCTCAAATTGTGCCATTTATCGGACCTGTTCTTGCCTCACAGAGCTGATGAGAACAGAGGGAGAGAGGGAGGTAGGCTAAGGGAGGATTTTGGTAGAAAGGTTGTCTGAGGTTCGTCACAACTAAGAAATGAAGTTTGTATTAGTCGTACAAAAATGAACACTTCTCCTTCCCTGTTGCTACGCTTGTGGCCTCCACTTATATCTCCATTCTCTCTGCTCTTAGTGCTGTGTGGGTTCTCATTGCTTAATACTGCTTTCTATTAACCCCCTCAGCTGGCTTTAGTTGACCAGTACGAAGCCATGCTGGGAGTCCACGGTCTCCATCATCTCACTGTCCAGGAGGGAGCTCTGCAGCTCAGGCAGGCCAAGGCCGTCTGACTGCCCCGGACCAGCCAAAACCCTGGCCATAGCTCTAGCCTCAGCCTCTCCTGGAGCTGGCGGGGGCAGTAAGGCGGGGTCCAGCGGGAACTCATACTGCTCTGCAAGAAGAACCTCAGAGGAAGGCCCCAGGACCTGCTGCTCGCAATCTATAGGGTAGCTGAAGCCCAGGCCGCTGGCAGAGGCTTCATGAGGCTGGGGGTTGTGGAGCTGGTGGTAGAGGTGAGATCCAGGTGGAAGGTGTTGGGTGTAGTGGTGGTGGCTCATGTAGGGATCATAAACCAGGCCCTCGCCCGGTTCCATCAAGGGACTGAGGCTATGGGGGTGGCTGAAGGGAGGCGAAGCCTGAGGGCTGCCCTGCTGCTGGGGCTGAGGCTGGTGGGCGGCTGACATGGGGGGGCCCTGAGGGGAACTTTGAGACGCCGCCAGGTCCAGAGCAGGGCTGCCTGTCGGGTAGGATCCTTCAGCTATCTGCATCTGGTTGAAGTAGGTCTGCAGCCCCATGCCCTGTGACTGCTGCAGGTACATCCTCTTCTGGTGCAGTCTGTGGGGAGAGCAGTGGAGCCCACTTAGATCATGACAACACTTAGAATCAACACAAGTGTGAATATAAAGCTTGGAATTTTTATGCATTTGCACAGATGGACAAAATTTGGAATGAAAATGGAATTGGTAAACCAAAACGCTGAATTCAGACATTTTATTTCCTGCACGTTTTGTTTTGCACATTTTAGCCTGGTTCCGATTCAAATAGGTCGGTTGGGCTCACTGACGGCTGGAGAACAGTTGACCAATCAGAGGTTAGTAGATGGAATTAAGAGAATGGGCACACCATCCTCCTACATGGCTAGCTTGCTACATCCATGAAAAATAGTGGCAGAAAGATGGTGACAAGCGTGCATGAGATAGACACGTGTAACTCGTTACACATAAGGTTAGGGCAAAATAAAAACAAAATAACCCCTCTTCTAACAAGAAGTCAGATAACAGGAACATAATGTCAGAGTGAATGAATGAGTGAAACAAAATGGCTCTGACACCAGTTTCATTCCTGGGTGTCTTAAAGAGTTCAATTCTTGTCTGTGTAGCACAGTTTATGACTAGTAAGTACGTTTTCTTATTTGTATTTATTTTTTTCAATCTTCCGGCGGTAAAAGGTCACCACAGCTAAACACAAGAAAACAAGAGAAAAACTCAGAAAATATTCCATAGAACAGAATAGAAGAACAAATAAAACCTGAAGTGGGTGAAGCAGACATTTACAGCGTGATTTACCTGTGTTCCTGCAGCTGTTGCTCTAAACTTCGAGGAGTCTCCTTACAGAAAAGTTGGCAGCTAGCAGGACTGTTAGCCAAGACGTTGGCCTTTTGGGCAGAAGAGAGACTGGACTGATGACTGTTGTTTAGGATAATTACCATGGTAACAGACGACAAACTATTACGTTATTGTTGCATCATTGGGAGAACTGATAATTCTTAAATGTCCAAATGATATCACTGAATGTCACACAGAGCAGCCATTTGGTTTGAGAGAGGCAGACAGATCTGTATCTGCATCTGTATCATAAACTTATACATGAATATAGTCATAAAGAGTGAGTGTAGTTGGTGTTAGACTGTACCTGTAGTCTATGAGTGAGGTATTGTGTCTCCAAACTCTGTCTGCGGGACAGGAGAGGTGGATGCAGCCCACCTTGGTATGGAGCTAGGCCCTCCTGCTGCTTGGGTGCCTCGCCCTTCGACCAAAAGCACACAGCATCAGAACAAGGGATGTTTATGCTCTTGTACTTGTACACACATGCATGTGGACACACGACTCCCAGATCTCCTCTCCCGCCGGCTAATAAAGCTGTGTCAGGGTCTGGGTGCTTCATCGTGTGGTCTAACTGGATTATCTGTGCTGTCTCCTGCCCAAATGCCTGTGTGGTGACTGATCAGCCAGATGCCTTTCTCTAAATGGCATGTACCACAGGGATTACACAGTAGTTAAATGAAATGAAAGCAAATTAAAAGGATCATGGTGGCCGAGCATCATAACCAACAAAGAGCTGCGTTATTGCATTATGAAGGATGGATAAAAGGAAAACAACTAGATCTTGTCTGATTCTATGATTCATTTTGTGTGTTTCTTGTTGTTGTTTTTTTTACAGGAAAGCCATTGGATCTTTCCTGAAATGATTCCCCTTGCAGTGTAAGTGTATTATTTTTTGTATATGTGTTCCCATATTTGTGTGTGATCAGCAGCTTGGGCCTATTGAGTGCCAGTCACTACTATGGTTAAGTCTGACTGACTTCAACAATGGCTGCATTCACTTTGGCCTAGGCTCCAGGCCCCAGGCCCCAGGGGGACGGGAGACAGTAAACAAGCCACAGTTGGCTGCCTCTCCTGGGGTTACACAACCGCCTGGGTGCTTGTTTTGTTTTTTTTGCCCAATATGGGGTGAGGATAGTAGAGGGACTGAGGGTGAGAACGGGGTTGGGAAGAGAAAGATCTTGAATGGGTTTGAGTGAGGGGTGAGTGTGTGTGTGTGTCTTTGTGTCATTATTTGCTGACCTCCATAAGATTGTGCAAGTGGTGCTGTGGTCCCAGAGGGCCCAGGGCGGCCCCTTCCCCGGAGCCCATCTGCTCCACCAGCATCTGTACTTTGTTCAGCTCCAGGATGCCTTTGGTCCTCGCCAAGTTCTGGAGGTGCTGCCGAAACGCAACCAGACCTGAAAGCACAAACAAATCCAAACAATACAAAGTCAACATTCATTCTCAGCAGCTGATCAACAGAATGACTTCTCTCTTCATAACAGGATGTCAGAGGCTCTATCCTGTCAGAAAGTCAGGCCAAACTGTCACTGACGTTATCAAACTCGTTGACCGGTTAGAATTTTTCATTGCCCCTACTGACAATGTGACTGGATGTACGTCATGAGCCACTGTGGGTGTGTGTGTGCGCATGACAGTAACTGTGTGTGTGTGCGCAACAGCAAGTGCCTCTGATAAGACCCATCCAGTGGTGACGAGCTGTGGCTGTGAACGACAGGTCCTGACTCACCGTTATGGTGGGAGTTATTTAAAACAAGAGTCAGCAGTCTGACGCAAAAGAATCCACTGCAACAACACTCTCCAAAGAGGATTACGAAAAATAAATATAAAAATAACTGCAAATACCATCCGGGAGTACACAGTGCAGGCTGTCACCATAGAGCTAGGGAAGTAAAACACATTTTAAGCTATAATTATAGTTTCTACTTGGCTAAAGCACAGATGATACACAGAATAATGTAGCTATAAAGGAAAAAAACGGAGAGGTAGATAGGTTGGTTAATATTTTCTCCTTTATTATGGCTCCTATTTCTCTCTGATGTGGAGCAGAGACAAATCCTGCCAACTGAAACTTTGAAAGAAAAGCAAGAGCGGTACAGAGGGAGAAGGAGAGCGAGTGTAACAGAAATGGATAGAGAGAGAGAGAGAGAGAGAGAAAGAGAGAGAGGGGGGAAGGGAGTGAGATATGTGGGCTGAAACCTTCAAATATCTGTCTGTGATTCATAACGTGAATCATCACCGTTAGTCGTCAGAGGGACTGAAGAGGATGAGAGAAGGGAAGAGAGAGGAGGAAGAGACAGGGAAAAAAAGTGTGTGAAAAAGAGGAGGGGGAGCAAATGACAGAGTGGTAATGAGGCACTTTTATCCGTAAGGCAGTATACGTATGTATGTGTATATATATATAT
>NW_023340257.1:15165581-15168330 GCF_004916995.1 Morone saxatilis | reverse complement strand
ATATATATATATATACACATACGTGCGCGCTTGTGTGTGTGTGTGTAGAAGGGTGTGAGGGAGCAGCTGCAGCAGGGGTGTTGCGTCTGTGTCATGAGAATCAATGCTTTTCCTCTTGACTGGAGCTCCAGTGCTCTGTAAATTCCTGCAGCCTCAGAAATATGCACTATGACACTTTATGCATCAAACTCTCTGTAGCTCGTTGTGACTGAACTTAAGGAGGCATGCCAGATCTGGCATTTAAATGACACTTATATACAAGACTGATCTGTAATTTCAAACCCTTTTACACAACCCGTCTTGTTAACTTCCATTTTAGACAGTGATTTTCTGTATGTTACAGGAAGTCATTCAGCAATCTCTAAAGAGCATGTCTGACCTTACTGCATTCAGCTGTGTAGAAAGAGCAATAGGGATAGTATCATCCCTAAGTTAAGATCAATACATCTTGGATTATCAAGTGGTGCAATGATTCAGCAATGCTCCTCTATAACACTGAAGTCAGTTTAAAAATCAAAATGTATCCAGCAGAAACAGATATTTTTATTCCACACATTATTCCTCCTACATTACCCACAATACAATGTGGGTAATTTGAATGTGTTATGCTAGTAGCAGCTAAAGTAGCCTTCAGCCACTATCAAGTCGAAACGAGGGGCAGGTGAAAGCTCAGTTTTTGTACTCCCCCCCCTCCCCCCCCCCTTTTCAAACTTCTCATCTTCAGACCCAACCGCCGCTGACTCAAGTGACATCACTTGAAGCAATTACTCAGATTTTACGGAGCTCCATCTAGAGTCGAAAAAGGCTTTATACTACCTTTGATCACATATACAGCATTTTCCAAGACCTGTAAACTGACTTTCATGTGTAAAATTGGTGCAATTCCACTTTAAGGTGGATTTGTCTATTGCTGGTGGTTGGAGAGGAATTATCTTTCCATTATTCTTTGAAGTCTCCTGTCATGTCGTCCAAATTTCTATTAAGATGGCAGAATGGCCTTGTGCATATTGAGGTCGACCCCAAAATGGAGTGCCTGGGTTTATCAGGGAAGATACTTGACCCATTTTGAAGTCTTATTGCATGTAGAGAGGTGGGTAGTTTGAGAGAAAATTCGGAGAGAAGAATGAATGATTGTGGAGGAAAGAAAAATACAAATCAACACCGGTGGTTCTGACCTTGGGTGAGGGAGGTATCAGAGGCACGGCGTCCTTCTCTGAAGCTGATGGGTGAGCGGTTGTGCGCCTCCCTATGCTGGGAGGTCAGGGCGGCCATTGCTGGGTTGGCGGGCCGAGCACTCAGGAAAGGCGTAGGGGAGACGCCGGGGGCCGAACTGTTGCTTGGTACCACTTCACTGAGAGAGGGGGGATCCTCCAGCAGACCCAGGTCGCTGTGCATGGAGCCCATGTCGTAGCCAATGTCTGAGTCCACGCTACCCATGGAGGGGTTGTGGCCGAGAGTGAATAATTTACCTGGAAGACCAAACGTTTTTATTCAATTTCAAGGAAATGATCCAGAAAAACAGCTTTTTTTTAGTGACATAAAAGTCTAAACGTCTGTGTTTGATCAGGTGACATCATACCTTGGTTTGAAGGACCCGGCTGGTTGGTCACCTCAGAGAGGGTGTGTCGACGTTGGCCAAACCGAGCTGTCTGATAGGCCGAGAGTAGGTGCGGTGGGTCATCCTCTGTGTCGGGCTCCTCTGTCTCGATGCCCTCATCGATCGACGTCTCCATCATGTTGCTAGGCGACGAGGTGGAGGACTTGCGGAGGACAGTGGGGGGAGGCAGGGGGTCCAGCAGGCAGCCGTTCACCTGGAGGGCAGGGATAAAGGGGAGGACAGAACAATAACTATACATCCAAAATTGACTATGCCAGGAAGAAAACAGCATCACATTGAAGGAACCATTGTTAGTCAAATCAGACCTCTAAACACACACAGTGCACACACACACACCTACACACACAAGCAAACACACAGAAAATCCATAATTTTCACTAGACCACTTGGATACAAGAAGGCGACCACCATACTGAGACTGAGGGCTCCATTAGATACTCTCCTCCCTTTGTATTCCCTCCACTCACCACAGTTGGTCTCATACTGGGAGTGTGTGTGTTTGTTACAGCATGTAGACAGGTCTGTGTGTGTTGGCCTAGAGGTGGAGGGTGGGGATAAAGGAATGCAGGGCCAGGAAGTGAGCTTTGACTGAAAGTGCTGTGTGACTGACACACACACACACAAAGATCATCTGCATGAGTGGCTGCAGTAACCGGAAAGCCTGGTGTTGGCCTAGAAAGAGCAACTTTGCCCAATTCCCCATCTGCTTTCTGTAGTGTGCTGGGATAGGAATGCTGTTACTCAACACACACATACACACTGAGGACAAGAGGGGAAAACGACATTGAGAAATAGACGATTGCAATGGGTGGGGGTCATAAGGGGTGAGTGAAGTTAAAAGATGAAGAAAAGAAGAGAGAGAAGAATCTGAAAAGAAACAAAAGACAAAAGAACAGGGGAGCCAAAAACCTAAAAAAGAAAAGATGAGCTGTTGGCTGATGGGTAGGAGGGTCACAGTGGCGAGATCGCTGGAGCAGCGCAGCAGCTTCCTGTCCATGTGTGTTCACTCAGCTTCACATTAGGTCACATCATCATCGTCACAGGACCGCTTACATAACCAGGCTCCATTCACGCAGATAACGCACACTCTGTCTCCCTCTCTGCTTACCATACACACGCACACACACACAC
>NW_023340257.1:15165333-15165481 GCF_004916995.1 Morone saxatilis | reverse complement strand
TGTGTGTGTGTGTGTCTAGCCCTGAAAGTGTGTGAGGCCGTCAACTCAGACCACTGGTGTCTGTGTTCTCTAATAGTCGTTCAGCTCAACAACAGGCCTGGAGGAAAAGGTCTCTGGTTGGCACAGATCAACAGAGTGTGTGTGTGTG
>NW_023340257.1:15145224-15165196 GCF_004916995.1 Morone saxatilis | reverse complement strand
CACACACACACACACCGTGCACAGGCATTTCTGGTTCACAGTGAGTGGGTATGCTTATCAAAGCGAATCACTGTCAAGATTATCAGGATCATTTTTCAGGACACACTCGTGCACGCTGATAATGACCGTGATAACCACAACGTCCGTGACCAAAAAGTCGGATGTGAGTGAGCTGTCATATGAGGACAGAGAACGAAGACGCAAACAAAAAAAGACACTCGTGTCCCTGAAGCTTCGTCTTTTTTACTTTTATTGGACCTACTTTGGGTGTGTTGACGTCCTCCACCATGAAATTCTGCTCCAGGGGACATGCAGTCTGGGGGAAGGTGAAAGCATCGGAGGAGGCTTGGGGCACAGCAGGGGAACGCAGCAGACGAACACCCTGCGGGAGTAAACCCACCTGGGCTGAACCACTGGTCGACTGCAGAGAGGGAGAAAACAGAGGAGAAGAGAGTCTTTGACATTACATCAAAAAACCTCCTCCAATTCATAGCCAATACTTAACAGCATCTTTGATAATACTGCTGCAATTATGACAAAATTGAGCTGCTGTGAATTTGACTTTGTAATCCGAACGAGACACAAAAGCCAGATCCTAGATGGCGTGGGGAATGAAAGAGAAATTGCACGGTGTCGCTAAGAAGAGACAGTTGGCAAAGAAAAGAAAATGAATAATGTTACTGAGGGAGACGCATTAAGATCAAGGCTGGGTGGAAAAAGACTGGGAGAGAGCAGGTGAAGACAGAACCTCGCTGGATAAATAAATGAATGGGCCGAGTCTGTCCGCTTGTTTGTTCCCGGGTGCAGGTGTGAATAATGGAGCTTTGATCAGGGAGGTGTGCGGACGTTAATCTCTATCCACGTTATTCAGAACCCCCTCGTCGCCCTGACGCCCCGCGTGGTTACCTTGACGACAGTCTGTTCGGCGATGGTGCTGGGCCGTCGCTGGCGGGCGTCGAGCCTCTGTTCGACGGGAAAGCTGCAGCGATGGGCCTTGAGCCGCTCCACCAGCAGGTAATAGATAGCAGCAAAGTGGTTGTAGCTTTTGTTCTGCAGAGACTGAAGGATGACAGACAACATAAATGGTGGTGTCTGTAATTGAAGTCATTACTGCAGCACACCTTTCCATTTTGGATGACTTAACTGTGACAGCAGCAACATATGCTGAGATAATTCTTTATTTCTTTCCCCTGTGTAAAACTGGGTTATTGCAGCAGCTAAAGAGCAGAGTATAAATTAAAAATACAACACAATGTGTTATGTCGTGTCGTGTCTTTATAATTTATCTTTTATCATGTTTGTATCGTATTTGTCTATTGTCTGACTTGTTTGTTGTTTTTCTATATTTGTCAAGCGGTATGCCTTACCTTTTACTGCAAACCAAATCTACTTATGGGTACAAATAAAGTAACCTAGAATCTTGAACCAGTGTCTCATTTACAGGACAGTTTCAGAATATCTTTAATTTATCAGTACATCAATCATCATTACAGTTAGTTCAATTTTTGTTTTATTTTAGTTTGTAGGTAAGATTTGAACTATTTAGGTTTTTGTAATTCAATTTTCTTACCGTTTCTACCTCTTTAAGTGTCCTTATATTGTTTGTTTTGTGATTCATGTGTTGACTTAGCTGCTGTTATTGCTGCAATTTCCCATTGGGATGGATAAAGTCTATTATTAGGAAGGGACATTTCACAAAACACACTTTGTTTTGTACTTTCCCCCACTAACTGGTCTAGGTAACAGCCAATAGGGTGAGAATAAGGCACAAGGAAGGCCCCATGCTTGAGTTTGCCTAGGGACAAGAAAGAGGACCTCATTCTCTCCATTTTTATCCAACATGTATCTGTTTGTATGTTGTTCAATTGTACTGCTGGGCACCCACTTTCATCATTCTGCACAAAGTAAAATGTGTTCTGCATGTGTTTATAGTGATGCATATCTATTGTCTATTGTGTCACCGTCTGAAGCTAGGACCTTAAAATACCACCCCTTCATACCCCTGTTGAATAAATAAAGCAAACACATCCCTCCAGCTCAGTCCTCACCTCTACAGTCTTATGCTGGTCAATGCCAAGGCTGTGCATCAGGCGAAGGACCTGTTCGCTGTACTCTCCCACGGCCACCTCGCCCTCAGTGGACAGAGGTTGTTGGTACAGTACAGGCCTCTGTACGGGAACATACAGAGCCATCCATTTGTGCTCCTTGATCTGGGCCACAGACAGACGCTTCGATGGGTCCAGGACCAACATCCTGCGGATCAGGTGCTCACAGTCTGGGAGGGGCGGAAAGAACAATCATAGAGGACGTGATAAAGTTTTTATAGCCTTTCATACTATGGTTCACCACTTTTAAAAAAAGGAAGTGTATGTTTATGTTCTATAACGCTGGACAATTCTTGTATAAACTACGGTGAAGCAAATTAAGCCACAAAGCGTCAAGTCCACGTCAAAGTAGCCCAGATGAAGTGATGCAGAAATAACACTTAGGGGCTTAAAATCTGCTAAATTCTTCTGCGTCACTTCTGAACAGTGTGTCTATACTCCTTTCTACTTTCCTCCCCTCCTAATGAGAGCTGCTCACCTCTAGTTAGTGGCTAGATGAGTTTGACGTCAGACACAGCTGGGTTCTTAACAGGATTACAGTTCCCCTGGCTGTGCCGCTTTGGCCTGCCTGCACCCCTACTGCCTGCACTGCATTCCTGCCCACCACACGGCATCCTTACCCATATACCCTGCTGCTATGGTCTTAAAGGAAAACAGGTGTAATTTCAGAAAATAAACCCTGGAATATATTTTTGAAAGAGTTTGCAGTCTAATTGAAAATGCTACTGAAGTATTTTTAAAAACCTCAAAACAAAACATGATTCACATGCCATTAAGTGACTCCAGTTGTTCTCTTTTTGAAGTACTCTGTGAAATCTAATCATCATATTGTTTTTCTTCCAATTTGAACACTTTGAATAACATACAGTGAATAAACTGATCAGATATAAATTAAATTTTTGCACACATTAGTAACATTCTGCAGGTTGCCTTATTTGTTCTGCTCTACCAATGTGTACAGATGTCATGTCTTTTGTCAGAGTTAGGAGAGAGACCTCAGCAGTTCATAAGCCCAAAGGACCTGCCTGTCAACATTAACTCCCTGCTTCACATTCTTCCCAGTCGCCCTGCTGGTCTCCTACCGTCTGCTTACAACACATTTTCTCTACCTTTGTGGCTGGCGGTATAGCAAACTACATTTTTTCCCCATTATGTGCATAATCAGTGTGCTTCTACATCATGCTGTGGCAACTTAGCAGCTTGTGCAGCTGCTGAGTTACAACCTGTTTCACATACAATACAGTACAATTTGTTTGACCCAGAAGTTACTCTGCTCTGCTCGTTGCCACAGCCGTGTTTATAGCAACAGCTGAAGCTGAGCAATTTTTTCAAAGCTACTAACCACCAGGGATGCTTGGACTATGTGAAGGGGCCAACACTGCATAACCGTCTAGCTGGCTGACTGATTGACACACTGTTCTTAGCCAGTACGTTACACCACCATGACTCAACCACAGAACCATCCAAGTTAACACTTGCCATGACCCAGTGGTGTAGAGTTACACTGCGTCCCCCAATGAAGGAGAACAGCACTCTGTTGCAAGAAGTTTAAGAGCAGTAGAGAGTAGGCACTGAGGCTAACTGTCTGTTATCTACTTAGTTGATTTTATCAGATGCAGGAGCTTAAAAATATCAGATTATAACCATTATATATAAAATGTAACCATCATGCATGTGTGTTAAAATGAGCATAAACCCTACAAGCTGACATGAGTGAAATGCAACACAAGCTGCAATTGAAGGCTTACAAACATTTCATTTCATTTGAATTTCAAAAACAACACCCTGTTTTGTTTCTGTGTGGGCTGTGATGGGCTAGCTGTATTGCTGCAATGCAAGACAGAGGGAAAAAAAATGCCACAAGCTGCAACACAAGCGGCTGAGTTTCACAAGGCAAAGTTGCATGCAAAGTGTGTATTTATATTTTCAGTTTGTGCTGAAACCAATTAGCAGATTAACAGAAAACTGTTTTGCAAATCAATTCGCCATTTAGCAAAAATTCATGTGTTGCTTTTCTCAGTTTTATAAAATTGTTAATTCAATATCTTCAGCAGTGTCTGACAAAACAAGCAATTTGAGAACATCCTCTTAGACTTTTTACAATATTCTGACATTTTGTAGACCAAATGATTAATTGATTAACCAAGACAATACCAGTAGTTGCTTCACCCTGCAGTTTGCAGTGAGTTTCTGCTGCAGATGATACAAACTTTGGGATGTGGTTGTTTGTTGTTCTGGATAACACGACTCTAAGCTATTCTGTACTACCATCTACCAGTGTGCAACATGCAACAGCAGGGGAGACATAAGACATCTACTGTTGTTATTAGGTCAGTAAGTTGGGAGTAGACCAAATTTACAGTGCTGAGATGTTCTAGTAAGAATTTACTCTGCGGTGCTAGGCTGTGCTGTGTACCACAGCACTGGCCGGTGAGGGAAACAAGAGGAGATGAGATGGATGAAGAAATCGGCACACTCTGTTCCCCTTGTTCAGGGAACAGGGGCTGGACTGGGGGTGGGGAGGCGGGTTTGAGTGTCAGTTTGGCCATGGTGCTGACATTACACTCCTACATTCCCCTTATGTCTTAATTGTCTCAACAGGAAAAAAGAAAAAAAGAAAAGAAATCTGGTAAACTCTCTCACCACACCCCCCGTGGAGAAAGTGCTACAGACTTGCAGATGGGATACGGAGAAACAAGACAGGAGAAACAGACAGAGCCACAGACGGACAGGAAGATGTCTCACAGATAGAGAGCATGAGTCAGACAGACGCCCAAACAGACAGGCAAAGTCTCCTCAGAGAGACAGACAGACAGGCGAGCTGCTGGAAGGCATCACTGGCTCTTCCCCAGGTTACATAAACAGCTCCAGCTCTGGACTTAATCTGCTGCCAGATAGCTAGCGCAGCCGCTAACAGCAGGGCTGTTTTGAGACAGTTAGCCAACCTGACTCACCCTGCAGCCTGCGAGCACGCACATACACACTGCCGCACGTACACACATTACAGAGGACAATGACAGAGTGGCTCCTTCTGTATCCCCTTCAAATGAGCGTGATGCTCTCTCGTTAATGAAATGACCCCCTGACTGGTTACAGCCGCAAGAGAGTCTGCCAGCTAACGTTCATGTATGTATGGTGACTCAAATAGGAAAGCGCAATCTTATTGTCCCTCACAGGAATTGTCATGCCATTCCTGCCTCAGTTCGACTACACACCGCCATAAGAAAAGACTGGAAGGTGTCTCACAAATAGGGCAGTGTGATATTGTAACACAGTGATATTGGCATTGTTTTACCATATATATATATATATATATATATATTTGGTTCTGATATGATTCATGATTAGTGTGGAAAGTATGATTTTATTTTATCTGGAAAAACTATTAAAATCATGATAATGTGACATTTGCTGGGGTCTGCACCAAACAAACATGATTTCTTACATCTGGAGAACAAGATTTGTAGGCCAGGGCTTCTCTTCAGAACTACAGTACTTCATTATAATGCTCTTTGTCACACATTTTATCTTCATCAATAAATACAGTTTGGATATTGAACTTGGCCATATTGTGATTAACTGTGCAGCCCTAGTCATAAATACAAATGTGTGTGAATTTACAGGAATTACAGGAGTTGGCATAGTCACCTATCTTATTTTGTGTTTAATATCCCAAACAGTCTCTTACCTTCAGTCATGAAGTAGGGGATGCGAAACCTTCCTTCTAGGACTCTCTGTCGAAGCACAGGCAAAGTGGGCCCATCGAAGGGCAAAGCGCCACACACCAGCACATATAGCACCACCCCCATACTCTGTGAACATGAAAAGATGCACACATAGAGAACAAGGTCAAAACCGTAGATAAATCAATCAGAGGTGTCGGCATGTGAATAAGGACAAGATTATTGTTTGCCTTCACAAGCTTACACACTGTCAACATGTAACAAATACACGGCCTCCCTTCACACACACAGAAATACAATCACGAAAAAAAATATGGTAAATGATTGCGATAGACACCACGCTGAAAACTGTGGTTGGGGAAATTAGCACCATATGACAGGAACAAAAGCTGCTGATTCATCATGTTTCCATTATTAGATATACAATAATTCTCAAAAATGAATTGCATCAGCTGATTTCATGTGGCTTAGTAAATATTAAACAAAGTTGTGCTCAAAGTTCATTGTATTTGGAAAAAAATATTCAAAATAATGTGGTGTGATTGTCTACTTCATGTAATTACTCATCTTACCCAAATGTCCAGCTGTGGGCCCTCATACTGTTGGCCCTCAAAGACCTCCGGAGCAGCATAAGGCGGGCTGCCGCACCATGTGGCCAGAGGCTCCCCGGGCTGGAAGAAGTTCCCGAATCCAAAATCTACACAAGGAGATGGTGGGTGGGTTAGGAGGGAAAACAGAAGATAATTCAAACATTAAAGTCAGTTAAAATTGTAAAGGGCCTTCTACAAGTATGCTGTACACAGTGCTGTAAAGACGTTTCTTGTCATAAGGCACTCTGTACACTGTAAGTATTACATGTGACCGTAAAAAGGGAAGTGGTTAGGCACATGGTGAATATCTACAGTATAGCTGAGGTGACTGAGGTGCTGAAGTGTACAAAGAAAATGTCCAGAACAAAGATGGGTTATGCCTTGTGATTGAGAGTTTGTAAGTGTCTCCATGGGGTCTGCAGGTTTTGCATAACGTAATATGTGATTCACATATTTGCACGTTGAGGCAATGGGCCTTTGTATGAGGTAACCTCCCCTGGAGACCGACATGAGGTCATTGACGCTGTGGTCTGATTGGTTGTCTGTAGAGTGACTAAAACTCAAATTTGAATCTTCAAAAGGAACAAGTCTAACTCACAGTCATACTCAAATCACTGAGAAGTCCATGTCTGCCTTTCATTAAAATCTAACTAAAAGCTGCAGTAATATCTGCCAAATAACACTGAGCCAACTAGCGTAGCTGCAATTGCTCAGCCAGACCCTTTTTTTTCTATTAGTTTGTCTCATTCTTCCTCCTCTCGTTCTCAAACCTTCTCCAGCAAATGATCCTTTGTCTCCTTTCCTCATTCGGTTTTTACAAGACTTGCTACTGGTGCTTACTTTTGGTGCACAGATGATTAATCCATTAGTGCATTGACAGAAAATTAATTACTCACTATTTTGATAATTGATTCATAATTAATAAAAAAATCCCTAACATTTACTGGTGGTAGCTTCTCAAATAGGAGGATTTCATGGTTTTCATCATCTCATTAACGTTGTAAAGGGAATCTTGTGACAGGGAGACTGGTCGTTAACATTTTATGGCCTAAATGATGATAAATCAAACAAAGTGAATCGACAGATAATAGAGAAAACAATCCCATGCTTAGCTAGTTCATTATCAGTTGGGCCCTGTGATGGTGTCATGGGACCTGACAGCAAGAGGGAGCAGACAATCAGGCTCACTTCACCCTCCACCCCCACCCTTTTTCCATAATTTGAAACAGTTACATAAACAGAAAAAATTTATTGCAAAACAAATAAATAACACTGATAAAAAAAATCTGTCTTATATAATGGGGCTGGAGGTGATGTGGGTTCACACATACACACACACACAAAGAGAGAGACACACATACACATGCACAGACTGAGCAGTGTGTGAGAGAATGTGTAACCAATTCCTTTCCCTTTGCTCTGCATCATGACCCTTTACAATTAACAAGACACAACACCTCTCTGTAAAACAGTTTCAACAAAAACGTAATATTATAAACTTCACGAAGGGAGCATTTATAGCAGGTCGGTTGTGTTTGACTGTAGGTGTACCTAATAAACTGAGTCTATGAAACAGAGTAAATCAGCAAATCCTCACATTTAAGAAGCTGGTAGTGACAAATATTTTTGTAATTTCTCCATGTCTCCTAATGGTTTAGGAGTACCATATACTTAGTGTCTCAACCTCAAATTGACCTGGGGCCACAGTTGGTATTAGGAGAGCCACTTCAACGTTCAAGTACTACAAGAAAGCGCGATATTCTGAAAATATTTCCATTACTATTATACTCAACAAAAAAATGAAAGCAGTTCCTATACATACATAATTCATTATATAATCATTTTCTATACTTTTTGCTGTTCACAGCCAAACAACAAATGACAACAAAGGCCTGAAACCTGCTCTCTTCTTATCAAATATTAGCATGGATGGCACCTTTGACTTTTGTCAATATTTTACGCCAAACGAAAAATAAAACAGAATTGTGTGGTTTTTTTTAAATTTTAGTAGTTTAAATTAATATGAAACAACTTGAAAAAAGTAATTTAAGAAAACTTTGGTGGGCTGGATTATTTTTTATTTTAGACATCATGTTGCGGGCCGGAGGGAGGGGGTTGGAGGGCCAGAAATGGCCCCCTGCCATATACTGTGATTGCTATGTCCATTTCCAGCTGAGGAAGGTGAAACACTTGAAAACTACTTTCAAAAATAGGGATGTGGATGATGATAATGATGCAGAATCTAGACCGCATACTGTGTTTTATATTTTGACTGTATAGAAAAGAAAAGGTGCAAGAAATTCTTGTTCACTAGAAAATACGTGTAGGAATCTGGTTTGAGAAATTAGCGCAGTGCAAACTCCAACTAAAGAAATGGCAGGTTTGACACTGTGTACGTGAGTGCATGTATTCAATCCATGTAATATCTGCAGTGCAGGTAGCAGCAGGTGTGGTTGAAATAAAGTGGAGGGTAAAGCAGAGTGCCACACTGGGGTTTATTACAAGTATGTTTACTGTCTGATGCTGCTGTGAAGGTGAGATCTGAGATGCAGGCACAGCAGAGCAGAGCAGTGCAGTTGGTTTATCGTCAGAAGCTGTGACCCATTTCATGGAGCTGAATACTGAGCAGACTGGTTGACGTCAAACGCTCTAGCACGCTGCAGGCTACTAACAGCACTCATAGCTCAACAGCAGTGGCGGGGTGGGGGGAGTGTGTGTGTGCCGCACACAACAGTATTAGCATAATATTAGCCTAAACATGTCACACTGGAATACACTCCATTGTGACATGTATAAAATAGTACAAAACTTTGTGTGTGTGTGTGGGTTTGACGAGTATATGAGTGATATCATCATGCTGCAGTAAGAGGACAGCATGCAGCCGTCAAAAAATTTACTGTCATTTATAATAAGGTGTGAGCATTGATATAGTTATGGCTGCAGCCCAGGATGCACTGCCCTGGATTCACACTTTCCTTTCTCCTCTCGTCCTTTCTCTTCTCTTACACTTGTTACCAACTGAAAACTTTTTTTCTCGTCATTCTTCTTGTGTGCCTGAAGTTCCCCAAACCTCTCTCTCTCTCTCTGTCTTTCTCTCTCTCCCTCCCTCCCACTCTCTTTCTTTCTAAGAAAACTGTGCAACAATTTTTTCCTCTTATGATTAAAAAGAAAAAGTTGAATTGAAACAAAACACAAACTTGCACAACTCAATACGTTCAGAGGTTTTGTCGGTATGATCAGGAGCTTATGGTAAGACATTTTTAGCAAAACTTTTCAGATATTCCTGTACAATAGATGTTACTGGGTGATTTGGTCTTTTGCACTTAATTTACCATTATCTCATAATTGTTACATTTGCCCAAGGAGACTGCTTTTTAGTAAAAGTTAAACAATCTTGCCCTAAGGGATTACTGTAACCTGTGACTGAGAACAATTTTCACTACAGTGAAAACAGGGTTTGAAGGGGCTCAGTTAGAAAAAGGGGGTGTAATGTTCCTCTGAGCACCAATCAGGATTTGGCAAAATCTAAATCAAAATCAATCACAGTTGGTGGGTTGTTTTGTCAATCAAATCAGACCAATCACCAAAATGTTTTTAAGTGTTAAACTCAAATACCTAAGTAGATTTTTCCACAGAATTTTAACTTTGATTGCTGCTTATTTAATAACAATTAGTTTTTTATTGTAACAAATAACTATTTAATATTTGAAACCAAGTTTTTAGGGGCCTTAAATATCATGTAATTTGATCAAAAGCTCCAGAACAGCTACAAAACGGACCTTGATGGGAGATGTTCTGTAAACTGCTCGTTTTGAAGGTCAAGTTGGACTTTGAAGGTCAAATAAAGCTAGAAAGTAGTCCTGCTTACTGCAGAGATCTCAATCAATATAATAATAATAAACATAATAAACAAATAGCTGCTAGGAAGAAGACATACCAGCAGACGAGTCACCATCTACTGTTTAAGGTATATTTGATATCGTCATATTGTCTATTGCTGGTGGTTTCCATTTCTTTTTATTACTACCAATTAGAAACTGGTTCTCCAACAGGTGTCCTTGATCTGGAGATTGTTTATACTTTCTACATCACTTAATTGAGCATGGAACACCTTTAGAGTTTAGTGTACTTCCAATGACATGACTCTGTGGATGGTTTCAACAAAAACAATAAATTCAGTAACAGTTAATGAAGTTATAAACACTTTGGTGATGTGAGACAATGTATGAAACATCAGATTTGGTTTTTGAAAGTGGTTTTCCCACACCATTTTTGCTTTGTTTTTTTAAGAAACACAACCCAAAACATAGGACATATATTTTCCTGCTAAGACACAAAGGGCTGCCTCCTCTGATCCAGCAACTTGCTTTTGTTTTTGTTATTTGTTCTCCTCTCCTTCCATCCCCTTCAATCTGTCAACTTGAACGTGAAAGGGCTGTTTGAAGTGAAAATATGAAGGGCACCCCCCTGCTGCTGATATTCCCCTCTCCTCTGCAGCCACCATGAGCGTGACCTTTCTTTGACTGACCGCTGCCTGGTTAAGCTTCATACAGACTGACCAGAGGTGGCCTTTAGAAAGCAGGGAGACATCACTAAATTGCGGGAAAAACTCTAAGGCAAAGATACAGCACAGAAGCATAAGACTGGACATATATATAAGTTAATAAGAACATTTTATATAAAATGAATGAAATAAAAACAAATATTCCACAAGACTTCATAGCACATTTCTTTCTCCAGGGAGTTTAATCTGGTCCCGTTGGTTGGACAAAACAAGCAATATGAAAATGTTACCTCTAAAAAACTGTGATGGACATTTTAAACAATTGTTTCTGACATTTTATAGACAAAACCAATCAAAGTTCAATCAATATTTTTTTGTTGCAGCCCTACACAGTTTGCATTTAAAAGCTACCAGTTTGTCCTCAAGTGGCAGAATGCAGCCATTTTTCTTCTAGGGGGTCCACATTTTGTTGGTCGTACGCAGTTGCATATGCACATCGCAATACACAGTGCTGCCAACAGACAGCTCTATTTCCTGATTATCCCTAGAAATATTCACCTCTCTTTTACCATGATTGGTTGATCTGAATTGACACCAATTTTACTAATGCAGTCAGGAAATATGAAGTGAGGACTGTCTCTTGTACATGTTTCTCATGTACAGTACAAATCTGACATGTACCTAAACTTAATGTACCGTTGACCAAACTTGTCTGAGCATGTTGTGGGTAAAAGAAGTACAGAATGTACCTTGCTGCTGATGTCCTCCTCAGAGACATTTTGTCTAATCACAAGCCAGGTAATGTTCTGTTCATTGTTTTCCTACTTCAAATCTAATCTGCCGTGCGGACAATTGGCTGTGAGTCAGACCTGTTTGTGAAAATTACTGCTGGGGTAATAACATCTCCAGGTTATCATCTTGGACCCTTCTGACAAACAATGGACAGGATGATGCAGGTGAAACACTCGGTTCTCTATCAGTTATTGTATAGTTCTGTCTAATTTGTCCTTATCTGATTTGACCTATGAGAACAAATAAAAGCCACTAGACACTGACCATGAAGGTTAACTGGGGTGCTCACTGGGATGCCCATCTGTCATTTCCCCCCCATTATGTAACATGTATCAGACAAATAAATAATGATTTTATCATATTATTTAGAGTCAATGATATGAAGTCCTTTGAGGACAAGAGACCATTTTCTTTGGACCACACATTTATAATCTGTGTGTCTGGTATCCTTTCACACTTGTATTTTTAGCTGTCCTCATGTGGTCAACTCACCTAAGATTGAGTTGAAGTATCACCATCTCCGAATAAAGCCTAAGATAAACCTTTGCCTCTTTCAGAGCATTGTCACAGCTGCAGCCCTGCCACCCTGCTATGCACTGCTCCTTATCATTCTTCTTTCATCTTCTCATCCGCCACTCCAAAGTAGCCAATCCATATCACCACCCCCTCTTCTCCTCCAATTAAAGTCAAAGTCTTCCCTGCCACCACCCTTATGCCCTCCCACTCCCTCCCAGCCTCCCCCTCCTCCACAGTGGTAGGGTGACATTCTCACTAGCTAGCTCTAAATGCCAGTTGCTTAATAATCACACTTTGAAGCTTGTACTACAGACCTCCAGCTTAGTTTCAAATCTCTGCCTCTGGGTCTGTTTCTCTTTCTGTCCTCTATCTTTAATGTTTCCTGTTCAAAATTAAAGCTCGGGGTCACTGGGGAGGGATTTTTGATCTTCTCTGATCAGTTTTGATAAAGGTGGCACTAGCCTTTGGATTCTTGCTAAGATTTCGAGACGTCTTTTGTGGCATCTTTCAGCCCACAGCTACCTCGCAAGCAACCTCTGACCACTTCTCAACACTGTGCAAATGGCCTGGGCAGGTAGTTAAGACATTTTTTAACTATTCTGGCACTGACATCATATGTATCAGGCCATGGATCAAAACGTAATGATTCCATGCAGACAGCCTGTATTTTCCATTCATAAATAAGTGTATGTGTCCTCTTGCGCTACGTTGTTACGGTACCTGCTATCTTGATGTTCATGTGGCCATCCAGCAGCAAATTCTCCGCCTTCAGGTCCCTGTGGACGATGTTGCGGTTGTGACAATACTCCACCGCCGACAGGATCTGCCAGAACTTCCTCCTGGCCTCTAGCTCACTCAGACGGCCATGTTTCGCCAGGTAGTCTGAAGCCAGACAGTGGAGAGAGGTGATGTGTCATGTTAGAAGTACACACAGATAATATTTTACATCAACTTATATAACATGACTCTACAGGCCTTTCAAACACAGTATAAGGTATCACTGTGGACAGCTGAAAAGAATGCCCTTGTGCAGATTTTTCATTCCAATGAGTGTTGGTGGGTGTGTTGAATTGATCATTTACTTTTGATGAGGTGCAGGCCTGGTGCCAGTAGTAGTTTACAGCTGTTCTACATTTCAGCAAGCTTTGTAAAGTGACTCAGTGCAAGATGTATGGTGTAATTTTTCTTCTAAAACCCCTGTTCTAACCCTGTGTGTAAGTGTGTGTTTTTAAGTGTGTGCGTGCATTTTGTAAGTAGGCAATGGTTGACTATGGAGAATGTGTTGTCATAGCCGGAGGAGAAAAGTGGAGGACGAGATTTAGTCTTCTGCTACATAATGTCCGCAGTACAAGTTGGAACAGGGTGTGAGTTGGGGGTTAGTGGGAAGTTTAATAATGGTGTATGATTGCAGTGCACACACAGACATACAAACACAGTTGACAACTAGTGGAAGAAATCAAGACATCAATGTAAATATGAACCTGAGTTCTTTCCTAATGAATAACAAATAAATCTGATTGCTTACTCTGTAATGCAGACTGAGTTTGTGGTTGTTTGTGAAGTAGCACGAAACCAGAGTCTAGGCTGTGTCTGGGGGGCCAAAGTCATACATTTTACTGTCTTCTTTCTCCAAGCATCCAGATCACTGACCTTTTTCTCATTGTCTGCTCTCACACTGCCCTCACTGTTTTTCTAACCTTTCACACTCAGCGTTCACTAATTTCTACAAAGTCAGCCTGACAGACAATTTTTCACAGGATGCATGATTTTTGAAGCCCCGTGAACTTTTGAAAGTGTGGTGTTTGTTGCTGTCGGCAGGGTTCCTTTTCACACCTCTCTGTCCAGATAGCTTGCAAACTCTTCAATTCACACTCTGTGGCAAACAAGATAGGACACTCCGTGTTGGCTATCCTTCCAGCTGGCGTGGATACAGACCACTGACCAAACCTGGCGACAATGCACAACAACCACAACAAACCCAGCCAACAAAACTTCATATATGAGTAAACGCTGTGTGCAAAATACAAGGAACGCAATTACGCAAAGACCCACAAGGTCAAGCTCATAAAAGAGAATTTTTGTAAACACAAAGCAGACAGGGACTTGCAGCTTAGTTTGCTTGGGATATTAAAAAAACTAGTTTTAGCTTAGTCTTTGCATTTGTTAGAAATACCTTTAATCTTTTTTACACAAGTAATATTGCTGTGATTTCCCTGGTGTGTACTCACATTTATGTAAAGATAAGATCACTGACAGAATTTCGAAACTAATCCTTTGTCAAGATTCACAGAGCCAATTTCACAGCTCATTATCATCAAAAAAATTATGCCTTACTAAACATGAGATATTTAAAGTATAGGAACACGTATCCTGAGGCAAGCAGCATCACGCTGCAAATTCTTCACCTTAACAACTCTGTATTGTCTCAACTCAAGGTTGACTGAAGGGCCAGTTGTATGTTGGGATACAGACTGTACAATAAGAATGACTAAAGAACATTAGTTGCGCTATGAGGCTTCGGGGAGACACTGCTGTTCCGTCATCAACAGCGTGGTTGATAAATAGCTAACATCTGACAGAGTGAGGAAACCTGATTAGATAGTGGCCGACAAATTCCATAGAGGAGGCCATTAAGTGACCAGGGCAGCTTTCATGCAACGCTGCTAATCAAAAAACACACTCAGGAGGGGAATGTGTCGAGAAGGTCCGAGTATGCACCTGTGAGAAGAACATGGCTCTAAAGTAAAAACCATTCCTGTTGGGACAACTTTCCTCTTAGGAATTCATAATGTTGCACTTGTTTGTACACACAAAAAGTGACTCAAATCCTGCATACTTTCTCACCTCTCACCTGGTCAATCACTGTGTGAAGTGGGTGTGCCAGTTAATTATTTGCTGAAAACTTCGGAAACAACTACAGCTGTTCAAGGATTCAGGGTTATTTTATTGTCATTTACAATGCAAGGTTGTGGAATGAAATTCAGATATAGTTCCCTTTATGCTCCTTTTGAAAAAATATAAATAAAAATTAGATTAATGACATTTGCATGACCATGACAGGTTTTCTGTTGATTCACAGGAACCTAAAACTGTTTACGTGCTCCACCTTAGCTCCACTGATATAGACAAAAAGAGTTTATCTTTGCCTCTTTTTTCCTTAAAAACAATAATCAGCTCCTTGGTTTTGCTGACGTTGAGCCGTAGGTTGTTTTCTGTGCAACGCTCCACAAGATTGTTGCTTTCATCCCGATATGAAGTCTCCTGACTGTTTGAAATCCGGTCGATGATGGTGTCATCCGCAAACTCATGTCTCCATGAGTTGTCTCCATGTCAGGGGATGCAGTCATGAGTGTACAGCGTGAACAGGGGCTGAGCACACAGCCCTGAGGTACTCCGGTGTTGAGCACTAGAGTGGGGGAGGTGTGACCAATAATCTGAACTGTCTGGGGTTTGTTTGTGAGGCAAATCAGTTTCACAGGGCAGATTGTATTGAATGCTGAGCTGAAATCAAACAGATGTAGCCGTGTGAAAACTGAGTGGACGGTAGTGGAGATAGCATCTTCTGGTGATCTGTTTGTTTTTAATGCAAACTGGTGCAAGTCCAGGCTGACAGGGATGTGATTCTTTATGTGCCTGAGAACCAGTTTCTCAAAGCACTTCATCAGGGATATGTGCCACAGGGCAGTAGTCGTTACAGGCTAGACCCTGCAGACTTTTTAGGTGGCTGTCTTGAAACAGGTGAGCACCTTCTCCTGTGACAGTGAAATGTTAAAAATGCCAGTAATGACATCAACTAGCTGACTGGCACATGTTTTTAGTACATGGCCAGGGATGTTATTAGGCCCAGCAGCTTATGTAGTCATATTTTTGCACATCCGCTGTGGATGTTGTCAGCAGCAGATTCTCTGGAGGCAGAGTCAACTTTACAGCTGACTCTTTGTTGAGGAGATCAAAGTGAGCATAAAATGTGTTTAGCTCATTTGGTAGCGTGGACTCACATATGATGGGGGCGCTCCTGCATTCTGACATTGGAAAGGTTTGAGGGTTTCCAACACTGTTCGATCATCCAACAAGCACTTCGGTTACAGCACACTTATGCAGACACTGTTATAACGCCTTAACTCTCTCTTACAGATGCACAATAACGCACACACAATTATTATCTTATGCCCTGCGATTTCCATCTAGCCACCTTGGGACAACATCATTTACATTTTGAGTTCATAATGAGAGGGCTTCAGCTGACGGCAATTTCAGCTTTTATTTAAGTGCAAATTATTTTCTTCTTTTGGTCTAAAAACATGTCAGAAAATGCCCATCAACACACTCATATGGCCTGTTTGTTAAAATCAACACCTCAAATATATATTCAGTTTACTATTATAGAAGACTAAGTGAGCAAACATTGACTTCTGAGGAGCAAGAACCAAGGCATTCTGGCTTATAAACTCAACAGATTCATCCACTATCAAAACTATTGCCTATTAGTTTTCTGTCAGTTGACAACTTAATGACTCAACTACTGGTTTCAGCTCTAAATAGAATCCCAGTTGACTGTCTTAACACTAAAATGCTCAACAAACCAAATGCTGAGTATCACAATTAATCTTAATTCTGTATGAACAGCAACTCTGCCTCGTTATACAGTAGTGCTTGAAAAACAAGTCATTACTGAGCAATCAACACTGCGCAACCACACACACACACACACACAGACACACACACACAGTGCAGTACGTTGCCCCAGTGGAAGGATGAGTAATTCACTGATACAATGTTGGCGAGGGTAAGGACCTCAGCACAGTGAGGCATACAGAGCTGCATTCTGGGAAAGTGAAGGGAACAAGTATGAATCATAGGGGTATTAGGGAACAGCTCAACAACCACTGTGTTCCACTTCTGCCGAGAGCTGGGTGAGAATCTCAGTCTCTTAACAGCTGCTCAGGTTTGGAGGGGACAAACATCATGGGTACAAACTGGCTTGTTGGCTAGACCTCTGGCTGGCTTCAGATAACACTGTGAGGCAGGCATGGGATGTGTGTGTGTGTGTGTGTGTGTGTGTGTGTGTGCAGAGGACAGGGGGCAAATACACACTCGGTTTCCACATCAGTAACTGATACCCAAACCACTTAAATACAACAGCCACATTAAAGTCACGTCTATGTGGGTGTTGATAGATGTTGGTGTTGATTTAATACTGGCACCCTGAGGGGTTAAATTTGGTTGGAGCCAGTTGGGGCTGAACACAGGATAGCGCACCTGGTAGAGTGTGTGCCCCATGAGTCCTTATCGCAGCGGGCCGGGTTCGATTCCAACCTGCGGCCCTTTGCTGCATCTCTCTATCTCCCCTTTTCCTGTCTTTCTTTATCTGTCTTACAAGGACAGATACTTACAAGTGCTATTTCTGGAGGTATAATCCTGTTTCATAAAAACATTTTTTTTTCTGGGAACCAATTTGTTGCTTCTCACATCTTCATATTGCAACAACATAAACCTGGTAAACCTGGTCTACAAATAAATTAGCATATTTAAAATAGCAGTTTTATCCAAACAATCTTCATCACATCGTGTTGCTCTTTATAGCCACACAACATCAGTTCTCAGAAAACTGGGGATACCCATGTAACCAAGTGTTAGTTGTAGCCCTATGCAATTATGGTGGAATTTAGTGCCACTTTTACACTCACTGCCACACTTTGGTATTCCTACAGGAATGTATAATATACAGTGTCTATGGTACTCTACAGTCAGGCCCAAATATCATTTATGGGTGGCATCATGTGATCCTAGTGTGTGATTCAGACTGTGAGATGAGTTAGATCATATTGTTCCCCAATGTCACATAGGCCTGGTAAATTTGCATCGAGTTCTCCTTTTGATGGTATTTTTATCTCCTAAAAATTGAGTATGTCTGTTTGGATTGTATGAACAGCTGCTTCTTGATGCCATCAGGAAGTCAGATAATTTTCAGACACAAAATCTGGCATTTTGCCACAAAAACAATGCCAGTGTGAGGCTGGCAATTAAAAACAGTGGGTGTGTTTGAAAAATTAAGAATTACACATGTCAAGCTTCTTCTCATTCACATTTTAGGCTTCATCAAAAAGGATTTTACAGGACTAACATCTAACACTTCTACTATGTGTGAACATATTTTTTTGTGGTGGACAATAAAGCTCTATTAAGGTATTTTATAATCTCCTCATCGTGTCTACTTTGGGTGTGATAGTGACAGAGAGTAGAGTGATATATGATTCATATATAGTCATTGTGATTTCTGTGAGTAACAGTGCGTGATTTCACTTGTCGTCACAATGATCCATATAATGCAAGTGATGATCACCATAGTGCCATACATAAAATGAAAGTAAAAGTAATTTTATTTCTCCATAAGACGTGGTGGTAGTGGAGAGATAATTTGTGCAGATGCAGACATCTAAAAAACACCACATTATTTATACATGTTATGATTTATTTATTACAAAAACACCATGTTGTTTTGTGTCTGCAATAACTGAAGATTAGCACAAATTACCTCAACTCAAATGTAGAAAAACATGTTAGGTTTATTCTGGCACAACACTTAGATTCTTTTTGCTCCAGCAGGTGGATCTTTTAAAGTTGCCATGTAAAATGCTGCCGGTCATTCGACTGAATACACTTTTTGTACCACTGCGCAGAAAGGTAGATATCAACAATCCAACTTTATCTTGGTAGATATCAACAATCCAACTTTATCTATTGGAATTAAGCCAGAAATGGGAACATTATACTTAAGCAGAATACTGTGACTAAAATAAATTAAGAATGTACAATGTCCTGTTGTAATGAACAAATGTGGCAACATAGCAGACATAATCCCTCTGTCAATGATGTATTGCTATCCTTAACTTATTATGTAATTGACATACATTTTGTCTGCACATGTAACTTGATATTGGTTATAACATACGTAAGGAAAGAGTGCAATATATGGAAACATCCAGATGTCAGGTTCAGTGTTACATGTCAAGTAGCATTATATGGCAACCAACGTAATTCTATATTTAGGCCATTTAGGAGTAATTGCCAAATTTGGAGGACTATGACTGAATAAATTGTGGGCACACAGAAATTCTCTATATTATAATCAAGTATTAAAGCCTTGGAAGTTGTTTGGTACCAAACAACTGGTCCTACTTTGGGCAGCCATTCGTTATCAAAGTCAAAGCTGTCACACCCTGGTGGCAGATGTGCAGAAGACTGACCCAGTAAACATGAAGGATTCTTTATGGTAAAATCAAAATTGACAGCCTACTGTAAGTACATAAGAACGTGAGTATTTCTTTGAAGTCAACAGACAAGAGATCTGCATGAGTGATTCTACTCACTGCCAGCTATTATACTCCCCTCTCTCCAGCAGTGCTTTCTTAAATATGCATGCCCTACATTTCCGCAGCACCTTCCAAATTCAAATGGATGTCCCTTGCTCTCGCCTCTATTCTCTTCTGCTTCCTCTCTCCTCCTGCCTCTGCAACTCTGCTTTATTTGTAGCTGACCCAATTTCCAGGTTTGATCCACCCTGCGTTTTTTTAGGCAGACTGTGGAGCGGCAGACTGACTGACAGACAGACAGACACAAAGGCACACCAACAAGCTGGCATGGATGCCTCTGCTGTGCCCATTACTGTGCCCACCCACCCCTTTGCGAGAATGAACCCATCACTCTCCGCCTCCTTGTGCCAAACACAGCTCCGCTTCTTTGTCTTTATGGCTCCAGACGCGCGCGCGCACACACACACAC
>NW_023340257.1:15138203-15145124 GCF_004916995.1 Morone saxatilis | reverse complement strand
GGGTCTCGAGGTATGCAGCACATGGTTTAATTTATGATTGAATACCCTGAAAGAATCTCATGGGATATGGAAAAGAGGTTGACCAATCATGGTTGTTTATTTGGGCGGATAGGTGAATTTTTGCTTCAGTTGCTTTCTTGCAGAGGAAAATGAGTAGGATGAAAAGATAGCAATTAAATCCTAACACTGGTCTTATATAATCTGTATTGGGTCATTTTCTCTTGTTTTGATGTGGATGAACTGCCTTGACAGCCTAGTTGAGCATAGAATCTCTCTATCTGGAGAAAAACGTGTTTAAACAGCTAGCATAAGATCCAGTTCTCTAAGCAACATATGTATCAGCTCTGTTTATCAAATTCTGTCGGTAAAACCAAAAGTAATAGGGGACACCAGAGGTTGCAAGCAACCTTGATTTTGTAATGTCCCGTTGTCCAATCTATTTTAGTTTGATATTCCCCTCCCTGTTGGAGATTTTTTTTACTTCTGTGGCTACTTTCAAGAATGACGATTGTCGCTGATGTCCTTGTAGTGAGTTTGTGATTATGTGACTAAATAATAATAATAATAATAATAATAATAATAATAATAATAATGTGTGTGTATGTAAATTACAGAAATGAGAAATGGGTTTGCATTTGCACTGCAGTTTTCAGTGATGCATTATTAATCAAAAAGTAATAAACAAGAAAAAAAAAAAAAACAACAGTAACTCAACCAATGAATAATAACTTATTGTGGCCAAACACCTAGGGGGATTTAAATGTTTTATTCAGACATAAATGCAGGGAACAACCACAACTTCTGTGACAAACCAGAGAGAGTCAATGAAGTGAATTTCAGTTACTGAAATTAAGTTATTAAACTTTATTCATTATTTTCAATTCAGGACGATAGTTGTTCATTCTGAGACAGCTATAAGTAGAATTCTGGACAGCTGTGGGACACTGAGGAAAAACATTTATTTTGAGCCCTGATAGAAAGAACAGTTGATTTTATTTTTCCTGAGCACAGAGTCAGGCTAGCTGTTTCCCCCCTGCTTTCAGTTGTTATGCTAAGCTAAGCTAACCTACCTTTTCCTGGCTGTGGCTTCATATTTAACAGACAAGTATGAGAGTGGCATTGATCTTCCCCTTTAATTCTCTGCTTGAAAATATATAAGCATATTATAAGCTTATTTCCGAATGTTGAACTATTCCTTTAAGCGAATTAAGCAAGTTAGGGTGTTGTAATAATTATGTCACTACATAGCTTGAGTAGGTTAACAGAAGCTGCTATTTGATCTAACCACAATAAGCTGCAGTGGCTATAACATATGTACTGATGCAGAGGAGTCTTCCGCTTTACCCCTTTGCACATGTACTTCCTTTACAGTTTTAACCACACTCTTTTCTCATTCATTTTTTCTTCTGTCTGCTTCCAAGCTCTCTCTAGGTCACAGGAGCAGGAGCTGCTGCTGCTGAGTCAACGTCACAAGTGGAATACCGGACTCAGAATCACACACACGCATATACACATACAAGACATGACTATTAAGTTTACCCTAGACTGCCGCTAGAATAATCCTCTCAGCTACTGCATCTGAAAGTAGGCTAAGTAAGCAAAGCAAACATTCCCAGACTGTCTAATAGGTAAGGCTAATAATCTATGCGGATCATGATTCACTTACAGGACAAGTCCACATCAGACAGGTCTATGCTTATGTTATAAATGAAAATTTGAATATATATTTTTAATATATATTCAAAATTAATATATATTTTTTAATGCCTGCATGATCGGATCTGGAATAATAGCCGATAATAGTTTATTTGTTTTGCTTTTAAGAAAGGTAATATAGCGATATTTGCATTTATAATCTTGCAACAAATGCAAAAAAGTCTATTCTTTGACTACTGTGAAAGTGCGTACACAATGTACAAACTGAGAGTGTGTGTTGCACCCACAAAATGAGCTGCCTAAAACACGTCATTTCCTTAATTTCTGCAACTTTAAATAACAAATACCCACTGTTCAAAAAGAGCACACTTTTTCAGCCTAAACATAACATGCATCTGTTTTAACCTTGTAATAAAATGCACCTATATTACAAAATCAACAAGAAATAAAAAATAGCTGTTTCAGGGCCCTACATGTGTGTTGTAGTGAGAGAGTGCATGTGGCAGACTAAGATAATTTCTTATCTTCATGTACTATTCTTGCAATGTTCTGACTTGTCTGTCCTCTCTAGCACAACTGTCTTTATCTATGCTCTCACTCCAAAGCAGTGTGTGTAAACCACGTCCACTGCAAAAAGTCATTAATGTACCTTGAAAGTTCAGACTGTCAACTTCCCAACTTGTGTAATGGTTATATGGCCAATCTGAGTGCATTTCCTTATTTGTCAATTTTGTCTGGCAAAAACCTGGTAAATGACTGACAGAGAAAAAAATGATTCCTTTGGTATAGACAATAATTCCCAAAGGTCCAAAATGAATAAGGCAAGCTGTGTTTTTGTCTAGGTGATCTGGTTCTACACTTGTTGTAAGAAAAACAAACTAAGACATCCATAATTCCCATTTTCCAGCTTCACAAATGTGAGAACTTGCTGCTTTTCTTTGTCCTCTATGAAAGTAAACTGCCTATCTTTTGGAGTGCTGGTTAAACGAAAAACAAACTGGAATGGGTATTTTTAATGATTTTAACATTCTTAAGACTAAACAACTAATCGGACACAGTCAGCATTGCCTGAGATATAGTGGTGCACAGATATGGAGTACAATCCTAAATATTATTGAGAAACAATTGTGACTACATTTAAATTGTGGTGTTCAATGAATGATGATGTTATCATCAGGATTATCCTTTTCTTTTTTTAAATATAATTATAAGTAGATTTGTGCAGTTCATATGTTTATATTGTGTCTTGTTTTCCGTTACTTTGTTTGTCCTTGTGTGTATTTTATTTTGTTAATTCTTTTTAAGCTCTTGTTTTGGGGAAATGTCCACTGTATAAGCTTGCAGTTTCTTGACCTTCCCAGTCACCTGTTTCACTTCTGTTATCAGCAATAATGCTATTTGTATAGTGCAAATAAAAGCAAACTACTAAGCTGTACCTGTCCATGTAAACGACCAATGTGTGTGAGAAATGGTGGCTTAAATATCTACTTCTTTATTGCTTTTTTTGCAGATCTGCTCTTAAACATCCCAACCATTTAATCAGGACAAAAGTCTAACAGAAAGTATTCAGAAAGTAATCTTGATATCTTGCATAATCTGACCATCTGAGTAGTAAACCAGTGAGTAAACCAGTGAGCAAGTGATTTTGCACCACATATGGCAATAAATCAATCCTTTTCTCTTTGAGGTCGGCTCTCTGTGGCCTTCAGTGATGTAATTTTATACGACAAGAAAACTGTGTTAGCACTTTTAGTACGGCAATAACTAGCAGCACATGACAAGGGCCATATCAGAACATTGTTCTCAGATATCTATCAATCATGTGACCTTTGAGATTGAGGCCTGGATAAGTGTCAGAGTAGTGCAAACTCAACAAGACTTTGATACTTCCTTGTTTGTCAAAAACGTTACTGACGCAATTGTGCATATTTTTTGTGCAACTGATATGGGGAGGCCGTGAATGAAGTGGATGGTACAAGGATTTTAAGATACTGAGGTCAGATTGATCTTGTACTTGAAAAGATCACTCACCGAAGATCTCCCCATTCTTGGCATACTCCGTGACTAAGTAAAGCATGTTCTTTGTCTCCATCACCTGAGAGAGGGAGAAGACGAAGGAACAGGGGCCGAGGGAGGGGAGAAAAGAGTGGGAGAGTGAATACACACAGAAGACCAATTTTCAATAGCAATAATCATCAGATAATCCAAATTATACGTCTCCTGCAACAAGAGAGAATTAGAATAATAAAAAAAGAAACACAAATATTACACAATTGTCCAAATGGCTTTCTCTGAAGGTCATCCACAAAGTCAAGAGCAAAACAAAACACATGAATGGCACAGAGTCTAAATATGGCATCCGTGTAAAAGAATGGAGGTGGACTGTTGGTGTTGCCGAGTATATCTGAATGGTACTTAAAACCTTTCGGTCCTCACACGGTGCTGTGTTGTGTAGGAGGAGGAGAACCGATTTAGAAGCAGAAACACTCAGGAGATGAATAGAATTAAATGCGGAGGGTAGAATCAGATGGAGAGGGGAGGATGAATCAGACACAGTGAGCCAGACATTCACACTAGAAATCCCACGCTCATTGTTTATGATCAATTTTCCATCTGTTACACTGACCGATTCATGGATTTAGGAAATAAAAGCCAGGTTTGTTTTTTTGTTTTGTTTTTAGTTAGCCCTTGTTGTGTAACAAACAACATTTTGTCCTCTCTGTATTGTGGAACTGGAAAAAAATTGATTGATGAATTAAGCCCATTTATAGGTACTCAGTATCATTCAATCAAAACAACAGCATTGTGAGCCAATACAGCATCTAATCTGGGAAATAAACCCTTCTCACAGCGGACATTTTGACTTTTCACAGCAGGAACAGCACAGGTGTAACTAATAGTATTAACAACGGCCCTGTTTCATTCAGGTGTGCCAGTAAACCAGCACGTACAATAGCAGGGCCCTGGCACTGGCACACCTGAGTGGAATGCAGCCATTATTAATGTTATTATTTACACCTGTGTTTGACAAGATAAAATATCCACCATGACAGATGTCTATTCTCAGTGTATGGCGGATATTTCCAGCATTTGTTGTTGTTGCTGTGATGGAATCTAACTGCTACATGCTAACTAGCTTTGTTCGTTTTGGATCTATTAACTATCTTAACTCAGTTTGGTGTAGTCCCTTTGCAGTTTAGGTTATATTTCACCGATAACAAAAACATATTCTTACTTTGAGAAAGAAGAAAAACGTTTATTTCCACAAAAACACTAAACAAAGGAAGCCAAAGCTCGCAGCTGTTAAATCTAGTCTAAACACAAGCAGCTGCACAATAATTTTGCCAAAATGAAACAGTCAAAACACAGGCAAAATGATGATTTTAATCACAAACCGTCCTATCAACGAAAAGAAAACAAGATTACTATTACAGATTTGATGCAAAATAGGTGTTGAGGTTTGATACGCAGCCATACTTCTAAGTTCAACATGTTGTATTAAAGACCTTCCTACCCTGTGGCTAATCTTCCATTTGTATTACATACTTTCCTACACCTGCAACAGTAAAAGCCTTGATGCACTGCCTGAAGATAATACATTAAGTACATGATATACAGTATTTCTGGCTCCAGACAAAGCAGACTGCTTGATGTGAATAACAGCTATGGGGTAGAGAACTGAAACCAAATCTCTGTCATGTAATAAATTATAATACAAGTGGAGATTTCATAGTCTTGATTTTATACCAAGAAATGCAAGCTGCACTTTGTGTTTAGCGCTTTATGGGGCTTGACACTGCCGTTCTCAGAAGGAGATCTATAACATCAGTGTTAAACATGATGAGTACATTTCTGAATATCAGGCCATGAGCAATGTGCAGCTGTAGTCCACGCGGTGAATCGCAAGCTGAATACAGGCTCTCGGAGTATAAATAAATAATTTATTCATTTAAATGGTTTTAACAATGTGGGCAGTTAATTGTAATGTAGATGATATCAAATTAGGGTCATGATTCATCAATTTATTCAACAATTTCTTGTAGCATGATTGATAATTAAATGAAGTACTCATCTTGTATTCGCATTACTACAAAAGTGAAGATAGACAAAGAGTCTGAACAATATCCAGTTATAATTTGAAATGCTTAAAATCTTTGTGTTTAGTAGAGAGACTCATGGCAGTCTAGAGTAAGAGGGAAAGTGGAAACATCCAAGAGAGTCAGAGAATGGTGAGATGTAAAAAGGGAGTAAAAGAAAAGAAAGTGATGGCAAACCAGGGTCAATAGAGAAGAGGCCACACAAAACATGCCAAACTAGAGTGGGGTCCACAGTTGGGTAGTCTGTGTCTCTCTGTGTTTTCATTAGCTTGGGCTTCCCTTTAGGCCACAGGGTCAACCCTAGTTTATGAAACTGGAAAGGAAATCACTAATTGACCTGAGCTGATTGGATGGATTGGCCGTTGAAAATAATGATACACACCAAAATAACACAGCAGAAAGCTGGAACAGTGCCTCGTGGTTGTGTAATGATAATGAACACTCATTTACTTTCCCTAAACAAACTAACAGGACCCAGAGGCTTATGTAATGCAACTGAATCACCAAAACTGTTGAGTTACTGTTGGAGGCTATTTTGTGTTAGACAGCGGACATCACGCTAACTAGGTGAAAAAATAGTTTCTATCTGCATAGTTCACGTACCAACAAAGTGCAACAGCCAGAACAAACCATTTTAGGAAATAAACTTTGAGTCTCATAAAATTTTATGTCAATTTCCCTTCCACACCTGGGCATACATAAAACTACTATGCAAGGTGTCATAGTGGCATGAGGGACATGACATTTATGGGATTTATTTCTATAAAAATGCTTTCAGCACACATCATACTACTGTTAGTGACAATGGGCTCTATTTCAACATTAACAATGGCTCTCTTCTATTCAAGTGTCAAAGTGTAAGTGTAAGTCATGACAGTGTGACAGTGAGACACCATGCACAACCCTGGACCTTGAAACTGAACTAAAAGTAACTCAATCATTTATTTTATTATTTACACCTGATTTTCTTATTCTGACAAATGTCTTCCACAAAAAGGACTTCACTATTAACTGTGTTCTATTTTAAACAATGAACTCTAAATTGTGAGTGCTGTGTGTTCAGAGGATGTCCCGCATAAACCAGGAGAATAATGTGAACAACATATCAATTTCATGTTTGCTGATGTAAAACAAAAGTTCAATTATTCAGCATCATTCTTTAGGTTTT
>NW_023340257.1:15137756-15138151 GCF_004916995.1 Morone saxatilis | reverse complement strand
AAATTACTGAAACTGAAAACTGACCTAGTGCTCAGACATCTATACTCCACAAGTGTCACTTTTCTTGTTGCAGCTCAGCTTGTGATGCACGCTGGGTTGAGAATTACCAAAGGACAATGCTTGTGCCATAGCATTGCTTGTGGTACTCATTGTCCATCCCTTAAGTTCAATGCACATTATATACTATTACATCTTTAAAACCTTATAGTAGAAGTCTTCTAGCAAACTGCAAGTCATGTCCGCTTTGGGTACCAATAAATACTGACACTGTGTCCCAATTATCCATTAAATGCTTTTTTAAAAAGGTCCCATAAAGTCAAGACAAGAAATGAATCCATTCTACACATTTTACAAGGGATCTGGAAATAAAAAGTGAAATACATGAAATATAATCA
>NW_023340257.1:15125031-15137731 GCF_004916995.1 Morone saxatilis | reverse complement strand
TTTTAAACTTAATAAGGTAAAATTTCCTTCTTAGCAAACTGCCAAATTTCATGGTTTTTTTTTTTTTCCGGCTTTTTGGGTTAAACCAATAATACTGGGGAAACCCCAAACTGGTGGGTCCCCCCAATTTATTCATTTAAAATGCTTTTAAGGTCCCCATAAGTTTCAAGAACAGAATTTGGGGATCCCAATTTTTTCTTAACCCAACATTTAAAAAAACAGGGATTCTTGATAAGTGGATAACATTGAATTATTAAAATCCATTTTTTCTGCCGGAGTACAGGTCAGATCTAATGTCCCTGTTCAATAAGAAAACATTTAAATTTATATAACCTTCAACTACCGACATTATTTAGTTCGAATCATACCAGAAGCACCTTCACACGGTGCAGAACACACACACACACACACACACACACACACACACACACAGATGCACACAGCGCCGAGTGTCAGTCAGTCATTAACTATGCTCTCATATCTTAAGCTATCCAGCGGTGGCAAGTTCTGCTAGGCAGCCGTTGTTTGCTAATGCATTAGAAAATGACCTGGATTGGTCCTGCGCTTCAACACCCCCGGCGGCTAAAGAACCAGGAGAGAAGATCAACAAGGAGCAACGGTGAATTCTGCACCACAAAATGGACTCGTTCACAGATTAGCCAGAGGATCGCCTAATACTGGGCCTCCTCAACACATGTTGGCAAAATTGCTTAGATTTAACTAATATTCAGACTTCATGTTCTAAAATATCTTTATGAAACCGGCCCCAGGACTTTACAGTGCCATAACCCTTAAAACAGTTTAAACAATAACAGGTGAGGCACAAGTAAGTGTGTGAATTCAGGCCTGTGTAAGAGACAGAATAGCTTTTTATGACATTTTACAGACTTGTGTCAAGGTGGAGGACAAGACAGAAATAAATCTCCTGAAAATATCTTGATTGACACAGCTCGTCACGCAAGACGCAAAAATATGCAAAAATACCGGTTACAAAAGAAGAAAACAAAAAGCAGATGAAAAGATTATCTTCACACAGCATTGCAACATGCGGAATAACAACTTTCAAATATACTTCCATTAGAGACATACAAGAGCCCAGATAAAATCATGACGCACTGTGGTCAAAATCAGTGAAAGCAGGAAGAGGAAAGCCACTACAAAGATTATCAATTTTGTCAACATGAGCTAGAGACTCACCTGGTAGAGCTTGATGATGTGGGGGTGGTCCAGCATCTTCATGATCTGAACTTCCCTGTAGATCTTCTCCAGGTTGACAGCATCCAGTTGGGTCTTGTCAATGATCTTAATGGCCACCTGCAGAGTGATCGAGCATCGACAACACAACTGTAATCACTCCGTTTCTCAATAACAAACAACAGAATCATTGTTAGGACTCATCACACTTGATGGGCAATAAGAAGAAATTCCCCACACTCACATACACACTAGTACAGACGGCAATTTAATATTCTCCAAAAAGAAGAGACAGTGTGTTCTTTTCAGTGCGCAAGCAAGGACTCAAGATAAATACTTAAATACAGCTTGTGCCGAAACCTTCATAAACAGTTTTAACATTTGAGCCATGATGAAATATCACACGAAGATAGAGGCAAACACAGGCTTCGTTGGACACACACACACACACACACGAACTTCAACACACTTGGCTTTTATAAATGATGTCCGGTAGGTAACAAGGCAATATTAACATCTCTCCTTCAGACTGTCCCATAAACAACATTTCATCAGTGTGATCTGAAGTGTTCCAAGCGTCTGTGAGCCAAGCTGGAGGAGTAAACAACATGAGACCCCGGTTCCCCTCTCAGCAATCGCACCACCGTTATGAAACTCATATTGAGCGCTCGGACCGAGAACAGGACTGCAATATCAGAATTGAACCAGCGAGACGTGGGCTGAAATGATTCGTTGTTTAATTGATTAGCTGATCAAGAGAAAATGAATATGCAACTATTTTGACAAATGATCGATGGTTTAAAGGACCAGTGTGCAGGATTTAGTGGTATCTAGGCAGATTGAAACGTTCTGAATAAAGCTCAGCCTTCAGAGCATGTAGACAAACTACAGTGATGCAAAAAGCACTAATGACCCAATCTAGAGCCATTGTTTGGTTTGTCTGTTCTGGGCTACTGTAGCAATATGTTCAACACAGCAGACTCCATAGAAGAGGACCCGCTTTCTCTTATTCTAGGGTCACGAAAAAACAACAATTTATTTTATTTATTTTCAGGTGTTTATTCACTAATGAAAACACACCTATGTATATTATACTGAATTTCTACCAGGAAATTTAGTAGTAGTTGCAGCCCTAGATGAGATAATAGAACAGGATCCAGGAGGGCAGATCCTTGAGCTGGAAGGTCTATCGGACGCCCAAAATCTTCACGGCAGTTTATAAGGCACACACAGCGTTTTCCTCTGGAAACTTATCACAGTGTCGATCATTGTATCACCCATCGTGATCACCATCAGGTAAACGCCAGAAATGCCCTGCAAATACAAAAGTGTTTTACCAGGAATATTCGATTGCATTTATTTTGACTCGCAACCAGCTGACGTCACACCGTGTTGCTGCCGCTGCATTTGATCCTTTTTAGCATATTTGTAGTTAACACTTACAGATGTGCACTAATGGGCGTTTTGAAACATGTAACACTCTCCATTATTATCTCCTTACCCACGGCACAGACAGGTATGTTGCAATGCAATTTGGCGTTAAATCCTATGAAGAAATCAAAATCTCTTAATGGCACTCCAGCTGCAAGTCGAGACCTCTAAGGCATAAAATTTTAAATCACCAGTCTAGTGAAGAGAGATTACAGGGCGCTTAGCATGAAAAGATCTGAGCTAGCTGATTACATTGTCAACAATACTAACGTCACAACACAAGACTTCTTGCGAACTCTGCTGGCACAAGGTCGTTTAAGGACAATGAGTTGGAGGGGTAATTTAGCTTACACACAGAGTAAGGAGAGCAGGACGAGGCAGCACAATGCTGTGATCAGACATGGATAAATGCAAGACCTGCTGTGCTGACGGACAGGACCACATGGGAATGGGCCAGCACTGTGTGAACCCACAAGCTGCAATATGTACATAATGGGATGAATGGGTCAGTATAACACGCAGGGGCCATGAGTAGAAAAAGTAGGTTATGCACACACACAGGTACTACACCTATCTAAGAATATGCATACGGATGCATCAGATCTGCCGTTTCATGTGTTATTAAACTCTGGTTTTCTTTATACACACGCGCTCTAGGCTAACATCTCTTTCGCCCTGGCAAATGCTCAAGGCAGATGGCATCACATGAAGTAGACAGCCTGCCTCTCTAGCTGACCTTGGCCACTATAACAAACAGCTGCGGTGGCTGTCTGCACCGACCTGCGCTGCTTGACCTCTACCAAACCAGTGACCTGAGAACCAGCAACGGACATGCATGTTTCCATTCAACCCCAGTATCACACCGGCTGACGGAGAGGTGCAGCCACTCGGTGAAAAAAAATAATAAAATCACCTGATGCACCGAATGCATGAATTAAAAACCTGCGTTCACACAGCAGTTAGTGTTACATGGTAGCAGATTACCCGGCTAGACTAACACTGCGACACTTCACAGGCTTCTATAACCAGAGTAAGAGTCTTAAGAGCCATTTTCTAGTTATTCATTAAACCTACCAAGGGCCTCTTCTGGATGATGTAAATCTTTGTTTTTCTGTACAGTGTTCGATGACAAACTCTAGCTCTAGAGATCAAAGATCATAGTGTGCAAGTGTGTTTTCATAAGCCCCCCTCACCCACCTCTGTTTCACTCCCTCTGTCTCTCACAACACAGCCTCCTCACACACACACAGAGACTGGACACTCCTTACATTAAATCCCTGTGTCTCTGGCATTACAATACAAACGTCATGGCACTCGGTGGTACTGGTCAAGAAAGGCCTCTCTGTACGGTTGCTGACATAAAACTACTAGTAAACTCAGACAAACCCAAGCCCTGTTCTGTGACCATGCTGCATCGCCCGAGTGTGTTCAGTGCTTCTCCAAACTAAAGTGAAGACCCCCAGAGCAGCGTCAGTGGACTGCTGCGTGCATGCATGCGTGCAGAACACATTGCTTTCCAATTACAGAGCTCTGGCTGGCATATCCCGCGCCTCTCCAAGCTCTCGGCACTGCTGGCACAAGAAACCACGAAATCACATCATTATTTGGGTTACATAATGCGACCACCGACCCATGCTGCATGCCCCAGATACGGCAACTGGGATGTTTACACCCAGACAGACTCCTGAGCTGGTACACTGTGGCACTCTGTCTGGGTCGTTACCAAAAAAGCAGTACAGGTGTATGATGCTGGTCTTGGAAAGAAAGCATGCATGTTTACAGTTTGTGTTTCCCAGCAGCACCGGTGGTCAGACCTCTTACTGGCAGTGATGTTGGCTGAGGGTGGGTGTGGGGGGGTGAACGTGCAGTCAGTCATTGCTCCTGTACCTGCAGGATTCAAACATACCAGCTGTTGCTGTTGCTCCCCCCCCCCCCCCCCCGCCCCGGAGCAGCCAAGTGACCGGCAGTTACCTGATCCAAGTTTCTATTAGCGCATGATGTGGACAGCATTTCGGTATCTGCTTTGAATATCTGGGGTGTCAACTAGTGCATAAAAAGTTATGTAACTCGGCTGAACAGTAGCATAAGTTAGCTTTCAGGCTAACTAGTTCATCGACACACTCACCTCGGTCTTCGTTATGCGGTGTCGGGCCAGCTTCACGACAGCGAAATTGCCCTTTCCTAAAGTGCGCTCGATGTCGTAAAAGCCCACTCGGACCGGACCCCGGATCAGCGGTTTTTGGACACTGTCAGCCATGACCATGCTGTTCTTAACTGGGACTGTTTGTGGGGAAGAGAAGGAGGTAGCCAGACGAGCAGGGGAGGAGAGGGTGGAGGGTGGGGGGGACACACGGGGGGCTCTCCGCACGGGCTCGCTTTGGGGCAGCTACAGATAAAGACGAAAGGAAAACAAACCGCCCCCGCCGCCGCCCGCCCTTCTGGCCGCCGCCCGCCGCTCGAAGCCGTGTCCATTAAAAATAGACAAAGTTGATTTCTGTGTCGCCCTGCAGCTTGGACGCCCAAATGTGGCGACACTCTCTCCGTCAGGCGCCGGCGAAGACACGAAGCAGCGCCATTTGCCGCTCCCCCGGGGGCGGCACCACCACGCTCCCTCAGTACAATGGGCCTTATAATATTTCAGCTTCGAGTGCCTCTATCAGCTACAGAGCACACGAGTTGACTTGCAAAGAGGCATCATGTTCTCTCGTTGACGTGTATTGACGTCAAAGCCATAGGGGTATTTGTACAGGGGGCGGGGCCACGGAGCCGCTCCACACTTCAGTGCCAATTGGTTGCCAAGACAACCAGACCCACCTCTTACGTCAACCGGTAAAATTGCTATTCTGAAATCTGTTTGCTTGCCTTCCCCTCCTTGATTGCACGCATAGGTAACTTTGAAGTTTTTTTTTTTTCTTCTTTTTGCCCCGCAGGTGTTTAATAAGCTTTTTGTCGAGTGAAAAGTGCAGGCAGAAAAGGGTTAAATTAATCCTACATCAGCCTTGAAACGGTCCTCTTTTTTTTTACTTCCTCATAGCAATGTGCCCTGCAAGAATGGAAAAAAATACGTTTAAAACAAAACAATAAGCAAGGATTTTATATATTTAAAAAAAAGAAAGAAAATCCATTACACAGCATGTCTACTTTTAGTCATACAGTCTAGAAAAAAAATGCACAGGGAATTACAACTATATACTATTTTATAATATATAACATTATATAATGAAACATGGAGGACCTCATGTGAAACTAGACATTTTATCAGCTACAAAGACACTTTGGTCAGCTACATAACAGCACCATCTGTTGGCAAAAATATGACATTGAAGCAAGCTTAAGCCTTTTGAAATACAGTAGTATTTGTACTTAGGTAACAGGCATTTCACATTCACACACATTTAATGTCGCACAGTCTCTCCCCTGCACACGTAGACAAATACAAACACATTTAAATATACCTACATTATTGTAAAATAAGAAATTCAACCACACATATCTTTGTAACCAAACTTTATTTAGATACTTTATTTTTATACACCCAAAAACATCACGCCATGTTTGAGACACAGCACCCAGCAGTTGTTCTCTTCAGCTCATGCAGTGACAGTCTAACACAGAACAGTGGATTACTAAGGGGGCAGGCAGAGCTTCACTCTGAAGGCCTCCGCTGTCACGCACAGACTTCCTGAATGTAAGAGTTCCAGATGTGCTTTTGGCATTTCCTGTCTAACATTCTCCAAGAACACACTCAGCCTCTCCTTACTGGGCTTGCTACATCTTTCCAAGACACCGACCCAACAGCCCACTCAGTACACATAACACAGGCATTTGTGCTCAGTAATGTATATCCATTTTTATTTTACAAATTTACAAGCCAGGCATATGCTTTTACAAGTAAACACACAGCTGAATGAGTCCGTGACATATTCCAAACTCCTAAAAAGTCTCCGTACTGTTAGGTCAGAGGGAGGGTTGAGTTTCTCACACAACTGGTTGAGAGTCGGGAAAGCACACAGCTTTGAGGTTTACTGAGGTCAGCAGAGTTCTGTCATCAGTGTTTCCGCATGTACTGTCCTTTTCCCTGACATCAGAGTCCAAACAGGAAGCCTTCCACAGGGCTGACACCACTCTTCAGGTTTCGAGAAAGGGTCAGAATAGTCCCTAAATAGGACAACTCCACTGCCGTAGAGAGCCAACAGGATCTTTTTGTCCTTGTGTGTCATAATATGACGACGGGATTGGGAAAACTGGCTGAGCAGTTTAATTTTGGATTGTTTACAACATGAGTAACTTTGCGTGGGTTCTCAAAACTTGCACTTATATTCCCGGGGTTAACTGTGCAAATCACCACGCCAAATATTGTAGCACTGACCTGACTCATTTCCGCTTATTCAAGTTCATTAATGCCTCTCTGAAAGCTACTGTGAAGTTACATAATTTGTCGGGATTATGTATCACAATGACATAACGCCACCATCCCACATAACACCTATGGCCAACTGTGAGGGGGATAAGGTTGACATTTGTGGTCTCAACAAGTATTGATGATCCCCAAACCTTAAATTTATTAAATACTTTGGTTTATAACCACATACCTGGAAAACAAATGAGATTCCCATCAGCTTTAGCTTAGTGTTTAGTCCTAATTATCAAATGTTAGCATGTTAACACACTAAACTAAGATGGTGAACATGGTAAACATTTAGCTCACAGAGCTGCCAGCATGGCTATAAACTCTTGTTTAATAAAAAAATTTATTAATGATATTTGAAATATATTATAATTTTTTATAAAACCCATCTAATACTCCTGAATCCAAAGGTATGCAATGCTCAGATTCACAATTTGATTGACATTTTGAAAATTCTCGACTGGTGGGGTTAGGGGAAGTTCAGGGCCTAAATTTGGAGTTTCAGTAGACAACTTCCTCCTTTAAGCATTAATCTGACTGCAGCTTTGGATGCTGGATGCTCAGGCTCCAGGCCGATACAGCCATCCTGCACCACACAAGTTACCAGTCGGATGTACAGGAAGAAAGGGATGGAGAACATTGTGTTCCTCTGTCAAGCTGGGTCATATTCGTTTGAACAGATGGGCATCAACAGTGTTATCCATAGATCTCATTTTCCACCCAACCAGTCTGACTGCGGCAGCGCCGGCTTTGAGCTTTGCAGGTTTCATAGATGTCATTGGTCACAAAGCCGCTCTCCCTGTCTGCACATGACACATTCTCATAATCATCACACTGGGAGTCCTGGGAAGGAGCACAAGGGTACTTTGTCATGATGTCTGCTGGCCTGCTGCTGTCCAGAGCAGTGTGAGGCAGTTTAGTAATGTCACTAAAGGCATAAGGTCCTTGCACGGCGTAAGGTGAAGCTGTTGTTGACATCCATGGTTTTGATCTGCTGGGATAGCTTTGTGTTTCTGTCTTCCTCCTGATTATAAAAGAAAGGACATTAAAGAGCACAGTGGGATCATCACAACATGGTTTAAAGGGATCATCTAAATCTACTTATTTATAGGTCACATTTCCCTACAGGTTTTTAACCACAAATATCTCTAAGACCAAAGATACAAGAGGTATATATATGTATATAGTTATATAGAAATTGTGTGCTCACATTGGCCAAAACTGAGTAAACACTGCATCAATGTACCATATTAATAAATAAATATTCCATAAATCCATTATACACAGAAATATTAGCTGCATCTAAAATGCTTCTCAATATGTCATTTTATTACTCTGAATCCACACAAGTTTTTTTTATTTGAAGTGCAACAGACAGATACATGGTATGGCTTTTAGTATACCAGCTTATACTTTTCTGCTTTTACCTCTTAGTGTGCTGTTTGTAGCAGAAGAACCCAGCAGCTGCAAACAGCAGCAGCAGTAGAGCAGGAATAGTTGCATAAAGGATATAGGAGACATACAAGGTGTTGTCTGAGAGAGATACTGCAAATGAAAGAACATTACTTAACCTCTTATAAGATACATTTTGAACATGACATTCATCCTTGAATAGTTATGATTCTGTTACTACATATAATAAAATATAATATAATGCCCTTTATGTTTGCCTGAAAACAAGGGCATTCATTCTAAGTATCAAGAATAAAAGGTTTTAAAGTGTTTTTCTCTTTTCTTACCTGATGACTCAGGTAGTCTTATTTTTATCCTCTCATCACTTTCTGTAGTTGAGAATACATTCGGCCTCAAAGATGGAACTGGAGCAATCAGAAATAAAACATCAACATCATCAGATAAATATGACTCGACATTGTTTATCTAAACACTGGAGAGATTCTAACTTTTCTACAAAAAGAAATAAATATAAATAAAACATGAGAGTTTGACTTATATTAAAGGTACTAACAATATTACAGGTATTATAATACATAATGAATGCCATGTTTGGAGGCTAATTATTTGAATTTCCTTGTTTAAATTTCCTGTGATCCCACACATCTCTACAAATTTGGTTAAAGTACATATGTTGATTCACTTTTTATACAACTGAATATGTAAAATATTTTTATTTTCCTGTAAAACAACTATCCTTAAAGGAAACAGTAAGTAGTAAGTAAACAAACCTTGATACATTTTGCCCATTTTATTCACACAAAAAGAAGCTGACAAATTAGGCATTAAAAGTAAATAAGTGATAAAAAAGTAGTGATGTGGAAGTTTAGTCTGACTTTTCTTGATCTAAGTTTATACACTTTAACTGTCATTTGTTATCTGTATCCTACAGGAACATCAAGCACACACGGACAGTATGTGTGGGGTTGTCAAGTGTACGTTGTACCTGCATGTGCTGTGTTCCCTTCCTCAGTAAATACTGGTACTTTTTCTGCGAAAGACAGAGAAAATAAATATGTAAGTCACTTGCATTCAAAAACAATTTCAAACAAAAACAGGAAGCACCATTAGAAAGAGGAAGTAAAATTAATCAAATTAAAAAAATATGCTTACTATTGTTAAACATTACATAGATATGACCACAAAGTGTTCACAGCATTTAAGTCCCTTAAAAGACTATAGAGAGAGACCCATATAGAAAAGGTAAAGTTAAAAACCAATAGGTTAATTTAAAAAAATTGGCAGAAATGGAATATAATCATAAATATTTTTTCCTCAGTGTATAATCACCTGAAAATAAGAATGAAATAAAAAATAAGAGATGTTTTTGTGACCTTAGAATAACCCTTTTATATCAACAGACACCACGGGTCGCCTTCTTTGCAGGCCGTCACGTTGAACCACCATTTTTCTATGGTAGCCCAGAAAAGAAAGCAAACTGGTTCTAGAAAGGGCCTTTTTACGTTTCTGCATGTTTTGAGGTCACCATAGTTTCTCCTTGGTGCTTGTAAGGGGAGGGTGAAGCGAGAGAGTTGCAATATGCAACCACACTGCTTAATGCCACTTCACCCTACACACTGGACTTTTAAACACTGTCAGATGTATCTTTTTATGTTGCCAGGATTACAGTACTACAGGCCACAAACATTAAAATTGTGCACTACTTGTGTAGTGCTACCTACCTGTTGACAGCAGTGGCCACATTTTGTTAATGGTCTTTGGAAGATAAAAATTCAGATTTTGTGTATTCAAGAACCAAATAAAATCAGGAGTGCCAAATGTCAGTATTTCCCAGCACTGAGCAGCCAGGTACAACAGCACAGTGTCTGTGATCTCCTGGCTCACCTTCTGGGTATTTGCACACAAAGTTGTTCTTGGAGTTGCAGTTGTCATCATTCCACTGGAACAGGAAATGACCTTCTTCGTCAGGTGGTGCAGAGGGCTGGTGGTACAGAACCACACACATTTCACTACCACACGATGGCTCATCCCAATGCCAGTTCCTGCAGTATATAGAATACACAAGTTTAGACTTGTATCACATTTAAATTCGACAATATACATTGTTCACAAATTCACTGATGAAACATTCATACATAAAAAGTGAATGGTTTAAAAAAAAGAGAAATACCTGAACTTGGCCTTGCTTCCATCCAGCCAATAGTACTGCGAGGGGCAACCTGGGCTTGTGGTCCCTGCCTTATAGCGCTGTGGGCTGCGCCGGAGCCCGATCCAGAAGTCTCCATCTCCAGCCTGCAGCTGCTGTATGAACCTCTCCATCAGTCGCTGCTCACTTTCAGTTTCGATGCTGAGCAGCTCGCCTCCATCCAGCCTGCAGGCCTGCCTGGCATCCTCAAAGGTCAGCCTCCGCCTGCTGTCCTGGATGTAGGACACCTTGTAGCATGGCCGCTCTGTGCCGCGCCGACAGATCCTTTGGCCTGGACACCAGAGTCAGCATCAGGGAGATACCCATATGGCAGGAGGATTATAAACTATCTACAGTATCACGGACGAATTAGGAACCAAAGTCATCCCACATTTTCCTTCAAAGTAGGTAGATTAAACCACATGGTAGTGGTCTGGAATTATAGTGTAAAACCTATATTTTTATGTGCTTAAAAAAGATTTGTTTTGTTTTTTTCTAGGTCTTGTGCCAGTCAAAATAGTTTGCATGCTGTGGTGCACTCTGACAGAGAAAAGAAGAATTCTTGAATATGCAGTGAACTGCAGTGGTTTGCTGAGGTGGCACAGTGAGTGGGTTAAATATTGACTGAAGTTAATTATGACTTTTCACAACAAATCTTCATTGTCCAAATGCATTGATGAATCTTTTAATCTTTAAAACATGCCAACTAATAAAGAGGCAGACAATAGATTAAACCAGTCTGTCCTATCAAATAAAGGCATAAAAAGACCAAAAAATATCTTAACAAACAAACAAACAAACAATAAACTGTGGTACCCAACACCCCTCAGGCTGCATTATCTAGAAGTTGAAAACATGAGATTGTAATATGAGAAAGGTGATTTTCTCCTTTCCTTTTCCAGAAAAAAAAAAAAAAAAGATTAGATTGGAAAACATTTTTTTTAATTATTTACTCATTTGGCAACCCCTTTGATTCACCTCAGGCCACTTGTGGGGATCCCGATGAAGTAATGAAAATGAACAGCCTCTTCAATAAAAAATATGTTTTGTACCATTTATATTTTTACCTCATCTAGAATTGAAACATAGTGCCAGTCTATAGGTTTGGATTTGATCTGTTGAATACTGCTATAATCGCATAAATGCTGCTGTTCTGCGACCTCCTGACTTCAGATCAGTGATCTGAATCATAAACAGTCTGTTGATGTTCATTTTCCACCACATCACGCGCAGGCAGCTGTGACTGCAGCCTGATATCATTATAATCCACATACTGGGAGCTTTAGGCTTCTTTACGGGTGGCTCTGCTACTAACCTCGTTTACTTAAACCCCTTAAGAAAAAAACGGAATGAAAAAACAAAACAAATGCACAACCTTGTTCAGCTCTGCATGCAAACTTTTTAGAAAACAAACAAAGAAAAAATAAATTGAAGTTCTACCTCGGACATAAAATACATAATATTACTGTCTCAGCAGAGTTTAAAATGGAGTTTTCCTTCTTACCATTTATTTTAGAAGCGGATCCAGGGTGGAACAAAACGGCGATAACAGTGCCAAACAGCTTCATAAAATCCATCTCTACATGTTCACTCGAGTGTGTTAGACGATTACCCTTACAATCGAGTGTAAAGTAGCTTGTTAGGAGATAAACTTGAGCTTTTCAAACCCTGTGATAAACACAGACTAATAACAGAGGCAGCGCAGTCTGTCCAGTCAAAAGTGGGTCGACTGGTGAAGGCGTGCATATGGCGTCTGGCTGAGGAGGGGAAAAAAACATGAGTTAGATAGTCCAAGATTTTTGCTTTGGAAAAGACTAAATACTGTTACTTTTCAGTGGTTCTTTCTTCTCCAGATGTTTACTCAAACCACTGAGGTATGAATCCGTGCATTCCGGCAAACAGTGTCCTTTTCTTTTACTAAATTAGCAAAATCCCATTTCACATATAGTAATGTCATTATAATGGGATGAATAGAGTTCTTTGTGCATATACTATGTATCATGCTCCCTGTGTTAAAATAAAAAATGAGTATCTCTCTTTCTTAGTCCACTACACACACACACACACAC
>NW_023340257.1:15124743-15124978 GCF_004916995.1 Morone saxatilis | reverse complement strand
ACACACACACACACAGTGATTGATTGCTATCTGGGGAGAAATAGCTCTGAGGAGAAAATTAAGCGAGAAAACAGAAACAAGGTGGACTTCAAAAACTTCAGTTTTGAGTGTTAAAAGTACAACTCAGTTTTTCCTTTTCCTTGTCTGGTAAACATATTGATCTCATGTGATGTGAGGTTAATCAACCATGCATCTGCTGTGGCTGGTGAGCCCTACAACTACAACAACAACAACA
>NW_023340257.1:15124244-15124661 GCF_004916995.1 Morone saxatilis | reverse complement strand
ATGTGAAGGGAGAGCAAGGACATAAAAGGGAGATACGGACTGAGTGAGAGATAAAGAGGAAGAGGGTGAGGGAGAGATTGCCCATGGAACAGGAAAGCATGCAGAGGAGGAAGAGGAAAGGATCTTTTTTCAGAACCATACTTCCTGTTCATTGCTTTGGTTTGGCTTCCAGGCACTGGGGCTTACAGTAATATCTAGAATATGAATGATTGTGAAACTCTGGAGAAAGTCCTGTGGGTTACGTAACATAATGAAATGAAATTTTACATTGCTTATTCCAGAAAAATCATCAGACTGAAACTTCCCCCTAAAAAGACAGAGAGGCTGACTAAATGGTTGCATGTTTCTTTTATGGTTGAATGAAAGTTTTTGTTGCTCTTGTGGCCTTGTAAGTAACACTGATTGTCTGGTTATCAT
>NW_023340257.1:15106599-15124144 GCF_004916995.1 Morone saxatilis | reverse complement strand
AAGCAAAAAACAATGATGTCTGCCAGTCTATGCTCTCTCTCTCACGCCTAGTTTGTTGCCCATGTTACTGAATCTAGTACTGTAACACAATGTATATGAAGATCAGATATGTTGAAAGATTTAAATCTTAGGTTACAAGACAGAACACAAATAGACACACACAGACCTCACCACTGCCCGCAGTTAATCTTCCTTTTGTGTTGTATGATTTTTTAACATCCATCAACAGATGACTTTGGGAGCAGAGTAATAAACACCAGCTCCTCTCCATAGAGAGCCCAGAGAGGACAGACAATCACAGCCTGTTTTTTCTGTGTAGGTCTGTTGTCTACTACCTGGCTTCAGGCCATCTTTCTGTCTGTCTCCCTCATCTGGTAACACAATTGTGTCTTGCATGCAGGAGTCTTGTTGACAGACTGAGCCTCCGAATGCTTGTCATGTGTGACCTGGAATGATTTTTCCTTGTTTTGGTCTATCAAAGCCTCTAAAGTTCATTTGATTATTGGCCAGTGCACGCAAATGTTTGTCATGTGATGAAGAGCTGTGACTGTTACAAACACAGCCCCTGTTGAGCTTTTCTCACATCATCAGTGTGTTTATTGTTGGGCAAAACAGGAATGCACCGCAGATAATTTCACAACAGGGCTTTAATGTCGGACTGTATATACAGGTGTTACTGTGTAATCAAAAACACCATGTGCAAACTGTATATTGATTGATTTGTATATTTGAGCCCATGTGGGCTTACAAGACACTAGACAGCCACACCAATCAGCATGGCCACACCACAAATAAAAAAAGATAGCATTTCATACAAATCATTGTATAAACAGATGTATGAACAGATCCTGTGAGAAGGCATTTTTGTACATAAACACTTCTATTTCAGGATTTGGGCAGACACATTGTCAGATTTAGTCTCCGATTCAGTTTTTCCATGGACCCAGATTTGCAATGTGGTAATTTAATTAAATACCAAATAATTCAGGAATGTGCAACATTGTACGAAAACTAATCATAACTAGATTTTGACACAGAGACCCTTTTCCAAGACCTCAAGGTCAGGATCCACCTTATGGTCATTATCATGTTAGTTGACACTTGTCACATACAAAATCTCAATTTAATTAGTACAAACACTTAACATTTAGTAAGCCCAGAGCTTTCGGTGCCCTGGAGCGGTTGCCCACTTTGCCCGGTTGTTGCAGGACAAAACATTATTTTTCAGTGGAAAAAACTCAAAGTAAAGAATGAATGAGTTGAGATACTATGGTGTAAAATAAGAATAATCTAAGAATTTCAAACTCAATATTTAGACCAAAATTGTAATAAATCCTGAATTTAATTCATCTACCACTGATTTATAAATGGAGGAACAGGGGACTGGTGTATATCAGCCAATTATTTGACACATAAGAAAGAATAAAAAGAAAACATATTAAGATATATATTATTTTAATATAGAACTGATTTTCATACAATGTGAAGAACAACACAAGAAAAGAATAAACTCTATTTATAAAAACTATTTGGGTTGTAAAAAAACTAAAGAAAAAGGTGGGAGCTGGAATTGAACAAACAAATGGGATGAAACTTGCTTGTCTGGCCACAAACTAACATAAAAAGCCCAAACTGGAAAGAGTTTTACTAGGATGTCAAAAACAGGTATTTCAGAACCCAGGTCATAAAGGCTGAATATGAAAAATATTGGGGATTATGTTTAAGGGATTGTGGCCTCCAAGGACACCACTTCACATTAAGGGGATTTCCAAATTTGCTGTTGTACTGGGACAATGTTTCTTTCTATTTTTTTAATTATTCTTTTATCGTCTAGTACTCTCTTCAGTTATATTAGGTGTTGTTGGCTTTTGTTTCTTAAGTATGTATCTTTTGCTTTTGTATTGTATAGCACAAATAAAAAGACAAAAACAAAACAAAACATGACTTTATTTTCTGTGTTTGTTAATTCCAGATTATTTTCTACCTCTTTTGTTTACTGGAATGGATATCTGTTGGCGTTTTCCTGAGAGACAAATACACAATGGCAGTCACTGTGCTGTCTGTTGGTTGAGGAGGAAGTTGTGTCTCTTGGCTTGCACTCCTCAACGCTGGTGATTCAAAAGTCTATTAGACACAGACAACAAGAAGCTCTGTTTAAGCTCTGTCTAACTTTGGCCACCAGATGACACCAAACTACTCATGAAATTACACCTAATTGGTTGTTGCCCAATGACCTCAGTGGTAGAAAGTAATTACCGGTACATACATTTACTGAAGTACTGTACATAAGCACAATTTTATGTAGTAATTATTAAAGTCATATTTTCACTTCATGCTGCTTTATACTTCTCCACTGCATTTCAGATAGAAATATCATACTTTTATTGCATTACTTTAACAACACCAATATTTAACCAATGTTTTTGTTGTGGGTCTAAGATTTAGTCAAGTGCTGCAGTTGTCATCCTGCATTTATACAACTGTTCAAATTATCCAGTATTTCTCAAAAAATAAAGATTAGAGAAAATACAACACATTAAGAGAAATAAATATTATATATTGAGCAGAACTTTTTACTTCTTTCCTCTCCCATAAATCATAAGTCCCCTTGTTTGGAAACCACTGCACTGAAATAGCCAACTTTATTTAAAGAACAGCTACAAAAGTAAAATGCTACATACATATTCAGGCATAACAATCTAACGTTGTCACATATAACAACACATTAGTCGCAGGGGACATTGTTCTATAGTACTTTTACCAAAATTTGCTTCCACCACTGAATGACACTAAATTATGCAAATTAAATGTATTATGTTAAAGAGCATAATTATGTCACTGTTTTTAAACATTACCACTCCGTTAGTTGTCTACGTGATATGTTATATTCACAACCTGAGGGGTCATTAGCTACACTAATGATCTACTTTACTGTACTCTGCCCACACAAAGTACCGTCTCCTTACAAGCTTCCCAGCGTATCCTCTTTCTTTCAAAAATAAATCTGTGTCCTGCCCTGGGACTTATTTTCTACTGTGATTGTATGTCAGCAACCATTGTTGTTCTTGCTGAAAGGAACCAGTGAAGGTGTACACTTATCACTAAGCACACTGTCATAATAATCCTTTTATTTGGTCTTTCTGACTTAAGTCTTCCTAGAAGATGGTTATGGGTTTTATTGTACAATTTTATTATTAGACAAAACAGACATTCAACATTTAACCTGATTATGGCTAATCTCTATCATGTTATCTTCTATTAACAATATATTAATATCGTTATCTTGCTATTATATTTTCTGTTATTTTCACACCAGTAAAACCTATTATGACTGGTCTATAAAACAATGTCTCCTTACTATCATTTGCACTGTTTTTTATTATTTGTTCAGCTTATCAAAAAAGAAACTTCTTCACCCATTTCACCCATCTATTTATCTACTTGTCTATCCCTTGAATTGTAGATACATAGTTCATTGGAGAGCGGTGGTATGTTATTTTTCAAATGTAACATATTATAAACTGCGCTATTAGCAGTTCACATGATTTTTGAATTTATGAGTTATTTTATTAGTTTTATCTTGACCCTTTGAACTATGGACAGGCGAGCATTTTCTAGACATCTCCATGCAGACATTATCTCTATCCCTGCAGCCAGAACGATTAAAGGAAAATTCAATGGAGAACGTGATCAGAGTGCAGAAGAATGGTGAATGAGTTGTTTTTAAGGTGTCCTGTGAGGTAAAATCCTCAGACGCAGGCAAGAACTGAAGAGATTGTAAAAGGGTGACGCATCTGTGGATAGAGTAACAAATGTCTTCTCTCACCATGGGCACTTTTGCAAAAAAAAACTAATGCTCCTTTTTATTCTATATTTGTGAGGGACAATAGGGCTTCTCAGTTGAGCAGTAACTGTTGTGGCCTATAGCTACTGTACAGCGACAACCTGCAATGCAAGTCTGTGGAGACAATAGAGGAGTGGTTTGGCATGCAAGGTATATTAACAAAGGTTGGTCATGGTTGGTACTTTATAGCTTATGGCAAACATGATCACCTTTCAGGCATTCAAGGTGTTTCTTTCTTAAGACAGCCAATCTCAACACAGTGATTTTTTTATAACTTGGGAAATGTTACTGATATATTATCATTATAGTATTTATGTTTTCTATTATATCTTTATAATGTTTTTTGCACTACATTTCCCCTGTGCTGTTGTGTCAAACTTGAATTTCTTCCACGGGTGATCAATAAAGGAACATCTTATCTTAAAGGCGTTATACAGTATAATCAAAATTAGCATTAATTCTGCAAGTTTTAGTCATTTCTCTTTTAAGTGTTTGTTTTACCACTAGCATTTCACTGTGGTGTGTTGATCAAGATCCTGCAGGTTTTTAGTGATTGAATTTGGTATTTGGTTAAATGACGTATAGATTAAATGTGTTCATGGCCAATTATTATATCCATATTTTTAAAATACAGTTCTTTCCCTGAAGTGCAACAAGTTTACTTACCAATAAATTTGTACATTGCATCCAAGTTTAAATCTCATTTGCCTCAGCACAACCAGCCAACAACGGTAACTTTCACCTCTGTTCTTCAATACAATTTTTGATAGATGGAAACCTGAAACATCAGTTGTACTTAACCTGGGGGATCTGTGTCAAATCCCACTGACACATTAATCCACTAGGTTAAGATCTGACAGTAAACCCTGCCAGGAGCTGCTGCTGCTGCCTAAATGATAAGTCACAGTATGTGTGTGTGTGTGTGTGTGTGTGTGTGTGCACATAGGGGTCTATAATTAGTTGAAGATATGGCTTGAGAGTCACACCTCTGTGGTTTTAGGTGTCTTGAGGCTGTCAAACACTATAAAAGTCACATTATGTGACTGCTTGTATGACACCTGCTCAGGTACCAGCCAAGGTAAGACCCTCCTATGGTTGTCTCTAGGTCTCTATTTGAAATTCATTCATTTTAAATTGCTTTAAATAGAAATTAAGAATAAAATTATAAACAGTTTCAGCTACGCACAAACAAATGTGCAACATCATTTGATAATGAAAATTATAGTCACATAAAATTATACTTTATCAATTTAAGTTTTTTGTAAATAATCACTAGTATGTTTTTACATTTGCTCTGACTCAGTTGAAAATGTTATTTTAGAAGTATTTTGTTGTTTATTATTGTTCTTATTGTTATTTTTTGTCCACATAAATACAGCACTGATCAGTCTGACTGAGCCTCCTCCAGACAGCATGACTCTTTACCTTTGTCTCCCTCTGCTGGTTGTGCTGCTGCAGCCAGCTCTGTGTCTCTACAACTGCTCATCTGAGTATAAGAGGACCCCAGGTGGGTTAACTGTTAGACAGGTTGCCTTTCCCCGCTGTTTAATGTTATGGACGTTTTCTCATCTCTGACTTTCCAGCAGAAACTGGATCATCATTTGAATTTTGCCTCAAAATGGCACAGTATTCAGACATAAAACCTTGCTTCTATCCTTTATATCTCCTTGGTTTGTCTTTGTCCCTCTTTCACAGACAATTCTGACCTGGCAGTTGAGTGTGGCACCAGTATGATCACCCTGGAAATCAATCTGTGCACAGCTCAGTGGGCAGGTTTCAACAGCACAGACCTGGCTCTGAATGGGAACCACAACACTACGATGTGTCTGGGTGATGTCGACAACAGTGTGAATCCCCCAGTCATCCGTTACCAGCTTCATGTTAACAACAGTCAGAATAATCCCTGTCGCCAGTCTCTGCAGGTCAGGATGGGTCTTGTAGAAGATGCTACTGTAATAATGTGACTGGAAAGATTAGGGAGATGTTGTCATATATTCAAATGGACAAGTAGTTCTAGTGGTTTCACTGCAACAGGGATTTAGATTTGAATTTAGTGTTATGTGGCAATATAGAAGAAGGTCATGTGATTGTTGTCTTGTTCAGATTGTGGATGAGGCCCCGGACCCTGCAGGTCCCTTCAGCAGTTTCTTAACTATCCAGTCAGTCATCATTACTGGGTACATTGACACACCCAGAGCTGACCAGGGGCTGATAAGCTACTCCACAGACCTCTACTATCACTTCTCCTGCCGCTACCCACTGGAGTACCTGATCAACAACACACAGATTGTGGCGTAAGTAACTGTCCATCCTAAAAAAACCCTACATTGTACAAAGGGGATATTTCTATGATGATTTCTATGACCAAGCTGTAAATGTCTGAACACATGAAGTTGACATGTGCATGTAGTAATTCTCTCCTCCATGATCATTTAGCTCCTCAGTTTCTGTGGCGACCAGCGATAATAATGGAACCTTCATTGATACACTAAAAATGGGCGTTTTTAATGTAAGTACAAGTTGGGATTCAGTTCCCTAATAGAGCCTTTTTTCTTGACTTATTTTACACTGATGTCTTATTTCTTCAGGACACCGACTTTAGCTACCCATTGGTGGTACCTTCAACAGGACTGGAGCTAAGAACCAGGGTCTATGTGGAGGTCAAGGCTGTAAACCTCACTGGAAAGTAAGCAATACTCATGCTCATGGTGAATTGGCTTATCTGAAAATAAATATTTAAATAAGCATTCTTCTGGAAAATAGTAACTCGTTTGCCAACCGTCCTGTTTTTAGTTTCCATGTACTGCTGGATCACTGCTTTGGCACTCCCACTGCATACAACACGTCGCACAGTGAGCAGCACAACTTCTTCACCGGGTATGGAAGCACCTATTATTAGAATATCTTCATACATGGTGCAAATAATATAACTTCTACATATTTATAAAAAAAGAAAAAGAAAAAAGAACTATATATATAAATAATTATTTTCTCCACTAGTTGTTCAGTTGACGAAAGGACATCTGTGACAAGCAATGGCCTTTCCAAAACTGCCCGATTTAACTTTGAGGCCTTCCGCTTTGTTCAGCACCGTGACCAAGCAAAATCCAGCATCTATCTGCACTGCATAATGAGACTCTGTGAGCCCAGCAAATGCCAAGAGCTGCTGTCTGTAAGTTCAGAAGTCAAGAACAAAATGATTTTACTTTAAAGACATCAGAGAAAGTATCGAGCAACTTCCAAAGGTACCCCATGGTAGTGTTTGTAGGGCAAAGATTTGAATGATACAATTTATTACCATGTATTTAACTTACCTGTTTTCTGCTTCTTAGCAGTTGATGAACACAGAAATAAATCTATAGAAATAGAATATATTTAAACTCATTGTTGAGCCACATGAAAGAAATGTAGAGATGGGAAATGACTGCCACAAAAGTCCTTGGACTGATTCAAACCTGGGACGTTGTGGTTCATGGTTGGCACCTTGAACCCCCAGGCCACCCCAGTTTGTCTTCATTGTTTATTTTTCAATTTAGAACCTTTTCCTTAACTTAAAATGTATATTATATAAGACATAGTTTACATCATACAACATAGGTCAAACTCAACCCAACTGACTGATTGCTGTTTTTCAGGCCTGTAATAACAGAAGAAAAAGATCTTTGACTCCTTTTGGAGAAGAAACCACAGATTCTGCCACTGTTTCAGTTGGACCTCTTTACACTGCCAGTGAAGGTTAGACCCAGTAAAAAAAAAAAACACCACTCTAGTCAACCATGATAAAAAGGTGACTTTTTCACTGACTCTCTTTCTTATCTTCCTCTACTGCAGACAGGCCATATGCAGCTGCCTACAGTGAGTATACCTTGATCACATTCATCATTCTAGAAATACATCTTAATATCTTAATATTAATATTTTACGACAACCCAAAAAGTAATCTCCATTAATCTCCCCCTGCGTGCATCAGGTAATGACGTGGCATCAGAGAAGAATGATGTGAATGTGACGGGCCTGGTGGTGGGGGTGGTGTTTGGCTCGGCTGCTGCTGTCTTGCTGGTTCTGGGAGGCTGGTTTGTCCTGAAGAAGTTTTATTGGGTGGGAGGATTACCTCATGCCTTTGACTGATGGATCAACTGCCTCGTCATCTCATACCATACTGTAATATTTATCGGGAGAACACAAAATCTGATAATGTTGTCACTTTGCATTCATTATCACATGTTCTTGACACTGGTGTCTTATATAAGTTTTTCTGTCTTTACTTACTGCATCTGCATTCAGGAGTCACTCATTGGTTATGAAGGAACAGTTAAACCTGAACTATGTGTAAAAAAAGAAACATTAACTAAATATTTTATGTCATAAATTTTCTTTGACAACGGTCTCTTTTCTGAACAGTCCACTGACAGTCTTATCAGTTTGTACGTTTTTGTTCAGAATCTAGACTGCGTAAAACACTTAAAATATATTGTTGAGCACATTAGAATCTACAGTATGTTAGTCAGACTTGTTTCTATGTTTTGCAAAAATTATAAATAAAGTTTGAAAACAGGTTGGTGTTGTACTCGATATTGTGCAATTTTAAAATCATCAACAACTTTTCTCTTCAAAAGCAGCATCTTTTTACATAGCGTAAATATACACTGACATTAATACACTCATTCACATACAGAATGAAGATTACAAGAATCACTTTAATGTGACCATAATGGCAGTTAATTAGTATTTTGTTGTCTCTGCCACTAGACTGAGTGCAGAATGTCTTGGATCAGAGCAGAGAGTTTAATTGAAAAGTCCTCCTGCAAAGATCCACCTGGCTGTATGGATGAGGAGGAAGAAGGAGACAAGCTTGAGGCTCCCTGGACCTCCAGCTCCTCCTCCAGCCCCTGAAACAGCCTCTCTATCCGGGCATGAAACACTTGGCTCTGCAGGGCTGCATTTTGGCAGAACCGCTCCATACTGGCAGTCAGTTCAGCCCTACGAGGCTGTGCAGTTTCTAGCAGAGCAGCAAGCTCTGTTTTGAGAGCCTCTACCCTGTTCTGCGCCTCCACCCTCAGTGAACTAACTTCCTGTCCCAACCTGGAGCTAATTTCCCTCCAGAGCTCGGGCTTGGCTGACTCCTCCTCACTAGCGCTGATCTCTTTCAGATGTTCGATCACCCCAACGGTTTTAGTATGAAAGTCGCTGATGATATCGGCCACCTTGGAGCTGCTGTGCTCCAGGGTTTGGCTCATCCAGTGGAAGGCTTCCTGGTAGAGAGTGGGACTGGCCTCAGCCTGGGCCTCTGCTGTCTCCAGGCCCTGCAGATAGAGACTCAGCTGGCCACACAGATCTTGGGTATTGCTGCTGAGAGAGCTCTGGAGCTGCTGGGTGAGGGGAGCCAAGCGCTCCCTCATGCTAGCCAAGGTGGAGCTGAGGTGCGCTGGAGATGGAGACAACCTCTCCTGCAGCTCGGCCAACTCTTGGCGCAGACGGGCACGCAGACGCTCTGACTCCAGGTTGAGCTTGCGTTGCATCTCTTCTGCCACATGATTTTTGCTGTGATTGTCTTGGTCGTAAAGGCCACTGCTGTCTATGTGGGTCTTGTAGATTCTACTGAGCAAAGAGAGACAAAAATTTGAAAGTGTTTTGACATTTATTCTCTTTAAATATTTCCCCTTGACTTGAGTTGCATGTTTATTTCACTAGTTTACTTAGTTCAGTCAACTTACTCCACATCCTTTGTAAGTTCTGTCTTATCATGAGCCTGGTTGGTCTTTGAATCAGTCCAGGTTGCCTCCCTAGTGTTACGGTGGAGTGGGTATGCTATAGACAAAGAAAACAGACATTAAAAAAAGAAGTACATGGCAGATTAAGAATATTAAACAGCATTTGAGGGAGTAATCTATACCTGAAGTTGTCAAAAATGACAGCGTGAAGATCAAGACTTTCAGATGCATGTTCATTTTTCTGTGGATGGACAGATGAAAGAAATACATAAGAATTTCACATTAGAACAAACAAATGACTGAATACTGAAAATTTTCTATAAATGATCTGTCATTCCTTCTACATACATTCATTTCTCAGACAAGAAGATCTATATGTGAAAATTTGGCTGAGACCTTTACCTGAGGATCAGGGGTCTGAAGAGTGGCTTCTCCTCTCATCTGACTTATAAAGGTCCTTGTTATCAGAGCGGCTGCCCAAACTCTGCCTGTGTCAACAGTCAACACGTGGAGGGTCACAGTGATGACAGAACACAACATTCATAGAGACACAGAGCTACACAGACACACACACACACACAAAAACCGAGTGAGGTCATGCCACTCTAGCATCCACATCTGTATCCTCATAAAACTTATCAGTATTTTTACAACACTGGTTTAAGGAAATTATATCATGTCAATAAGGGCGCACTACTTTAAGATCGAGTCTCAAAGGGGTTAGAAAAAATTATGATTGACTATAAGTATATTATGAGAATAGGAATAAAAATATTGCAATAAGATAAGAATAATGTTATAATAATGATATAGAAAGATTGCAGCAAATTCAATCATGCTTTTGAAGTCTTAATCCGAATAAAAAATGAAAATGAGGTAAAAGTTTATTGGAGCAGCCCAGAAAGGTTCAACAAGTTCAAGTTTGTATGTTGATTTTAGTTTTTTCTTACGTCAAAGGCCTACTTTGCCAGGAAATGAATATTTACAGTGGGGTCACTTGTTTGACCCACTGTGCCTTTGGTAGCTTTTTAATAGATTATGCAAGAATTGAAGTGGGCTGGTATGTTTTTGTATGTTTTAAATTGTGCAAAAATTCAGTGTATCCAGTTTTGGACCAGCTCACAGAGCATTGATTGTCAAGGCTTATTTTGGATGCTTGACAGTCAACAGTGTTGCTAGTCAGGACATAACAGTCCGAGTAAACACTGCTGATTGTGTTAAACTCCGTTACCACGAAACCAAAAAGAAGTCAATATACAAGTCAGCTCATTTGCAGTGTGCGATGTTTCTGCATTAGTCTCGTAAAATGACTTCATATTTCCAGTGATCTCCTGTCTAAGATCTTATTGAGTTGTAGTGTATTTGTGAATGTGATTTGGAGGGTTTTAGCACAAGTGACATGTATATGTGGGTGAAAGTTGAATCCTGTTCGGTTAGATAAGTTACGAGACGTCATTGAAGGATCATAGTCCATGGTTTACCGTGGTGAAATATGTAGGTTATTCCAATTATCCAAAGTCCAACATGTATTTAAATTCAATAACAGTGTACAGTGAGTCAGACTTTGGTTAGTCAAGTCAAGTCAAGTCAACTTTATTGTCAAGTATGACTTGACTTGACTTGACTTGGTTACTGTACACACAAACAGCACTTTTGAATGTTTTCTGCAGATGTACAGTTGATTGTTGAAAAGTTAACAACATTAACTCATGTGATCACAGAACTCCTTGTTTCACAAATACATGACTACACATGCACACATAAGCAAGAATTTATAGAAAATATTTCCATAACTCTTGATGTTTTAAAATGATTGGACAGTTGAATACATTTTGTCTCCTGTTTCATGTGAATATAGAGCAAAGGTTAACAATCTGTCCTTGGTTGTTGAACATAGGCATGCTAAGATTACTGTCAGATGAACTGTAGGCAGGTCAAAGGTTTAAAACACGGAAAAAGTTTAATTTGTCAAACTTTTACACTTTTTTTGACTACTAAATAAAGTAATGCGTTTGTACCAGATGCAGGTAACCTATAAATAAATGCATAGGTGAAATATTTTTGTGAACTACACTGCATTTATACTATCAGCTGGCTATCAACAGATGTTTATCGATGCACATGACTGCCACACAGACCTTGACCATAGTCTTATATTGCATTCCTCAAGATTGCAAGCCAATATCAACAACTAAACACAAATAGACACATCACGAATATTCATTACGTGTTTGTCAAATTGGGTCACTTAGTGAAGTTGAAAGTTGCAGCTAGCTTGCATAAAGCCAGGTGTTATATGTGAGCATATATCTGAGTTTGAGATGTGAATTTTTATGTGAATTCAGCAGCAGTTGTGACGCATATAGAGCTCAGAAGACTCCTCTAAAGCAAAGCTGTGTTGACGTACATAGGGAGTCAAATCATTAATCAGTTTCATGGTAGGATTGAGAAGAACAAATGCAGTAATGTGATCCGGCAGCACCAGGCAGCTGTAGTCTCTGTTTTCCCTGTTGCTTTCCACCAGCAACCAGTCCCTTCACTGTCACTGTCACCTTACCTCATGGGCCTCATAAATCATTCAGCAGGCCACTGAAAGTTATGCAGAATAACTTGCCCACAACTTACCTCGCAACTCTGTCTACCAACAGACAGATAAGAACATGTGTGTAGAACAACATCAGACAAGAGACGTTTGTTAAGACAGTGACGTTGCTACAGCATATTCTTAACTACATTCTTAGCTATGACAACCAAGAGACTATTTACACATCCTGGATGGCAAATACATTTTTTTTGTCTGAATCTGGAATCGAGCAGGTGGACATAATAACCATGCTAAGGACATGCAGATGCACAAGTTTCAAAAGTGTGTGGTGGCTGAGTGCTGTGCTCAATACTCTGGCTCGTGGAAACAACTTCAGTCAAGAGTTCCAGGAGAGACTGCCTTGCCAGCCAGGTAGGCTGTCCTGACTGCACAAAATTATCTTTTTATAGCATGTACTCTATGATAAATATCATTTTTCTGCATATTTTACATTATATTCTTGTATTTTGTTTTGAGTTTTTAAAGTTTGACTAATTGTATTCCCCCCTCTGCCCCCACCATGGCAGAGGTCTAAAGGTGCCACTAATAGCTAGATCAAGTGTTAGAGTTAGATACAGTACAGTACAGAACAATACAGTACAAAATAACACAAATGTGCTTAAGCAGTTGTGAATTTGGTATTGTACTTCTATGTGTTTATTATTAATTGTTTACTGTACTTTTTAGTATTACTTGTTTACTGATTTATGTTTGCCAAATTGCCCTCTCAGCTCCAATCTACATAATATTTTTTTTGTATATCACTTTTAGCGTTTTTAGCCATTAGTAGATAGTGATAGTGGAGCTAGATAGGAAACATGCAACAAAGGTCAGTTATTGTAACTGTATATGTATTTTAATTAATCCAGTAACAGTGATTGGTATATTGTAACTTTACAGAGAATTACAATCTGAATAATAATAATCTGAAAAAAAAAAAAAAATCAAATTGTATGTTGGAAAACAACATTTTTTCCTAATAGGTTTCTACTGTCCTTTGGGGAGCTTCACTCCAGTCCCCTGTCCAAAGGGAACCTATGGGCCAACTGCTGGTGCTGTGTCTATAGACAGCTGTCTGAAGTGTCCTCCTCACCACTACTGTCCTAGACCGGGTCTGCCTGCCTCCCTGCCCTGTGGCCCTGTGGCTCAGCAGCCTCTTTCTGGTCAGGACTCTTGCATCTGCCCGGGAGAGGGACAGAGCTTCCAGGTGACAAGGGGTTTTCACACGATACGATTAACCCAGTCATTTCTGGAGCATGTGTGTTCCCTCTGGTGTGTTTATGTGACCGTGTAGTCCTTGCTTTTATAACAACACCACCACCTCCAACTGTACCAGTCTCCCACTTCCTTTGTCCTGTGAGCTCCTCCTTTATTCTATAAATCCTAAGAAGAACTCTAATTTCCCAGGCTTATGATTGTTTTTGTGTCACTCTTGAGTCCTGGGATACATTGTGCACACTAATATGAGAGTAGCTTCCTCACTGTTTCTCTGAAACTTTAGACTGAACAATCTGTAGCTTCAAGCTGAAAGAGCTCTAGATCAGGTTCCCTCACAGTGCGGTCCTGTTTCCTAGGCTGTTACAGCTTGCACGGGTGTTGAACTCTCCACTCATCAGCTCATAATAAGGCGAATGAGATTTTGTCTCGGACTGTTGCATGGGTGTGAATTAATAAAAAGAAGGAAGGAAGGAAGGAATTAAGAGAGGAAGAAGGGAAAACATGATGGAGAAACTGATCTAGGAAGAAAGGAATTAAGAGAGGAAAGAAAAAATGTAGGAAATAAATGAAGGAAGAAGGGAGACGGATGGAAGGAAGGATGGAAAAACAGATGAAGAAAAATTAAAGAAGGCAGTAAGGAAAGAGGGGTCTAATGAAGGAAGACAACTTATTGAGGAAAGAAGGAATTAAGGGAGGAAGGAAACATTTTAGGCATTTATGGTTGTATAGGCTTTGTCAGTGAATGAATGAATGAATGAATGGATGGATGAATTAGCATATTAGGTAACAACTGACCGCAAAGTGAACCTAACATTATACAATCTGTTTTGACTCTGCTGCCTCTTTGGCAGACCAGTGACAGGCGGTGCCACTGTACCCTCGGCTACCAACCTTCCGACAACGGAGATGTGTGTGTACACAAACTGTACGATGTCTGCAGAGACGGAAAAGCACGTACACAGAATGGAGACTGTCTGAGCAGATATCAGTGGTCACTTCACTGTAAGCAGCAGGTTAGACCTATAGTCAGATGCACACACACATAGAGAAAAAGGTAATTGTCTTCTTACATGATGACAGAAAACTCATCCTGAACGATCATAGACAAGGCTAATGAGTACAACCTAGATGTCTTTGCCCTTTCCTCCATGAACTTGACAATAGTTTATCTAGTGCAGACTTGTATTAGTCTAACTTAATATTTAACCACAAACTGCTTCCTCTGACTATCAGCTAGCAAGGCCTTCACTGTTCTTCCCATGCAGTGTTTATTTTTGTCACTGTCTGCCATAGCAGTCTTTGCTACAAATGACCTTACACCTAGATACACACTCAAACCAAGCATAAGTCGAGAATGTTAATTTTTAGATGATCTTTTTGATGATGAAGTTGACTGATCCTTGCTTTGCTTTGCTTTACTGCAGGTGTGTCAATCTGCAGAGGACTACCGGGGTTATGATGGAGAGCTGGGTCTGTGCATTTGTAGAGAGCCCCCTGGCAGAGCTGCATGTGGAGCCCTATGCAGGAGAACGGCAGCTTCTGAGCTCTATCTCCAGTGCCAGCCCAATGGAGAAATGGAGCTGGTATGGAGCTATGACAGTCAGGTGAGCAAAGGCAGCTGCAGATTTACATAAACACACACACACACACACCAACATATTCATGCACAAAAGGAAGAAATACTGAATGAAAGCATTCATATTAAAACTCACTGTATCTGAGAAGTGTTCTTACTCAAGATATCCTTACCCATACATGAAGCATTTACATTGAAACAGTCTTAGAATAAACATAATGAATACTTTAAGCTTCACTACCTGGTCAGACAATGTATACAAAACCTTCATAGAACATCGTCTTTAGTGTACCAGCAGTGAAAGAACAAGACAAGCGTGTCTTGTGTTGCAGTGACCTATTAATGGCAAATGCTGTCATTGTGTCTGTGCAGGTGTCGGGCATATCAGGCAGCGTACTGGAGACAGTTTTTAAACAGTGGGACTCCCAGGGGACTCTTCTGTGCAACAGCCACCTCAACTCCTTACATCCTGTCTACATTGTTCAGACAACAGGTAGAGACACAGCACACAAAGTGACTTTCTGTCTTTCTCCCTTTCTCTCTCTCTCTGTTTCTCACATCTTTCCCCCTCTCATTGTCGGATTACAGCGTCAGGCTTCCTCGGCCTCCTCAGCGGCCTCCCAAAGGAGCTTCAGCAACTGTTTCCTGTCACCACACAGCGGAACACTCAAAGCTCCGCTGGTTTGTCACAACAAAGCAATATTTTTTTTTCAATCATTAAAACACAAATAATAATGAATGCATGAGCCAATGATGAAGGTCCTGTGCTGTTGATGTTTTTAGAAAGCGATTCTTACGTTCTGTGGGAGGTCAACAAAGTTGAAAATATCAGTCAAGAAGGTAGAGAAATGAACTCCAGCAGCAGGAGGGCAAACAGGGGAGATATCGAGGAAGAAGTGAGAGGAACAAGTGTAACTGGAGTTCTGAACCCCACAGCGTGTCTCCATTTGGGTGACGTTCTGCTGTTCACTGTCGACACACGTCACTATCCTCAGTATGATCTGTAAGTTAGATGCTAGACGCACAAGTTTTCAACCTTTACTGCTATAAATGTCTGTTTTGACTGTGTTTGCCACCTTACTTCATGTTTTTCAGTGACAGCTTGTACAACACAAACAGGGATTTTGACTGGGGTGCATTCAGACAGCTAAAAGAAGAGCTGACTCTTTCTTGGACTCCTCCCAGCTTCTTTTCGGTAGTCTTTAGCCAGCCTGGAGTATATGTTTTCACACTGAGCAGCCATCAGCACAAACACTTGGTAACTACATTTCAAATAATATATACAGTATATATAATATCAAGTTTTAAAGGTATTTTTTATTATAAGCAAGCATGTAGTTTTTTACATCCAGTATCAGCCATTTTTTAATGTTTGCCATATTCTCATCAGATCTTTGCCTTTGTTTTAATGGACTAGCTGCTTTTCTGACTGATTGCTTTGCTTTAGCCTAACAACAACATACAAACTTTTTAAGTGTTTAGTGAGATTGAGATAAAAATGAAAATGACTTGACACACAAGTCACCACTTCACCCATGGTCTGCAAGGGGCATCTAAATGCATTGGCTGGCAGAGCACTTGCACAAATATTAGAGGGACCTGCTATTCAGAATACAGCTTTACAGCACCATCAGCTGTCAAAGATGTCAACATGAAAATGTAATGATGGTTTCTGTACTCTTACTTAAAGGACCAGTGTGTAGGATTTAGTGGCATCTAGCGGCAGAGTTTCAGATTGCAACTAACACCGCTCGTGTCTGTATTTGACAACATTGGAATGAGAATGGGCTGTAAAATGTGTAGGAGAAACTATAGTGGTCGTGAAACTCACAAAAAACATGACGGGCCCTATCTATAGCCTGTGTTTGGTTTGTCCATTCTGGGCCACTGTAGAAACATGGCGGTTTAACATTGCGGACTCCATGGAAGGTGACCATTCCATTTTTGTCAGATCCTCCTAAATGTTACACACTGGACCTTTAAGTCCATCCATCGATAGAAATATGGTGAGTTTTGACATGTTCAAAAACAAAACAGACACATTTTTAAGTCTAAGTTAAATTAATTCTTACTTAAATTAAGACTAACTACAATTTCTGATCACATACATCAGTGTGTCACTCAAACTGACCTCGAATTTTGTTTTTACACAGTATGCACGAGTGATGCCTGCAGGCGGCCAGTGTTATGAGCCCGGCCCCTTCTTCCCCACCATCCCTCGTCATGTAACTAGGGTGGGCATCAGCAGGAGACGCAACCTGTTACTGAGACCAGATTGGCTGGTGACTGGAGGACTGCTATTTGGAGCTGTGGTCATCCTCTGCTTATGTGTTACACTGCTGGTTAGTGTACATACACAAACTAATGACTATCACATTAAAAATAAATCTATAAATAAAAATGAATCTATCCCACGTGTAGATCCTGTTCCGTGAATATGGATGGCCTGAGAAGGAGCCAATCAGAGCGCGGTATCGCTTGTTGCAGTTGGGCTACAACATGGACGACTACTCATCAAAAGGTTCAAGGGTGATCTCACTTCGGAAGATTCACCGAAACCAACAAGCTCGAATGACACAAGACTCCATTCAACCAGGTGCAATATAGCAGCA
>NW_023340257.1:15100872-15106585 GCF_004916995.1 Morone saxatilis | reverse complement strand
CACACACAGGCGCATACACACGACCACTCAGCTCATTCATTTGAAAGCCTAAAGGCCAATATGTTACGTAACATGCATTAAAACATACACACATCTGGAATATGACATTGAACACACATGCAGTGTGCACAAATAACACACACACACTCTGGTCTTGTTGGTCTTTTAAGACCCTTGTGACATCTTATGTAACAGACTGACAGTGAGCCCTGGGCATTGCTCCCACCCAACCAATTACTGTGCCCTTGCCATACACCTGATATCACGTGCAGATCCTAACAGTAAAAATAACAGTCCAAATTTCACAGGACTTGGGAAATAACCTCAAATACCATCATCCAGAGATAGTGTACTTTATGACTACAATTGACCCTTCCTATGTCCTGCCCCTTTTCTCTTGGTCAACTTTCACCTTTTCTCCACTTAGATACGCTATGCTATTTGCTAGGCTTGTGTATGTTATTTAAAAGATGATTGGAAAGATAAAAGTGACATATACAGTACAAAGTCACATTTTAAGTTAGTTAATGCTAATCTACATCAATCGGTAATGACATTAGCCAAAACTAGCAATCTAACATGTGACTATATATAGGCCTATGTCACTTTAATTTTCAACCATCTTCAAAATTTGGTTGTATTTTCCACATAGACGAGCCTAGCACGTGGCATGTACAAAAGGGGTGGGACTTAAGAAGACGAATTTAACCTTGTTACATAGAGTTATTGATCATTTGACTGTTGAATAGTGTCAGAAAGAAGGCATACGCTATTGTTTGAACAAGAACATAAAATTTCCTCCCTTATGACAGCTCTTTATAAAATGCTTTGGCCAAAAAAAAAAGAGCTTGCAACTGGCCCTCGCTTGTACCACAAAAAGTGAAATAATTTATCAAAGCTTCTGATGTGCATACATTAACAAATGTCCACACCACATATGAACATTAGAGTGGATGTACCAAAACATGCAGATAGGTGGGCAATGTATATCTAGCTCATTGATGCTCCTCAGGCAGCACATTATGCCCGTTCTAAAAACAATGCTTTGAGAGAGAGAGAGGTTGTAGATTCTTTATGTGTTGTTTATATTCTACTGATCTCTCTGTCGCTCTTTGTTTTTGGCTCTCTTGCTAGCAGTCTGTGCAGATACCTTAGAGGAGTTCTGGGATTATGAGCACCAGGTGGATCTGGAGGCATTCAGCAGCAACACCTTCTACAGCCTGCTGCTCAAACAGAGTCTGTCTGTCACCACACGGCTGGGACAGCTCACCACTGAGGTCTGTGGCTCTTGGTTGTAAATAGATATACAGTATGTGAAAGGATTGACATATACCCCCTCTTCTCTGTCACACACACTCCGATGCATGTAATTCTTTTCTTTGAGGACGTACTCCCTCTTGGACTGTCTGGCACAAAGAACGATGCATTATATCCTATATCCAATATTACTCCTCCACTGGCCTCAGGAGACAATTTATATAATAGCTTTTCTTTGCACTGTCCCAATGGTAGAAAAACATCCTACACATGTCACATCACTGACATATAGAAACTTGATTTACACATTCATGTTCAAATTAAAATTTTGTCAAATCCTCTTAAAACAATGGTTTGACATTATAAGACATATGTTTATATGGTAAAGAGGGAAGGACTAGCACCTTGCTTTCCAAGATTAGATATTGTAGCCACACAGCAGTCATTTACCATCATTTCTCACAAACATTGGTTCAATCCAATACTTCATGTACTTTGTATCTTTCCCTCCTTTTCTTTTTCACTAGGTACTGTCCCTTCTTCACTCGTGAAGTTCACCTCTATAGAAACAGATTGGGTATCACATTGCAATGTATCTATTTTTTGTCGCACCCCCGCCTTTCTCCTGCGTCCTTCCTGTTTGTAGAATCAAATTGCTTTCTGCAGTGTAGCAGACAAAGGTTGTCGTTACAGCCCTCAGGACAGCTGGGGTGATAAAGATGTAACGGGAGATAACACATCTCGCACCCCTGTGTCATTCCACAAACTTGCATTTGTGTTAATTGCGTGCGAGCTACATTGGGGTGGGCTCAGATCAGATGTGTGATCTGATTACTACTACCTATAGCCAGGCAGTCATTTCGTATTTATATGTGTCTGTGTGTACCCAGGTAAAGGAGCTATACCAGGGGGTGATTGGGAAATTGGAGCTACTCCACCCACGCTTGATCACTGAGGAGAGGATGGGGGAGGGTTTTGAGAGGATGAGAAGGGAGGTGGAGAGGGAGATGGTGCGACGAAAGACTCTGGCATCACAGCTGAGGACACTGTTCGACAGTCAACTGCAGGTTTACTCTACATGACATTCCCTTCTCAACTCCTATGATTAAAAAAAACTGGTTTCCCTCTGAAAAAAATGAATTTACTCTAACGACAAGGTAAAGGAAAGATAAAGATAACAAGATGTGTTTATGTGTTGGGCAGCAACTAAAAATTATTTTCATTGTCAATTAATCTCCTGATTATTCATTGATATGAATTGATTCATCATTACAAAATGTCCGAATTGGTAAAAAAATGCCAATCACAATTTCCTAAAGCCCAAGCACAACTCTCCAAAAGCCGTAGATATTCAGTTCTGCATAACTGCATAATTTAGAAGATGAAAATAGAAAAATGTTTGAAAAATGACCAAAACCATTATCAAAATAGCTCATTAAAGGTCGACTAATCGTTTCAACTTTAATCTTTCTTTTAACTCTGTCAGCATGTTATATTAAGTCCGACTGTTTTGTTGTTTTCTCCAGGTCCTGAGGCAAGAACAGCAGGCCCAGCAGAGGGTGCACAGCGTGTTCACAGCTCAGCTCAGGGAGTGCACCAGACTACTCTCCAAGGTTTATAACAACAACCAATCATCTTGTGAACTGCATCAGCAAAAGTAAAGCTTACATTTATCCTCTGCAAAGTGTCACAAACAACAAGTGGAGCTGAGTAAATCCCCTCACATTTTCAATCTGCTGCTTCCCATCTTCAGTCTAATCCAGAGGCTAACATCCCTGGTGGATGAGATGGGAGAGCTGGTGTCAGCAGAGTGCCAGCGTCAGGGGGCCTGGGGGTTGTTGGGTGAGGGTACAGGGGCCAAGCTGCTCTGCCCTGACACTGGAACTGTGCTGACCAAGGACCACATCTTTGGTGAGTGCAATAGCCCTGAGGATTGAAATATTCCAAAAACGCTGTCCTTGATTCTTAGAGAAACAGCACCCTCTACTGCTAAACATATGTACTACTTTAAACACGTTTCCATTCTGAAAATACACCTACACTTTCCCGGCTTTACTTCACATCCATACATTATGTCATGTAATTGCCCAATGCCACAATCTCAGCTGTATGATAGCTGCAAGTTCTGGGTAACAAAATAATCAAACAAGTCTAATCATAGAGGTCAGGTGAGATGTCCTAATTACAAATAATACTCACTTCAGTGTTTTCAAGTTTTCTCTTATTCAAGGTCTCACATTATAAACAAAACACCAGTAGGAGAGTTAGAGTTGTACCTTAATGATAGAGAAATATGATTTTTTAAGCTACAGTGATCCATTGAGGAAAAAATCAGCATGAAAAGCTGTCGACACAGCATGCGACTGTAATCTCATTCAAAACAGCTTAAATCGTCAGCACAATCATTTACAGTTTGATGACTGCTCTCAGCCATTTCTCCTTCTGTCTCACTCTAGGTCCTGATGGATCCCTGCGTGACTGTCGGGCACTTCATTGTGATTCAGTTACAGGCCTCATAAGGCCAAGCGCTCACAGCCATATGCTACTGAGCAGCGGCCACACCATGGCAGTGCCACCTAATTTCTTCCTCCACCCACAGACTGGCAGGGTTATGCCCATAGCTGGCAATGTGGCGTATGACCCTGCAAGCTCCACTTTAGTGTTCACAACGGACTCCTATACAGGTAATATGTGGGGTTTGCGGAGTGGCTGAAATACTGCGGATGTTTTTGTACTTTACACTGCGAATAAATAAATATATACACTATAAATAAAGAATAAATACACATGATAAAACATTATATTCAGTTTTAAAACTAGATTATTATAAATATAGCATACTAATTCTCTGTGGCTGACTGAAAGGTACATATTAGTAAAAGTGGAATAATTCAATTAATAATACTGTAATATTGGTTAAAAAGTATAACTAAAGAAACTGTATTGCATGCAGTAAGGATCACTCAGATGACATATCACTGTGAAGGAGCTTCCATCTTTTTAACCGTTCTTACTCACAGGAGACAACAAGAAGTTGGACAGTCCCCTCCTCCCTTTCATTCCTTACCCAACCTCCCGCCACTCAGACCAGCCTCTGCCAAGCATTAGACTCAGGGGCCTCAGACCGGGCCAAAGACTGCAACTGGGCGTTCCCATGGCAGACCCAGACACAGGTGTCCCAGTGCCCATTCTGGCTGTAACCATCCACCCCCAGACAGGACTAGTCTACCCACTGGGAGGGGTGCATGTCTGTCCCCTCACCCGCCTCCCACAACCCATACAGATTGGCTATCCCATGCTGGACTCCAGGACGGGGAATGTTGTGCTCACTGTTGGGATCAGTCTAGATCCAGTAACAGGTTAGTGCTGCTGGTGAGTCTTCAGTACAACCTGTGTTTAGGTTACTATACCTCCAGTGAGGTAATTTTGTTCTCTCTCTCTCTCTGTGTGTGTAGGAGCTGTGTTGCCAGTAGGTGGAGTTTTGCTGGCTGAGTCCATCATCGAACCTCTGAGTGGACGGATGGTGAGAGTAGGAGGGGCCAGCATACGAGCTGGGCAAATGCTCCCCAATGCTGGAGGATACCAGGCTCTCCTAGACTGCAAGGTGCTGTTGGAAATATCCAAAGATTATGTATCATTAAATTTATGATGCACAAACTGTATTTGAAAATTGACCAAACAAATTTCCTCTTTTCTACAACTTTTTGTAGTTAAGAGGCACACATTGACATGAATGAGAGTGAAACTTTTCTTAATTAGGTTCTGGCAGTAATGTTCAAAGTATTGGAGCTCCTGAAGCCACTAACTGAAGAATGGGGATCAGAACAAACTTTGCAGCGCCATCAGGGCAGTGAGAGAGGGAGCGGTCGACAAGATCATCTTCTGACTGCAGCCAAGGAGCTCCAGCAGGCCTGGGGAAGGAGCCTGCACTGCCAGCTGCAGCTGCAGACCAGGCTGGAGATTCTGCTGGACTGGGCTGTGGGTCTCCAGCAGGATGGAGGAACTCTGGGTGAGCAAATGCCATTAAGAGGATGCATGGATTTTGGTAGTCTCTTTTGTGGCCAATACATCACAAACTCACTTTTTAAATTCTTCCCCCTTCTGCACTCTGTGCCGATATGGCCCTCTCCTGCTCCTCCCTTTGTCACTGTACGCGAGCTGCTCTCTTTTTCCTGCACCTTTGAGCTATCTGTCCTCCACTTTTGCTGAACTTTTGCTTGTGTTTGAGAAAATATTATCCTAAAAGGAGAGAACACTTATGTGTTATCTTTTTTCTCCTTTTTTTTTAATCTCTGCTTGGCATCAATGCCATAAATCTGCTCATTGCAGTGTAGAAAAATATTCATTGTAGGCCTTGTTTTTGTCAATAGGTTTCTTCTTTACACCTTTTGTTGTGATATGTGAATAAAAATGTTGATACTGAAGGCTGTTGCTACGGTGGCCCAGAGGTGTCAGG
>NW_023340257.1:15090765-15100772 GCF_004916995.1 Morone saxatilis | reverse complement strand
TGTATTCGTGTTGTGGCTTTTGTGGCTTTGTATTTGGGCCTCTGGGCCACCGTACTGTTGCTGCTTTGGAAAGTATCAACATTTAATATTTTAGATATAAAATTATATAAAAGAAAATGCAGTATTTCACTAACATGTTTGCTGCTTCTGGATGTCACAGTGTCCTAAAATGCCTTCTAGTGCTGAGAATAAAATACTTTTAGGTATAAAATTATTTATGTATATTTTCACTTTATTTGTCACAAGTAACCACCCTCAACAGAAACTTGTCCTACTTAACCACATTATAATGACACATGTAACACAGTAACTTATATGTAACCCATTTCCATATTCTAGGATGTGGGGAACACACAACTATTATACAATCAGCATTTCTAACATTGATGCTATGAGCTCAAACAGATAAAGACATTAAAACCTTTATCGTAGGCCTCTGAGTCATCATGCTGCCATGATACATACAGTACAACAAATTACCCACAATGCTGTTAGAGAGATTTTTTTAATCTCACAAAAGTGGCAAATGTAATATAGGTCTTACTGGCATTAAATTCTGTAAATGTGACAGTTAATTGCACCGTAGGCTCGTATTTATATATGTTTTAGTTGTTTGAGCTCCTGACTCATCAATAATGAAATATCAGTACTGAAACCTCTGCTCAAGGCCATGAGATAGGCTTATCGGGTTCTCTGCATTTTACTCACACTTGCTGTGGCTAATTTCAACTGAGTTTGTATGGTCCTATGTTCTGTGCTTGATACTTTGCTTCTTAGTTTTGGTTCTTATAGTGTTTAATGTGCTTTTCCAGATGTTCTGTGTAGCCACGATCCTGTTTCATGTACCTCAGTCTGTCCGTAGCTATTTTTGCATTTACTTTTGTTTAAAGGTTGATCCTAGCCAAAGGGAACAACAATAACAATAACAGTATTACCTTATGTTTGCACTAAAGTAAAGTGAATGTAAAAACTGTTTCTACACTGGTCAAAAAAGTCTTGTCAACCTAATTTTGCACCTCTCTAACTTGATAGAAACGTGTTGGACATAAAAACCTTTCAGGAATACTTATGGAAATAAATATTTGAGCAACTATCATCTTTTGTTCTGTCCACTCTAACCCTCTGACTTCTCCTGTGTTGTTCAAACCAGGAGAGATGCCTCTCCCAGGTTCAGATATGTGTGTTCCAGCTCTACTGGGGATGGAGTACCCTGACCCTATGGGATCTGGTCTTATGGTACCAGTACTGGGGTGTCAGACTGATATTGTCTCTGGAATTATAATACCGTTGGCAGGGACCATGGACGACCCGGACGGAAAAGGTAGTATAAAAAACATGCTACAGGTCAATGTTCAGCTGAAACAATTAATCTAGTCCACTTTTAAATTCCATCAAACAATGCAGAATAAAACAAGTTGTACTGTCCTTTGTGTCTATGCTGTTGCATTTTACAGGCTTAGTGGCCATCCGTTATGGATCTCTGACTGTTGACCCAGTGACAGGGGTTTTGGCCCCGGTGGTTGGAGCCAGGCTGGATCTATGCAGAAAAACTGTGGTACCTGTCACTGCTTCTTACTGGCTAACGGTGGCGGATCAAACTGATAGTGTGCAGGTAGGGAAGTACTTAAGAGATATTTTCCCATAAATGATAAAAACACAAGCAACCTTTAATATGACCTTGGTGAAAAAAAGTGTTTTTACAACATAATGAATTCAGCAAGAAGGAATTTTGTGAAGTTGATAAAAGTCTGTATCTGTTTAACCTCAAGCTTTTCATTTAGCAGCCCATTGAATTCGGTGACATGGAAGTTCAAGAATCTGATGGACTTCCTTTTGTTGCTGCTATTGATTGATAGGTAGAGGCGCTGCAGAGAGAGGTGTGTGTGCGAAACACTCACTGGCAGCAGCAGAGGCAGCGGGAGGAAGATATTCTCTCTGATCTGGACGCTGCTTTATTTCAGTGCCTCTTCAGAGTCACAGAAGCAAACTCTTATCAGGTCAGCCGGGGGAGATTGCTGTTTTGGTTGTAAATATCTTATATAGCTTGGACCCTGAGTATAGGGGGAGAAATTCAAAGGGGTTGAGCCTTTTGAACATGTGGAAATGAGTAAGGGGGTGTATGAATGCTGGGGCAAACAGCATTAGAAAGTAATTCTAGTGAAGCTTTTCATATCCTGGCGTGAACTCGAGTAGAAAGTTAGGCGATTAGGTTTTTCTGTGCACAACTAAGAGTTGCGAAACTGCAGAGTCCCTGTACCTCTGCGTATGAGTGCTTCTTTCTTCCTTAAATTAAGTGTGTGTGTGTAAGGATGTGTTTCTTGTGTGCCAGTATGCAAATATGTGCCTCCCCTTTTTGTGTTCCAAGTGTAAGTGTGTACTCTGCTACAGGTCCAGTGGTCAGGGAGGCAGCTGAGGGAAGCAGCCATGGAACTGCAGGATTCAGCACAGACCGAGGCCCAGAGGAGAGCAGCTCAGCGCTCTCACTTGGCTCTGATCTTGCCTCCACATGCATTACACATCCTCACACTGGGTAAATTGGCTGGCAAGCTGGCAGAATGAAGAGCATGAAGGAAATTACACTGCGGTTATTCATTTCTTTCCAAAAGAGAGATGCTTCATGCCAGTGTCTCATATCGCACCCTTCAGTTGTACAGTAATTAACATAATTTCAATGCTCAGTATTTTATTTGGGTTGGCAACATGTCTTTGTGTATCTCTGTCTGTGTGTATAGGTGACGCGGAGGAGTGGGATCAGCAGTGTGTTTGGCACTCAGAGCTTGTGTCAGGCCTTGATAAGGTGGATGTGTGTATGGAGCAGCTGCAGCAAGAACAAGAAAAATGCATAACACACGGAGGAGACTGGGCAACAGCACAGCAAGCTATGGTCAGAATAATGGCTTTATGGTCTGTTTCTTTGGCCCTGTAGCTTAATTGGTGGCTAACACAGTTAGGTCAGATGTTTACTCCCCTCTCAGGCCAGCAGTGCCAAATTTACATGACTCATGATGCTATAGGGATCTTTTGAAAGTCTAGTAATTGAACTTCAATGCCTGATTTATGTTGCAAGATGCTCTCTGTAACATTGTCACTGTATAAATGTAAATAAGACTTCCTGCCTCTTCTTGCACAAGCCTGCATGTGTTTATTCGTCCTCCAGGACAGAGAGCTGAGACAGAGAGGGCTGTGGGAGCAGTGTTGTTCCAGACAGACAGAGTTGGAGGCTGCTCTTAATGTGTTGCACTTTGTCAGACACCTTTCTCAGCTCCGCGCCGACACTGCTCAGGTCAAAACACACACAGACACACTACATAAATAACAACGTATATAAATAAACCTAATTATATGGTTCAGGGTGGGGAGGAAGTGGATGCTTCTTTGTTGTTTGTCTGATCCTTCATTAGCTCTGTAACTTTGTTTAAACCTGTGATAAACAATCAAGGCAAATGGTGCTTAATTACGTAATTATAGTTAACAAGACATTGAGGATTTTGTTTTTTATCTTTATTTCTCCCAGTGTTATTCTGAGCTTCCTCTCTCTTCTTGTTGTCTAGGCAGTACTGTGCGGAAACTTTTGGTACAAGGAATATGGTCTGGTCCAGTGCGGCGTGCATAGACCGACTGTGAAGGTCATGGGTTTGCTCCAGCAGATTGCTTTGCCTCTGCTGGAGAGACTGAACCAGCTCCTGGAAGACAAACAGCCTGCCAGCTTCTCCCCCAACACTTGCAATCATCACATTTCCGGTACTGAATCAGTATAAGATAGGGGTACTACATTTACTACATGATATGGGTGCTAATACATGCTAGGAAGCAAACATTTAGCTGTACAGTACCAAAAGCATAATTCCTCATTGAATAGCACCATTATTTGGTAGCTATACTAATTTTCTACTGCTCATTGTGTCATTGGAACTGCAGGTTTAAAGTGTTTTGATATACAATCTCTGAAATGACTGTACATTTTCCAAAAGAGACTATTTTCAGTCGTATATTAAAACTCATTTGGTGTGAATTTATGGCAGCAGGGGAGTATATTTGGGAAAAAAAAAACTGAAAAAGGACAGCACTCATGTTTATTGTGATGAAAGAACATGTCACCCAGTGAGGCTCATTCATGTGTTTTTAACAGTCTTTATAAGGGAGCTCTTTGGCATAGAATAATTAACTAAGCTAGGGTTTCTTAGTGGGATCAATTCATTGTTGTTTTTAGTCTATTTATGGGATTGCTTGACAGTAAAATACTAGAATATTACCAGGCTTATCCTTCAAATTTGACATGTTTCAGGTTTGTCAACAAAGCATGCATATGGGCTGGAGATAGGCTCCAGAGTCTGGACAACGTCTGTGCCTGTGGTGAAAGGTATGTGCTTTTCAAGCCACTCAAGCCTTGTGATAACATGTCTGTATATATGTGTGTATAAAAAGTGTGATGTGTGGTCATTGTTAAAATGCTAGAGGATAGAGCGGAGAGTAAAAAGGAGAAAAACAGCCACTGTGCTGGCGAAATTTCACCATGTCCTGGGGTAAGAAATCAATAGCGCGGGATGTTGTTCTGTTTAATGTATCTGGAGACAGTAGTAGAAGGAGATAAGAGACTAAGTGAGGCAGGTGATAATGATGATTCTACCAAGTGTTGGAAATAATGTTGTTTACACTAAGACGTAGCTAGTATATGTGCATCTTATGGTGGGTCCAGAACCACTAGAAAGAGTTTTACAGTAAGAAAATTTAAATAGTTTATGTTTCTATCAAACTACTTCTAGCAAAGTGCATTCCCTCAACATTATGTGTCTTGGGCCTGTAGAGAACTAACTTTACTAAACAAAGCAACAGCTGCTTGAGTTGACTTTTGACTTTTTTCACTTTGCAAGATCTATGGCTTTTGCAGTGTTTACAAGATCTCTGACAGTTTGTGTTTCTGAAGGAATCTCCACCCAATCTTTGACGGAGCCTATCAATTTAGCTCAATCCCAGGACACGGGTCTGCAGGCCAGCTCAACACCGACGCACAACTCACAAAGACACACCACATCCTCTGGAATCCACTCCCAGGGTGAGACGCAGCTCAAATTACCCAATAGTACTCAATGTAAGACCCCTTTCACCCCGTGTGGTCCTGTGCTGTGCTCTACGTCAGTGCTGTGTGTGAGCGAGATGCACTGTATGTACCCATTGCACATTCTCTACTAGACTCTGGTAATAGACTTATGACTAATATCCACACATCCACATGTACACATGGGAGGGAATTTAAGTGAAAATATGTAGGCAGATTTTGTTACCTTGGGAAAGGCTAGCTGTATCCCCCCCTTTTTTTTTGTCATTATGCTATGCTAAGCTTAAAACACCAATAAATATTTCCCAAAATGTCGATCTATTCCCTTAATGATAACGAGTAATTTTGTTCTTAATATCCCAACAGAGAGCCAGCAGATGAAAGAGTCTTCTCTGCCAACACATATATCTGTCCCCACAATTCCAGGTAACATCATGATGTAAAATAATATATAGTTAAAACGTGTGACATGTGCTGTGTCACATTCACTTAATCCGTCCATGTTGCTTTTATTCCCTAGAGGAGGAGTGGGGCAAGCTGCTGGAGCTCTCTCCTTTGTTCCAGCTGTTGAAAGAGGTGCAGCTACAGCTGAAGGGCTGGGCCTGTGGGGCAGGGCTTCTTAAAGGAGAGCTCGCTGGTAGGTCGGATACAGTTGGGGTTGTCTATTTTTAACTGAATAATGAGCCACCAACTGTATGCAGGAATTCACATATGTACTGCACGCACACACATATATACGACACCGCTAGACAGCATAATCATCGGGTATTCACAGATAATCAAGCATAGCACACACATCAGAGATATTTTCTCCCCAAATCAAACCTACCTGGAGAAGATTTGAATATAGGCTTGATTTCTCTGAGTATTCTTTTCATATTTATGAATAATGAATAAGGGTCTCATTATATGATGGTGAACTTTAGTGAAAAGCCTGCGTGCTTTTCAGCCTGTGTGCTTTTCAGCCTGCGTGCGTTTCAGCCACTCCTATTTTTTTGTTCTCTTGAGCCTTAATAAATCCCAGATGGTAGACTCTAAACTTCAAGTGTTTAGGCATACTATGTCAATTAGGCTTAAGGGACTTGGGTGTTTAAATAAACATCTTTCATCAGATCTGTTTTACTGAGGCTCTATGAAGAAGACCTTGGTGTAACTATCAAGAAACAGCTTCTTTTATTTGCCATGCTAGTGGTGTGACTCAAGAGATGGTAATGTCGATCTCTCAACATGTCTGTGCATGTCTGTGATTTGCCCTTTTCGTGAGGTGCAAATTGCATAAGCGCCTTATGTTTTATGAAACGATTTTATTTTGCCAGAAGGTAATAAGTATTGAACTGTAATACCGGATAACTGTTGTGTTTTGTGTTTTGTCCAGACAAAGGCAAGAGTTTTATAGATGTCCTTGATGCTCAGTGGGAATGTGAAGGAGAGCTGATCCCTTTGGACCCGTCAGTCCTAAACCCCAGGGAATTCTTGGTCTACAAGCATGGACTATTCCTTATACAAACACTGAATAATCTAAAACTGGTTGGTGCCAGAGTGTTATACTTTCAACCTTGTCACTTATTTATTCTGTAATTGTTTTAACTGTTCAATTTTAAGGCTTTGAGTGGCCTGGCCACAAGCTATCTTTTAATTTTAATCTCTTATGAGCCTCTGTGCACCCTGAAGTACTCAGGCAGGAAACCCTCTAACTATCCCTGTATCCTGGTTAAAGACCAAAAGGTGACTTGGCCTTTAGTGTGAGAGCTCTGGGGCTTTAAACTGAATTTTTTTTTTAATTAATGAATTCTTCTTTGTTATTTAAATTCCAAGACATATTAGCCTCAATGCATTATTTCTTTTGTGTGCTCCTTTGTACTGTGGGCTCTTGTTCTCTTTTCCAACAGACTCCAGAAATGTCACTTCAGATAGCAGATAGTCTCCCAAACAACAACTACTTCAACAACGCCTTCAGAAATTCCTTCTTTTATCAGGTAAACACAGAAGGGGCGTTTTATGGTTTTCAGTAACAGTGCAATATTGTTTGTTGGCATCAAAAGGATAGATATTTGTACAGTATTCATATACATTAATTGACTAATAAAGTCGCAAGTAATTCACCTAAAACAAGACCAATAAAACAGAGAATTCATATTAAGTAACACTTAAAATACATTTTAGATACTTCCAAAATCACAGAATTTTTGAAGGTGACATATTGTCTGGCGGTACTACCAACTGGTTGTGAGAAGGGTGATAATACTGTTTCTTGGGGAGCTCCTGTTTTTGTAAAAAAAAAAAACCCAAATAAAGTGGGGCTATTAGTTTCTCACTCATCCAGAATATTTGTATCATAGGCATGCTGTCTACAGATAACAGACATAGTATGTAAATAATGCTAAATGTTTTAATGAAGTTAATTAGTGATACAAAAGTGGTGAGTGGTGTATGAGTGTAAAACAAATGGAGCGAAGCTTGCAAGCTAGTTCACGCAGTCAACTCGAGCTATGTTGCTATATGCACATGACATGCCTCACGCCATAATCACCCTCTGCTCTGTCAATGCCGCTGTTGCCCTGCATCTGTATTGCTGCATGCTGCTGCTGCTGCTCTGTAAGCTATTGCTGCCTGCTGCGCTGTAAGCCCCACCACCACCCCAGCATCCACCCTGTAGGCTCCGGCTAGGGGTTTAAGGTATTGCTCATCCACTCCCAATATCTCTATATAACATATGTGCGGGGGAATGGATGAGGTAGTAGCCTAGATGCCAAAATCTAAATATGCTATACTGCTGTAATAAACATTTTAAACGTGAGTTGTCTGACTGAAATTACAATATCAGTCAGCCGGCTAGGGGAAGACAGCAAGAGGATCTTGCAGGTCAGATTTATGGCATGTTGAGCAAGCCAGATGTGTTGCAAGTTCTCAAAAGTGGAAAAATGGATATAAAGATTAATTCCCAGGAATCATCCTTACTGTGTCTGGAAGTTTTCTACTGGGTGACTGTCTTGCATGAGCAGCAGAGGGCCTATCACATACAATTTCGTTGTTTGCCTAAAAACTGTAAATCAGCGATGTATTCCTTTTTTTCCTTTGAGACACTCCACTCGCTTTCTGTGTGAAGGCATATGGACTCCTATATTGTACAATATTTATTCTTCAACCCATCAGTGTTCGTGTGTCAATTGTAGACAATTTATACAACAAATCTTCTCCTCTCCTGCCTTGGCTTCTCCAACCTCAGCAGCTTTGGCCCCTAAGAGCAATTTAAGAGTGAAGGAAACAGAGGACAGTGTAGGTGTCATGTTATTAGTTAAGCTGCAAAGTTGTAAGGCTGCAAAAGTATGTAGCCAAGGTAGAGATGGAAGTGCTGCAAAGCCAAGATTAATGCCAGCGCTTATTTTCTATGAGTAATTCCACCAGTAGGAGTTGAACTTCTTGGCAAAGAAGCTATCTGGACATATACCTTGTTTGTCAGCTTAAAGGAGTATATCTCCTGTTTAAATATGGCTTGCATCCACGGGAGGCTTGAAAGGCTGATCCAATTGGGGAGGCAGAGCTGCAGCAGAACACAACAGAGCTTTAATGCTAGCAAAAGTTTCCCTTTGCAGACCAAATTAATTTTAATTTTCCATTAAAACAGCGCTAAAACCGTTTTTCTCCAACATCAATGTTGTAATGCTCAACAAGCTCTTTTGTACAACTATTCAAAGGTTCCTCAACATTAACCATAACAGGACAGTATTGATCCCTGAGGTGCAATGCAAATTAAAGCCCTCCTACTAACTACCTACCCAGAAACATATTCATCTCAACCCTAGTCTTCATTCAGTTACTTACAGGTATTTATGCATTAAAACCACCAGAGCGAGGAAGGCATCTGCACAAGCTGCGACCCCCCTTGAGTCCAGGGTTGTGCTCTTGAGAACTCTATTCTGTTTTCACTGCAACACAACCAAGATTTACAAACAAATCCCAGAGGAGGAACATTCCCCAAGGCAGCAATCAACATGATTGGCCCTAAATCTCCAAAACTGTCCCCATCTTTACACAAGACAGCACTAAAGCTGTAACCCTAACAATCTGCACAACTGACCAAAACAAAGCAATAAACCATGAAGGAACCTCAAGCAAACTAACAAAACCTATGTATACACAGACAAACTGATCTCAGTCACAATCAACTGCTAAACCAAATTATGAAGTGTCGAACTATGACTCCTCACAGGCAGCTTTAATACCCAGACTTTCAACTCAAGTCATACATATATAAACCTAGTAAGTACCTTAAGTAAGTACTTAAGCCTAATTCACTCTGTATCCTACTCTCTGTATCCCAAACCTTTCCCCATGCAGATTAATCTAAGGTGACACAAATAGTACTAATTCCAATCTAACTGCAAAAATCCAAACAAGCTTCTAACTCAGGAAATGTACTAGACGGGCCCCTGGCTGTCACACAGTGTGGTGCTTGTTTGAAACATAACAATAGTGCTTACTTGAGTAAGTTCACTTGAAACCATCAAATCCCACAATTTACTTCATATTTGTGAGTCCCACTGAGTTACATTTGAGGACATTATGTGCTTTATCCCCTCCCCCCTTCTGTTGTAGGAACTTTTACCTCCACTATAAACATAGTTATATTCTCTTCTTCTCTGCCGAAACAGTATTGCGTACAGTGTACAGTGTGTATTATGGCCTGTTATAATTTATTCTGCTGAAACCAGTGGGTAAAAAACATATCCATGGAAGACCCAGAATACGTGTGGATGGTAAAGCTTAACTGGTTCCTTCAGCTGGTTGGACGAGGTACCATCATAGATGGAAAATATAAACATAATCTGTACTCAGCTGTTAAATTCGTGCTCTGTTTGTTAAAGTAACTAAATACATCTACTCAGGCACTGTACATTTTCAGCTATGTTTAGGCCTACTTCTACCACCACCAGTGTTGGTCAAGTTACTT
>NW_023340257.1:15084930-15090740 GCF_004916995.1 Morone saxatilis | reverse complement strand
TTGTGGTTTGGGCTTACAGCCGCAGCAGGCACAATAGGCTTAGCAGGAGCAGCAGCAAGCAGCATGGCAGCAATACAGATGCAGGGCCAAACAGCGGGATTGGGACAGAGCAGAGGGGGCTGGGATTGATTGGGCGTGAGGCATGTCATGTGCATATAGGCAACATAGGGCTCGGAAGTTGACTGCGTGAACGACTACGTTGGGCAAGCTTCGCTCCATTTGTTCTTACACTCATACCAACTCAACCTGTAAGAAATTGAAAGGACACCTAACTCAACCGTTAACTTTGTTGCATTCATCTTTCGAACCATATAACCATTTTGGTTGAACTTGCAAAAACTACAATCAAAATCTGAGATTTCTCAACTGACAATTCAGGTGAAAGAGACAAATCTTTAGCCTCAATCAGCTCCATTCTGCCCACATCCCATCTTTCTATTCTGCACTACAAACATTTTAGGCATTTTATTATGGGCGATCGCCCCCCAGTTGGATACATCTGTGTGAACTGCAAATCCAAACATTCTTATGGGTCTTGGTGGGTTACAATGGGGATACTTAATGCTTGTCTCAGGGATGTGGCCAGGCTCTCGTAGAATTCTGGGGCTTGGCTGGTTAAAGGGGGGAACTGGCAACTCTAGCCATTTCACCATTTTCCACCGGAATCAGGCCATTTAACCATCCAAAATGACATTTTCATAATAACGGGGTTTATTAAGCTTGAAAAAGTTTGCCAATTCCTCCTATTATGTAACGTGGGATGGGATTGAGTAACGCTTTAAGACTTGCATGTGCGGGAAGTAACAGTAATCTACATTACTGTTTTGCCAATCTCGTAATCCCTTAACTCTTTTTAACTCACTTGAAAAAAGTAATCGGATTACCCATCAGTGCCCACCACTGAAAAGTATAATGATAATTGTAAGTGACAATAAGGAGTGATGTGAGAAGATGAAGACTCAAAAATACTGCAGGGAAAAGGAGAGAATGAGGGAATAATGTTAAATGCAGCAGTACATTTCTTAGTACCTGAATATTAAAGCTCAGTAGCTCAGACAACGTGACAAGAGCTTGCTCTATCCATCTGCTGCATCCATCTTTTTGGAGTGCTCACGAATGCTGAAGGGGCAGTTCAGTAAACAGTCCCAACATTGAAAGGCTTTATAGAACATCCTGTTTTGTCCTGCAGAAAGACTCTCTATCTCTGTTTACCCCTTTCTGCTCACAGGGAAGCGCGGTCTGACTAAATGACCCCTCAAATCAGTATATAACCAGCAAAACAGCTTTCCTGCATGGGATTAATGTTTTAAAGTTTGTTTCTGGGTTTTCAGGTTTTTGCTGTTTTGTGATTCTCTCCTCATGCAGTTTGACACATAGATTACTTTGCAAAACATACAACTCTAGCTGACATTTAGAATTTGTAGCATTTAATGGGAGACATTACAATCTATCCTTGTTTATTGCAGCAGACCTTAGAGGTGTATTGGTGAAGTAGGGTCTTCCTCTTCTTGCCCTCATTCCCATCTGTTGCACTTTCTCATGTATATATTCCAGTTAATCATCAAAACTAAAATGTAAAACGAATTCATTAATTTCCTTTCAAATGACCAGACATGCAACATTGTATTGTACATGTGATGCAATGTTGCGCCATACTTACATACTTTTTATCAGGGAATTATGTATGCAAATGTTTTTCGATAGCTGTAATGTGTTGCTGAGAACAGCTCTGTTGGCTCTGGCTCTGTTGACAGGAAGCAGAAGAGACCCTCTTTGTCCGTCGCCAGAGGCTTCAGTCAGTTGGAGGCTTCTCTCTGCTGCTACTCCACTGTCTGTCCCATGTCAAAATTAAAGACATGAGCTCTGACTCCAGTCCTGCCTTCCAGAGGCTTTTCTTCAAGGTGCAGGCAAACACTCAAGTGTTCATGAATCATTAGCGGTTTGGGAAAATATTGTAGTTGTGAGAGTATGTTTTGAAGTCAAATTTATCTTCATATAAAGTTGAACTTTTGAATTTTTTATGGGTTTACTGTTGGTTGGATTTATTTTACAAGTGTGACATTAATTGTTGATTTTATATCACAGATATTGCAGGCATGTTTGGGAGAACTGTTTCAGGCCAGACTGGGCGTGCACCCCTCTGGACAGGAAGCCAATTTGTGTGTGTTGTGTTGTGAAGGGGCCTCTTCAGGGGCCTTAAAAGGGACTCTATCAGACTCTCACGCTGCCTCCCTGCTTTACAGACTTCATAAACCAAACAGAGGGTTGCTGTCTGAAGATGTAAGAACAGAATATTTGCTCCTTCTATGATCATTTGCATTAGCATAGTTTACATCTTGCTACTTAAACTTCAGAAAAAAGCCATGACTGTATTATTCTGTTTGCTCTCTGTATTGTGCAAGAGGAAAGTAACCAGAGCCTTCCTTGCATTTTTCTTGTTTTTCTGTTTCTGATTATCGGAGCAGGAAGTTGGGGAACTTCACAGGAAACACAGAGACATTTCCCTGTTCTCCAATCTTGAAGGAATTTTGAGAGTTAAGAGCTCTGGTGTTTCAGAGAAAGATGGAGACCAGATTGGGTAAACATATGTACTTTTATGCATCCATATTAGTGTGCAGAAATGTTAGTTTTAAAATTCAAAACCATTCACCCCATCCATAAAATCATGGACTCTCCAGGTAAATAATTAAGAGCGTCAGTGAAGTTTGATGGCTGAAATCTGCATGTGGGAAGACTTTCTGGTAGAGCTGTTGTCTCATGTTGTTACTTGCTGACCTACGGAAGGAAGTCCTGGACCAATCAGCGTTTCCTGGACTTATCAGTGGACTGCATTCTATGGATATTTTGCACTTTACACTGGTTGCACTTTATTGCTTAATATACTGTTTTTATATTATTCTTATTGTGAAACTCAATAAAGATCTTAATGAATGATTATGATATAGTATGAGTCATATGGTACCTACTCATTGTTGTGCTTTTCATTGTTTTGGATTTTGGATTTGGTTTCATAAACACGACTTTAACCGAAACCAGCTCCCTAAATTGAACCCTAAATCTAATTCCCAACTACTTAAAAATGACTGCAACACATTACACTAAACATCATTAGTGTTACCTTTAATCAGTTCACAGTTTTTGTTTGCATCGTTTTGTCAAAAAAAAAAAAAAAAAATATATATATATATATATGATAAACTTACCAGATTACATTAATTAGAAAAATTTTAGTCAAGGGGTGATGCTTTTTTGCTTTGTTTCCATTTGTATTGAGGTAAAATCAATTATTCATTTTGTAACTTTGATAAAAAATTCTCAGCCCAAACATCTGCAACTTTTGTGTCTCGTCAGTGAAAAGTATGGTATTCACTCTGGTTTACTGTCCCCTACAGTCAGTGGCATACTGTTTGCCAGAAAGAAAAGACACTGCCGCTAAAGTAAACTTTTGTTGGTTTTGTTCTTCTCCTTTTTGAATTTATTTGTGCAGCATTATTTCCCATCCTAACCTTTAAATGAACATTATCATTGACATTGCTTTGATTCTTGTAATCAACAATCACAAAAAAATCATGTTGCATTGTTTATTTGATCAAAACCAAACAACAACATGTGTAATTCATTGTTAAAAAGGAATGACTTTCTCCTTTAGCAAATTATGTTTTTGGCTTTTACAATCACCATTCATCAGGTTATGGCTTTTTGATCAACAAAAAAAAACACATGCAGGCACATGCAGACATCTGTTTTTCTTTTGCGGTCCTCTGGGTGGGGGAGGGGAAGTTCATTTTACAAAAAGCTTGGCTGAAATACCAAAGAATCTGTGGGCATTAACAGACACCTTCAATGCTGTGTGGCTTTGAGAGCGATGAAAATGATGATCAAAATGATTCCACAGACAAGTCCAATGACATTTAGGATCTTGGCTGTCCTTGATGCATCCTCTGCTTGAGCTGATTCTCCAAGAGCATTAGCATTTTGTGCCTTTAAAAAAAAAATTATTTTAATTTACATGTAATTCAGTTTACTAGAAAAAAAGTATTTACAAAATGTATAATGTTGCAAAACAATAAAAATAATAGAAAGATACAAGCAGTACAAAGATTTTAAAAACTTTGAAGTTCAGAAAACTTCACTTACCCTGCAGGAGCAGACAATGGCAGCAATCCCTAGAGGCAGACAACAACATAAAGTGTTAAAGATAGACCATGCGAGGTAGGATGGAGCCACACCACGGCTCTGGCTTTCCATTCTCTGTCTCACTTGAAGTGAATGGGAGTTGTACTTTGTTTGCAAGTGTCTGGATCCAGTGGCTGGTGAGGCTATGACCCACACCTTTATATCCTTCATGGGTGTGGTTTAAGGCGCTGCATGAGAGCAATAGCAACCAATGGAGAGAAAATAGACACCACTTATCTGAGATTGAACAGAAATGGACATTTTTGGGTCTTGAGCTTTATGGTGCGAGTAACTATACATAGAGGAGAGTTGAAAATGAATTTACAACTTTGAGTAGCAATTGAACAATAAAATGAATTGGACTTCATCTTTACCTAAATCACACATTTCCTCCTCAGGGAGGTCATTAAACCTTCCTGTTTCTATAGCTAATGGTTAATGTACCTAATAATGTACTTAACTGTTAACTTTTGGTTAAATTCTGCTTTATCAAACATGTATCAAACATCTAATCCGTAGAAATTTGATGACAAATGAGGAAAGTAGTACAGTTTCTCAGAGTCGTGACTCTAGACAAAAAAAACAAGTACTACACCTGGTTGCCATGTGATGTGACTGCAAGTCAGTGGGGTCAGTGCATATGGCAAGCCCTTTTAACCATTTAAACGCTAAGTATTGACTATCCGGGAATTAACATTGCTTAGATATCAAAAATCTTTTCTGACTAGTCGCAATTACATTTTGATAGTCGAAATGGTCATTAAGGACTGATCTGATAAGCTAATTGCTGACTAGGTCAAACATACAGATATCAGATATCTGTACTTCGTTTGTTGACTAGGCACGAATGAAAGTTAAAAATATCTCAACGTCATTCATGACTTAGTGCAAATTATTGTGCATTGACGGGTTCATGTCTTGCACGGGCTGCAGCCATTAAAAAGGCGATTAAAAACTCCTTCGCCTCTGGCTGCCTCCGGACATGGTACTAATTAAGCAACATGTTAACAGTTGCTAGTTCTATGTTTGATTTGATGATTTGAACACAACACCTCGGCTCCCCCTAAAGTGCGGGATGCGGGGCCTAATTTGCATTACAGATTCTGCAACGTAATTTCGCCTAGTCAAAACTCTAATTCAAGGATATCTGGTAATTACATTTTGACTACGCAGAATGAAAGTTACAGATATCTCCAATTTCAGATATCTCTAATCAAAACATTCATTTCCAAGATATTCTATAACTTCATAATAGATTATCTACAATTAATTTGACTATCCCTCAACTTCAGTTTGAGATACTCTACAACGCTAATTTTTTTTTTTTTTTTTGACTAGTCATAATTCCAGGTTACAGCATATCTACAACCGTCCATTTCGCCTAGTAAAACTAATTTTAAGATATCTTTAAAGGACATGTAGATATCTTGAATTGAGGTGAATTAAAGATATCTTGAACTGGGAGTTATGACTAAGGTCAGAATCAACATTGTAGATATCTTAACTGGAGATATCTACAATTCAATTGCAGATATCTGTAATTCACATAGTGGATATCTGAAACTGAGATATCCGTAATGATAAACCCCATACAAATGAATGGCAAAAGTGACGTCATTTGTCCTAGGAAGAAT
>NW_023340257.1:15078694-15084788 GCF_004916995.1 Morone saxatilis | reverse complement strand
AAATGTTAAAATGGCTTGCCATAAGTGCAGCCTGTGTGGCATAAATGTGCAGCTAAAGCAGCCTTGCAGCAGCAACTTTACAGCCAACGACTGCTAGCCCCTGCCCCTAACCAATAGTTTTGGTGTTTTTTTATCCATTTTAACCTTTTAACTTTATTTTTCAATGCTGTTTAGCTACGCGTACACAGAGATGCAATTACGCGTTATTTCTTTCCTATCCGTATTCTGCTCATACTCTGCCTAATTTTTGGCTTTGACATTTTTGCTCTTGCCACTAACCAGCTCACTCCTAATGCCTAAACCCAATCAACCAAACCAATGGAGAAAAAAAAAAACATTAGCCAATTAGAGGCAGAGTAGGGCGGGTATTTGTAGAATGCCGGTAGGAAAGAAATTAAGTGTTACCCAAGTATTTACCTAGATTCACCAGGAGGTGGTGGTATGCAGTGAGAAATAAGGGTACTCATGGACAAAAAAACAAAACAGTACCTGTGAGTAGTGGCCCATTTCAGGCACTGACCCTGCAGCAGCAACCTGACTCTCAGCTGCCCATGCAGCAGAAGCCTCGCAGTCAGCACTTGGCTCTGCCCCTAATGTACCTCCTCCTCCCCAACTGCCTGATGGACATGTCCCTGCATCTGGCGCACCAGCCCTCTAATTAAACCTAGAAACAATGGCAGCCTTTAAGCTAGAACTTGTTTAGACCATGCACAGTAAGTCATAGCTATTGCTTACACAACATTACCATAAAAAATTAGGCAGAGATGGATAATTTATTTTTTACATTTTATATGAAAATGCAGCTGGAGCACAACTAAATAACAACACAACTGAAGGAGTTGGATCGAAGAGTGATAGTGGAATTAAAGAAGAGGTACTAAAGTGGGAATGTAATCTGAAGATCTAATTACAAAACAAGAGTGTTAAAACTTTCACTCTATCAAGCTCCTTTTCCTTGCAAAGATCTTTTCCCCATCCAAGAAATGATCCATGATGATCCATCTAAATAAAGAGGGTGTCAACTTAATCTGGGGAACAGCCAGAACAGTCACAAAATAATTAATGTTGTAACTTTGATACAAAAGCTTTACAGCCCTTATTTTAGTCAGTGGCATACTGTATGCCTAACAGGAGAGACACTGTTGGTAAAGTGAACTCAGTTGAATCAGGAGAGACAAGTGAAGGAAGTAAGATAATTGTTTATTATAACAGAAGAACAAATGATTGATGTCTTGACAGAAAGTCTTCGGCACTTATGCTCTCATTTTGCAATTGAGGGGTGTCTGAGATAGATCCCCCTATGGAGTCCAAAGACTGGTGGTGGTCTGTTGAGGCGCTGAAGAAATTATGAAGCTGATGAGAGAGAGAATTTGTTTTAAAAGACAGCAGCAAGAAGAGAGTGTTACAATGCAGCTGATATCACACAGCACCAGAATATGACAGCAAGGAAATTATGAGTAAGCATGCGTGAATGACAGATATTAAAACAAAGACTATTGTTTTGCTATCTGTCATATATGACTGAACTTTTGCTATAGCATCATTTTTTAGCATTACTTTGCATCACATTATATATATATATACACACACACATACACACAAAACATATATATATATATATATATCATGAAAACATTCATGTTGCAGTGTCTAGATATTGAAACCAAACAACAAAACAAGTATTTTAAGTAAGTAAGTAAGTAAATTTAATTTATAAAGCACATTTAAACACAGTATAAACTGACCAAGCTGCTGTACAGTTGATAACTTAAAAAGACAAATAATACAGAAAAACGCATTGGACAAATAGTCAATAATTCTATAAAACATGATAAAAGAAAAACCTTCAATATTAGGGCACACAACACAGAAATACATTAGGATGAGCAGGAGTACAGGGGTTAGTGAACAAGGGAAGGCCAGTGGGGAGTAAAAGTGGGTTTTTAGCCTGGATTTGAATGTAAAGCAGAAACAGATTCCTCCTACAAATCATGTTTTTAGCATTCCTAGAACCTGTTTTTGGATACTTGATTGAACACAGACAAACTTCTATATACAATTTGTGTGTGTGCACACATACAGCATCTGTTTCTATTTAGTGGTACTGTTTATGGGGGAGGGGAAGTTAATCAAAAAAAACAACAGTTACCTTTAAATTATGTTGGTGGTCGTGAGAACAATGACAGTGATGATCATAATTATCCCACAGACAAGTGCAATGATATTTATGTTCCTGGCTGTCCTCGAAGCATCTTCTGCTTGAGCTGATTCCCCACGAGCATTAGCATTTTGTGCCTTAAAAAAATCAAAACTAGTTTCAATCTTCATGCAAAAAATATTTACAAAATGTGCAATATTGCAAAAGACAAAAATCACTTAGACTACAGAAGTAGAAAGCAATGTGAGGATTAAAAAAAAGGGCAATGTTAAGGTAAAGTTACCTACCTTGGAGGAGAAGACAATGGCAACAATGCCTAGAGGCAGACAACAGCATAAAGTGTTAAAGATGGACCACCCGAGGTAGGATGAAGACACAGAACGACCCTGGCCTTGTTCCATTCTCTGTCAAAGCAGATGGGAGCTTTGTTTTCTAATGTCTGGATGCAATGGCTGGCGGGGTCTGTGACGCACACCTTTTTATCCTTTATGGATGGAGTTTAAGGTGTTGTATAAAACTAACAGCTATGTGAGCAACCAATGGAGAGAAAAAAAGACACCACTAATGGGACTGAATAGAAATTGGCCTTCTAGGAGTCTTGTGACGTGAGCTTTACTGGCTGGGCTATAAAAGAGGCTCAAATTACTCACAACAACCTTTCAAAGCAACTGACCAATAAAAAATTGACTAATCTATCCACACCTGACCAGAAGTCAAATGCTGGACTTTGACTTCCTGGATTTTTATCTATAAAGATACAGTTTTTATTGTGAGTGGGTGATGGCGGAGACTTTGCCCAAGAATTATTAAGAAAGCCAACATAGCAAAACTAGGCTATCAAAGGCTGAAGTGTAGCTAGAGCCAGGGTAGTTATACTGCAGGTTGATGGCATGATAAGAGGCAGGTGAGCAGACTAGGAGGGTTGGGATGATGACGACTTAAAACACAGGGAAAGGCAAAAAATACAAGTAGACACTAGGAAAACACTATAGCCCTGTCAAAGTTGTAACAACCACTATATAAATATAAAATAAATATGTTTAAATACATAAGTATATATATACTACACTATTTAAATGAAAAATTAGGGTTTTGTGTGTACAAGTAAAAGTAACAAGTGTATACAGAGTATTGCACATTGTATCAGTCCTGGTACAACAGCAGCAGTCATGGTCATGAGTTGAGAAGTTTGTTGGCCTGGTGGTAAAAAACTTGTATCCATGCTCCTATATTGTTTGCCAGATGGTAAAAAGGAAAACAGTCAGTACGTGCTGGGTGGCTATGGTCCTTAATGATGCAGCTGATGAAAGATATCCTAAATGGCCGGGAGTTTGTTGCCAGTGATATGCTGTGCTGCTTCCACCACTCTGATTTGTGACTATTGGCAGCACAGTTCACATACCAGGCTGTGATTCAGCCTGTCAGCAAGCTCTTGCTGGTGCTCCTGTAGATGTTTCTGAGGATGCTGGTGTTTATGCCAAACTTCCTCAGTCTCTAGAGCTGCATTGCTACCTCTCTTGACCACAGTGTTTGTGTGTAGTGTCTTCTGTGATGTACACAGCAAGGAACTCAAACATCTTTGACTTACTTACGTAGACAGAGTCTATATATTTATTGATATCTGTCAGTCAGCTGTCTCGAAGCATTCCAGTAAGACCTTATCAGCGTCTTTGTTCCATTTGTAAATGGAAACCATCTTTTCCTGTTTCAGTTTCTATATATGCAGGCAGCGGTAGGATGGAGCAGTGGTCTGCCTTTCCAAAAGCAGGGAAGGGATGTGTAGCAGTCTCTGAAAGGTGTGTAACAGTGATCCATGTTCTGCTCTCCCCTGGTGGCAAAAGTGATTCCATAATACCATAATCAATGTTTGTTCTATTATTAATTGAAGAGCAGATTTTCTCACTGTCACCAAAATAGATTCACATGATTCTCTGTAGCAATCAAGAATATTTTGAGACATTTGTTAACTTATATTTTCCCCCTTTATGTTTAACCTTTGACCCGGAGAACGCATGCGCAGTATTTCGTGATGTGAGGTCGTTGGACCTGTCGCAGGTGACATGGTAGCCACGGTGGTGTTCTGTAATGAACTGTAATAAAGTCGATAAAGTTATATAAACGTAGTGTTTATTGATTCTAACAATTAACTGTCCTTAAAATTTTGAGTGACGTTTGAGTGCGTCACAATACGTCCCTGTTGGAGTACAGTACAGCAGCATTCCCCTTAAGTGAGCACAGATGACTGACTGTGCACCAGGTACAATTGGTTAATGGCAGTAGAAAAGCCTCCATTTATCATGTCTCGGTTGTACTGCCAGTAAATCAGATGTGCAAGATAAGGTCTGAACCACAGATGGCAGTGAGTCATATGTTTGCATTCAGGGAGCTTGAGCTGGGCGTAGACTGACGGTAAGTCAGTGATGGTCATTCACCTGGTTCGAGATCTTGTTGTAATGCATTTGATTCTGAGGGGGCTTTTCCTATTTTACATTTCGTTGTCTAGCTCAGGGAGTTTAGAAATGGAAAGCCCCTTTTACCTTTAAAAGGAGTAATGGACAGGAAGTATGTTGTTTAATCATAAAATACTATTATTATTATTATTTTCAATGTGATGCGATACAGGTTGATAGGGGTACAGTATTTGCACGTTTTGCCATATATTTTCCAACCATGTTTCGTTTTTATGTCATTAAAGAGGCAAATTATCGGATCGATATGGGTCCTATATCAGTTTATGTAACCAGGGGTCTAGCCCGCGAGCAGTGACGTGAAACTATAAACCGAATAATAAACACTGGAGGTTAGTTCCAGTGTTCGTTTTTAGTTGTGCAGTGCAGTTCCGTCGGGGAGTAACTCCCATCTTTTGAGAATTGACGTTCAGAAGAATGCCAGGAGCCATTTGACATGAGTTTTATATTGGCAGATCCAGAGTAAATAGGAAAGCATCGGAGTCAATGGACTAGCATTGGTCATCTGTATGTATCATTCTCTAAGCACGTACACTGTGTATCCAAGCGTGGCCCCTAGAAAAGCACGCTGTCACTATACAGTGTAAGCGAGAAGGCCCCTTATAGCATTCGTGGTCACTGCATGCTGCGAATAAGCAGCTCGTTAATTATTCTTAACGCTGTACAACCAAAGTTTTCCCAAGCTCTGCAATATCTCACACGGAAGGTGCATAACAGCAACACTACAGCATGATGAGTAAACTGATTATTTTGAAAGCAATTAGAATTCTCATCCAGTGGAGTTTTTATGCATTGTGTGCCTTGGAGTGTTAATGTTTGGTTGTGTCGATCGAATACTTGTCATTGTTTGAATCGCCTTCGTGTCTAAGTGTTCTGAAGGTAGACTCTGACTTTTGGAGATCCTGGTTAGTGGAAAGCGTTTCAGATTAGGGTGATTTTAAGATGTTAACAGCCTGTCACTATGGCATTGGTGAGATGTTAGAACGATGCAGTAGCCACCAGGTTTTCAGACTGGCTGTTACCACCATTCAGAATTGTCGAGTAATTACTAGTTACGTGCAGATCATATTTTGAAACAAGGAAGCACGCAAGTTAAATGGCAAGTTAGATGTTTCGAGTAATGTGTGTCTCTGGAACTGTTTTGTGTCCTAATTTTTTTGTAGCAGACACGCGAAGATAAAAGAGCCTCGATTAGTGGTGCGGTTGATGCTGTACTGGAGGTAACGCATGAGGACAGTTGCGCCTTGGAGGGATGGAGGTCGAAGTGATCTCCCTCCTTTTAAAGAACGCTTTGATAATGAGTCCAGTCTGGTGCGAGTGATGTTGTCCATCCATTGGATTCCCCGTTTGTGTGTTTGTGAGAATTACCATTGTTCAACACCAGAAGTAACTCACGCTACAGTGTCTGTCTTCATCACGCTAGAACGCAAGCGTTACATTGGACGGAGATGGTGGACGGTCTCATTCT
>NW_023340257.1:15074762-15078594 GCF_004916995.1 Morone saxatilis | reverse complement strand
GACGGCTCTGCCCAAATGATGACTTTTGTGAAGATCACAATCATGAAGAAACACAGCGCACTTATGGCAAAGTGATAAATAAGTGATAAATGAAACACATGATATTTAGGAAACAGAGCAGTCGACAGTTAGAATAAATGACAATGGGTAGCGTACATACAGGTATTGATGATATTTGTTCTGAAAAGTTTAAAATTACAATTTCAAAAGGGAAACCTTTGCCCTGACTTTTATTCTGCCATTGTAATCTTTCACGGAAGTACTGTCGCATAACGACAATTGTGTCAGTTTCAAGTTACGAGCGGCATTGAAGGCATCACGTCACTATGGTAACTCAACGCGGAAACTTAAGACAGAAAAGTCGGCGTGAAGTAAATTTAAGTTAGCGTTTGCAAAGACAGAAATAGCACTAACCTACACAGCGTCAGCTTATTCAATAATAAACGCAGGCTGAAGCATGATGGACAATCGTGAAGAGTGGGAGAGCTTTTTGAAGAATGTTGACAACATAAGTGAGTAACATTATTAACGCTATGAACCGCTAACTGACTGCTAACGTTAGCTCAGACTGGAGCAAAACTATACAATTATTGTTTTACCATGTAACAGTTAACGTAACTTAGCTAATATTAGTTACTAACTCACTGTTATTATTTAAACTTATATTATTATAAACCAAAGATTAGACAGACCTCTTAACGCTACCAATTAACGCTACATACAACGCTACATACAAATATGTATGAATTGAATGAAACGTATAAATGAATAAACAATGTTGATACACAAAGTATATGCAATCTAACTATATTTTACAACATAAGTGATTGTTATTGATCATGAACCTGTGAGCCAAGGCTAAAAAAAACAGTGAAATATATCACTAATTGTTTCTTAGGTGAGATAGTGAAGGATCTGAAGTCTTCTGATGTGGAAGTCCAGCAAAAAGCAATGGAGAAAGCTGATTGCTACCTCGCTGCCTTGGATGAACCCTCCAGGACTAAAGTCAACAAGACTACAATCAACACAAACCCACCACTCCAGCCTTCCTTGGTAAAGACATGCACACAAAGTCACCGAGTACAGTCGCACTCTTTCTGTCGCTCTCTGTCTGTCTGTCTGGCTGTCTGTCTCACTCAATCTGTGTGTCTTTCTGTCTCTGTCCTTCCAACACAGCACATACAGTGACACCTTGTTGTTGTTTTTTCGACCTTGTTGCTTCTTGTCTTGTAAGAGGGGCCAAGCTAAACACTGCCTTGTAAATAGTGACTAGGAAGGTTTTTGTTTACATTCTTTTAATCGTTCTTTTTCTGTTTTACAGAGACCGCAGAATGAAAGTCCAGGTGAGCAGATTAGATTGGTTGTCCCTTGCACTGAACAGAAACATTGTTTAAGCAGACTTATACAGTATGTCCTCATTGTGAGAGGAAAGTTTCTCTGTGCCAACCTCCTCCCCCCCCCACAATACTGCAATAAATATACTCTTGTATCCTTTCTTTCCAAATATAATCTAAGAGAACAGTGAGGAACTGAAGAGATATAATTCAATCACTAAAAATATACAAATGCTGCATGTGGTGCATTATTTTTGCTGAATGATACCGTACTTCACTGCTCTGTGTATTTTCCAATACAGTAACCTGCCTGAACAAACAGCTATGAAAGACGCAGTCCGTTTCACGTGGGGTTTCAGCACCCGCCGTGCATATTAACACCCTTGACTACGATGCACACCAAGTCTCTGCTTATGTCACTCAGTCTTGTTTGATCAGGAATATACTTTATGGCCTATTCTGTTAAAAGATTTATTTTTAGTCTACCATTCCTGCGCTGCATCTGATTGGTTTTCAAATACAGTAAGAAGTTTCTCGTAACATTCGGAGCCTATTTTTATGTGGCTCCATAGAAGCTGAGTGCAGATGTGACATTCCCTGAGGTGCAGTAAGTGTTTTTAATCAACTGTGTCTGTTTGGCAGGTTGTGGACTCACCATGTGCAATAGTAGGAAGATAGATGCGGTACAAAGTGTGTCCTGATCATTTCAGTGACCCTCTACAATTTTAGTGTCAAGGGTGACCATGTTTTGCTTTGCCACTTGCCTGCTCAGACTAGTTCAGACACCCCCATTTTTTGTGCTATTTTTGTCAATTTCACTCTCTTCACTCACTTATTAAACTTTCAGTATGTCATGGTGTCATGGTGAGCAGGGCACAGCTATGGATTAGATTATATGAATGGATTGGACATGATTGATATGCTTTTGTTGGTCTGTTTGTTCAGAGGCATCTTAATGCTCAGTGGCTAGGAGACTTTAGAGTTTAGGCTATCAAGACAATACACTGTATAAATACTTGTGCGCTCAAACATTAAACAACCAAGTAGGAGCCAGCTCTAGGTTATCGTGCAGGACATTTATATACTGAGATGTCGCTGTGGTAATCTTAAAAACATGTACAACTTTTTTCATGATACATATCTTGTATACACATAATTTTAGTCTTACCCTTGAATGTGGTATTCCATATAAAAGAACATTTCAAATCAACACTTTTTTCCATTCTTCTGGGGGTAAAATTCATCAATAACTGTGAAACTCTGTGCACCTTTCACACCTCTGTGTGAAACCACTAATATTAAAGTTGACACATCATACACTCAATTCACAAAATGAGGAAGAAAAAGTAATTCTGTGCTTGAGGCTGAGGAGACTGATATTTATTACATTGGACTTGGAGTAATACCCTTTTTGTCTTTACGAGAACATTTTTAGCATTAACAATAACACAAAATAAGAATCCTGTGGAATTTTAATAGTCACAAAAAATGATTTTCCAAAACCTGGTTTAGAAACTGAATTTCTAAGTTAGAAATTCTAACACAATCACATACAGTATTACACAGTTGTTGTTTTTACTCTGGCCTCAGTGATTGATTAACAAGAGATTGAAGTGAAAATTAGGATGAAATATGAAGTATTGCCTGCTGACAAATATCCCTACAGTTCCCTCCTTCTCCATTAAAGCACTCATACTCAAAGGTTTTTCTTCTTTTAACCAGAGAATTTCATGAAGATTATGGAACGAGATGCTGAAGGCAGGAGAGTAAGAAGGATTGCACAGGAGAAAAAGGCAACTGGTGTGTAATTCTCTGTTCCTTAAAGATGCTCTTGGAAGTGAACAGTTTGCTCTACTTCCTGCTCTGTTTGGCTATCAATGCATCCCTTTAAATGTTGTGTCACTGCAGCACTCAAAGACAAGGGGAATGAAGCTTATGCCCAAGAAGACTATGAAACTGCTGTGAAGTACTACAGTGATGGCTTGGCTGAACTACGAGACATGCAACCATTGTACACCAACCGAGCACAAGTGAATATCTTTAACCTATGTTTTTTTCTCTTTCAAATGTTTTACAATGAAAACACAAATTGTGTTTCGTAGGATAAGTTCTGTTATTTTAATTGAGTTGTTTCAAGAGTCCCTCAGAAGAAATCAAGAAGAAACCTTTGATTTCACAGGTCTCAAGGCAACCTGAGGCTTGCCAGCTATGTATTCTAGTTTTAGTGTGATTATGGTCACATGCAATTAGGTTGTAGATTCAATATGATCTCATCCAGAGACCCAGAATCTTAAAAGTCTGTTCTGCCGTATATTAATAACCAAACATCTACACAGCACTTATCACATTATTTACTCTTTGAACATTTATTTATTTTTTGTCTGTTTTTGATGCCGAGTTACCACCTATCCAATGCTTAAATCTGCTTAGGCTTACATGAAGCTGGGAAAGTACAAGGAAGCCATCAGTGACTGTGAATGGGCTCTGAAGGTAAGGCC
>NW_023340257.1:15066230-15074740 GCF_004916995.1 Morone saxatilis | reverse complement strand
TTGTGCTTGAAAAAGTGGCCAGAAATGTATGCATTCTTTGTTTGGAGTGACGTTTTTTCAATGCAAGTTTACAGTGAAAAAGGCTAACTCTAGTTTTGGATGATAAATATGCTCTAAAGCAACCACATTTTTTGTAATCATATCACTGTACGCGTACCAAGATTTCTGGAGTAGAGTGTGTCTCTGAAGTTCATACTGAGCATTTCTCTCTTACTGTGCTAGTGTTATCAGTGCAGAAATATTCACCATTATGTTCATGTGCTATACACTCCCATGACCATTTTATCTCTATCAGTGTAATGAGAGGTGCATAAAGGCTTACCTACACATGGGGAAAGCATATCTGGCACTGAAGAAATATAATGAGGTCAGTATAATATCTCTCATTATGTCTATTTACACCCTTTTCTTTTTTTTTTTTTTTTTACACATTGCTGTTGTATACAGAAAGCACTACACTTAGCATTTAATCTAACTACAGCTGAAATATGGCTATATAATTAGGATTGAATGCCTGGAATAGAGAGCACATTTAATATGATTCTGAAGTAAGTTTGAGCACATAGCATATAGGCAGTCCTAGTCTCACAGCAATCGTATGTAAAATCTGTTTATTTCAGTCCATTCTTTGTAAAATAGGTTGAAATGTAACATTGATGTCTGCTAAAAATCTTTTCTATATACTACACTCTTGTGCTCAGATACTGTAGTCTTTTGCAGAAGCTGGAATCATTGATTTCCATGGCTCCGAAAAGAGACCCATAAAGCACATCATAAGCAGTGATGAACCAAATCGCTTTCTCTTTCTATCTTTCAGTCCAGAAAATGCTTTGAAAAGATAGTGGAAATTGAACCTGGGAGAGAGAAGATGATGAAAGGTAGTCACATTATTGTTTTTCAGAGATTAGGTTTGGAAAACTTTAATGTATTTAAGTCCTTTTGTGATAATTACCCTTATTGGTAATGTATCAGGACCACGTACCAAGATTTGGGACACATTCATGTTATTTTCTGATGTGAGATATAAGATTATTATTTCATTAATAATGTATACATTGTTGAGAATGGTCTTGCCAAAAATCTTCTTCACCCTTTTAATCTCCTTTGTTTTCTCCATGCAGGATACCTGACCCAGGTAGATTTGGAAGAGGAGAAAGAAAGTCAGGAAGTGAATGCGATGCAAGAGTTTGACAAGGGAGATGGGAAGGCCACAACAGTGCCCCAGCTGCTGGAGAAGCTGTCAAGACCCAGCCAGATGTCCTTCTATTACTGTGGAGGATTTGAGATTCTGTCACAAGCAGTTACTGACTGTAAGTGTTATTTTGGGACAAGCTTTGCACAATTATCTTTCTCCTCTAATCTCTTTGTGTCCACTCTTGCCTCAATAACGTGCTTCACTGGTCCACTTATTTCCTGGTTCTATGGTTAAAATCACCTTCAGGCCAGGAAGGTTAGGAAGACTTGGAGGAGAAAAAGAGAGTTTATACAGTACTTAGCCAGGTGAATGTTTGTTTTTTGTCTTGCTCTGGAAGAGAGGGAAGACCTCAAACTGTCTATCACTGATATCTCTTCATGCTCCATTTGCTTGTCACAGTGAGCAAATTTCCAATATAGACTATAATGCCACACTGGAGGAGTCAAACCTCAGTGCTGCCACTGAGCAGAGGATAGCTATATATACCATAACACTGTGTAACACTATAAGATGACACTTGAACTGCTGCATAAAAAATAACATGCAGAACCGTTTTCTTCACATTGTTTACTCTTCTGCAATGCTGGGTGATCCAATGCTAGTATGATTTGATTTGTGAACTATTTATGATCATCTCAATTAAAAGAATTAGATGTTCCCTTGGTATATAAATGATGGAGTAATTTGCTTGCTGAACTGCTGAGTGTGCTGTTCCCAGCCAGCAGTATCAGCTCTTCCATGAGTTAAGAAATGTTGAAATGAACAATGAATTTTAAAAATAAAATGAGGACTATTAAGATATTGTAATAGAATTTATTATAGGTACAGGGTTGTACGTAGGCAATGCTAATTGTATTTGGTGTACAGCAGATATATGGGTTGTTATGGGATGACAGCAAAAACACTATTAAGCCTTCTGAAACTGTCTTAGGTACAATTGTGATAGCAGGTGTCTATTCCATAACCTCAGTGGCATAACTGCACTCAACCCTGTCAGATTTAGAGTAGGTAGCTAGTGAATAGTGGTGGTTGTCTGATAGCTTTATAGATGTATGACCCTAGTCTGAGGTCCTCTCAATGGACAGGGGCTCTGGAATATGCCAGAGATTATCATTGCTTATATATATTTCAGAACAAGAGTGAGTTGTTGTCAGGAGACCGAGAAATTCTAGCAACGTTCCCTGATCAAGAAAAAAGAGCTCATAAAACTTAAACAAGAGCATTTAATCACACAACTGCTCATAAATGTACCAGTAAAGAGAAGGGACAACAAATCCTATACTGCAACATGATGGGACAAATCAAGACCTTTTTCATTTTGACATGTAATAGTAGGGTAACCATAGGTGTGCATGCACAATAGCAGCACTCTGACTGGCTACTGTGGTCTATTGTTTTAGCTTAGTTCTAGCTAGAGGTGTCAATCTTCAAAGATCTGTCAACGATTCGATGCACCTCGATGCATCTCAATATACCACAGCCTCAGTTTTCTACATTACTACATGGATATTTTTTTCAGTTAATACAAGCCGATAAATCTGGACTAAACCGAACCCCCTTTTTTATTTAGAAAGTGCTTTTAAAGGTGCAAGAAAGCAACATTGCAACATAATACCTTAACAACCAGCTCAAGCAGGAAAATCAGCATTAGGCTATGATTTTTTTGTAGGCTTCAAAGTCCCAATTATATTGTGTCACTAGACTGATGCAAAATCTTCCTTATCTGCATCGCAGTGCATCTTAGAATTGAGAAATTTCCACACTCTAGTTCTAGCACAGTTCTTGTTGCTTCAGATGGGTTATAGAATAATCGAGCCAAACAGGCTACATAGGAACATGCCCTCATGACCTTTTATTTTTTTCTCTCTATGAAAAACAGAAAGAAACTTGTGCTGGGACAAAATGTTTCACTGCATGCATCAGTTTGAAAAAGTAACTGATATTTGTTTACCAAGTCCTCTACTGTATGAAAAGGGGCCATTGTGGACAAGCAGCAGCTGCTGCTCTCCATCAGGTTGTTCACCCCTCTTCTGTCAACTGCTGATATTTTTGTAAATGTTTTTGACCCAAGAAATGACTTTGGAACTCCACACCTCTAATATAACTGTTTTTAGCTATTGCCAAAAGGCAGACATTGCTACTACTGTAAACCAGCACTAGTGGTACAATTCATCAAGGTCAATGGCCCTCTCAGGAGTATTTATTTAGTTTTATTTCAGATTAGAAATAAGTGGTTATTGTGTAGTTCTGACATGATGCACCCCATTGCTGTTCTCATGCATGCCTTATATAACTTCAGGTATTTTGACCACACAGCCAAGGCTGATGGAATTGGATGGAGTGAAGCTTGAAGCTTGTCGTTCAGCAAACACAACCTTTAACCTGTATTCACTATTTGTTGTACACCATATTATTTTGCACTGGCTACCCACTGCAGAATAGCAAACATTTCTTATCCAATCTCTCTTTTTTCTTCATTTAGATGAATAAAAGTGTACTGTCAAATGATATAATGCCTGTCTCACAGTGCCATTCAACAGAAAAGGGCAAAACTTACATAACTCACAACTGAAAGGATCTCAGCAGGGCTGACTTTCTCCCCTAACAGTACCCTCTCACTGCTCTGATCTACTTTCTGTATAAAATAGACCATTCGTCACTGTGCATTACGCTCTCAACATATTTTATTTATCCTTTACTCTCGTGCCCTTGACTGTAAACCAGTGAACAATACGAGCTAAACTGAAAGAGAGAGGTGTTGTGTTTCTCTAAAACCTCCAGGCTACTCGGTGATGATATGTAGTTTTCTGTCTTCTTACACTATCTACTGTTCTCTTCTAACAGGTACAGGCCAGACCCTTTTCAGGCTGAACAATGGCTTTAGTATCGTCAGCAGCAATGACATGGTGAGGAGGTAAGGAGACCAGAGGGAGAGGTAGCTGTCAGCCCTCAGTGGTGCATTGACAGATGGACCCAGAGACAGGGGCATACAGAGACAATGATGGCCTAAACTAGAGAGATCATTCTCCGCCCTCGCCCCCTCTCTCTCACTCTCTTTCCCTCTCTGGTTGTTTGTGTGAAAGCCCAAAAAGGAAAAGATGATCACACTGAAGATTGAGATGAGCACTGAAATGAGCAAAGGCCCTGTGTTTTGTCCCAGAGAGAGGGGGTGTTTTGTACAAGATACAAATTATGAGTCCTGCATGTCAGATCAGTAAGGTTATTATTAACTTGTCACTTACTTCCTATGTTGTCCATTGTTAGCACTGCCATTATTCAAGTTAGAACACAGTGTCTGGAAAGTAGAGAGTGCAAATAAATGGCACTCTGAGCTTGGTGAAAATAGCCAATAAGGATACTGCTGTGAGCCAGATACCAACAACTAAAACCTATGTGAGCCATGGAGCAAAGAAGGCCAGTACATTGTTGGATATCCTGATCACAATCTGAGTTCATGTGCTCTTGGCACTGCTACAAAAAGCCTAAATGATGTTTTTAAGATATAAAGTGAAAAAAGGTATGAACAAAAAGGTGCTACTTTGTATTGAGTTTACAGGTTTTCCAAAATGGAGCAAAAAAACAAACAAACAAACAAAAAAAAACACTTTTTGGTTAAGAAAAAAATTGTGTGTTGAGATGGCTAATATATATATATATATATATATGTATTCAATTCAGAAATAAGGATAAGAATTTAGGCTATAACCTTCAGCCAGCAAGTACAAGCTTCTGCAGGGCAGACACAGCAGTGATACATATTAGTGGCAATCACCTTAGTAGGATGACAGATGACTTCTCAAGTAACGTGACTGATGGCTAAGTGACTTTGTTACACACGGTACCTACATCAAATGTAGATAAATGGAAGGGCAAACTGCATTACGATGTTTAAGTATAGTATCAGTACCAGTACATACTGTATGGACACAAAACATTTTTATGCTAATTGCACTTTATTTTATTTATACATCTGTATTAAAATAAAGTTCTTCATTCAATGTCTTTAGGTACCCAAAAATCAGGGACTTGCTGCTGCTGCAGCAGGATTCCTTAATATCTTTTTCAGTCAGAGACTTCAGTAGAGTAAACAGTTATTTATTGACTTACCCATTGTGATGTCATCATATGTTAAGGGGGTGGTGAAGCCTTGAGTAATGTAGTGGTGGTGTTGGTGATGGATGACGATGCTTCTGGTGAGCTCATACCTGGGCGCTAGAAATGATAAAACTGGAGGTGAATGGGGCGGAGGAATGTTGTGACGATTTGCACTGAAATGATAGCTGACAGAAACAGATAGGAGAACATATTTTATGTACCAATGTGTAGGATTTAGTGCCATCTAGTGATGTTTCAGATTGCAACCAACTGAATATGGCTCGTCTTCCAAGCGTGTAGGAGGAACTACCAAGTAACTATCTAGTAATAGCATTTGGTTTGTCTGGGTTCTGGGCTACTGTAGAAACAGGGTGTTTTCATCATGGCATCTCCCTCTGTAGATGAAAACGGCAAATTTTAAGGTAGCGAGAACACTAGGATTCTTATTTTCAGGTGATTATACACTAATGAAAACATTTGCATGAATACTGCCAATCAATCCTCCTAAATGTTAAACACTGGATCTTTTAAATTTGATGGCAAAGATGTGATTGGCTGGTTGGTTAACTAAATGAGCCCCTAATCAGCTGAGGAAGCAGGAAAGAGAGAGAGAGAGAGAGAGAGAGCGAAAGATAGGATCTTTCTCCTGTGAATTGTGTTGAATTGCTACCTCTGTCTGGTATTATTAAGTAATATTTGAAATTTGAAAGTAAATATTGGACACTTCATGTGTTCTTTTTTGTTTTTGTAGTTTTAATTTTGTTTCCATCTTTTGTTGTGTTACATTTTTATTGGCATACTTGTATAAAAAACACTTTAATTATTTGACAGTAATATTTCAATTTAATTTGTATTATGTCATTTAGAGGAGGACTCAGCTATGATCACTGCGTTTGTCCACAGTTGCCTCTTGCAGAAAACAATGGATCCAGACAGCCTGGAGTTGTGTGTGTCTGTTCTGAAATTATGGAGGGTTATTTGTTGTGGAAATGGTATGTACATAATTGAATTACATTTCATTTTCTGTCTTTATCCATGTAGCAATTTGCTCTCACTGGGTTAGCAGGGAATAGACGAAAAAATTAAATGATTGAGATACTAATATAATTCTCTATTATGGCATTGTGTCATTACTGCACAGCTTGTCAATGTGATACTCAAGCTTCTCTTTTGTAAGGCCTTTATTTGTCTTTGGATCCCACAAGCTATGTGGGCTTCAGCAAATAAACTGTTTATGCCAACTGTGATAATTTGTTTAGACAACTAATCACAATGTGTGTACATATATGTGTACTATATAGACAACAAAGCATATTTTCAGTATCAACACATATATAGCAACTTAATTTTTGTGAAAATTGAGTTTATCGACTGGGTTGTTGTTCTTTGGGAATGCAACAGGGTACTGTGCCCAGTGAACTCTTTGTATTTAACCAGTTTTTCTTTTACTTTTAGATGAAAACCAAAAGATGTTGATGACATGCCCAATCAGCAGGCAGTCCATCGTTCACTTGGTAACATCAGAGCATGTTGCAGTACAGAAAGAATGCCTGGCATTACTATGTTTGTACTCACAGACGCCACATGGCAGATGTTTGGCCACTGACAACTTGAATGTGCACATGTAAGACATTTCTTTATGTTTTCATCACACAACTGGTGACAGCTAGCAACTAGAATATAGACAGAAATCTTAGGCTTACTGTATGTTCTCTTAAGTATAATACTTTTTATCTCCTCCCATTCTGAGTAAGTATCGAAATGGTTTTGCAGACCTTTCACACTGTTCCCCTTAAAGGTGCAATATGTAACAATTACAGTTCAACTATAATTATCAAAAGAATGTGAAGACTTTACAGTTTTGACGTTATGTCAAAGATGTCCATATATTGTGCTGCAGAGATATCTACTCAAGTTTGCATGCTAACCAGCTAGCCTCTGCCTGCCCCTTCTTGTAATAGTACTTTTTACCTCAAGAGGCCATAGTAAGTCACTGTAGGGTCCAGTCTGCCCTCTGTCTGGGTTTATCTTCTTGCACCCCGGGGCTGTCCCCACTGTAACTGTTGCTCTGGGACATACTTCAAAAATGACATTGAATGGCCCAAGTGATTATTTATTATGTGTATATCTGATATTATCTCAACTGGAGCTGATTGGATTTTCTGAAAAAAGTATTTCTCCAGTTATCCATTATGCCAAACTTACTGGTCTGAAGGTAGACACCATCATTTTCTGGGTACAAAATATTCACTGATATCTTGATGATATTCATTAAGAAGCAAAATCGTTGCTTCTCTTTTGTTTGTATTCCTCTCACTATTTCCCTGCTATTCCCTTCTCTCTTTCTTTATCCTGCTCTACTCTTAATCTGGACCTAAAGGTTAGTGAGGAACCTCATGGCGTGCCTCACAAATCCGCAGCAGCAGCAGGAGTACACAGCGGTCAACATTCTGGAGAAGTTTGCAGCCGAAAACAAGTAATATTGACACACAGCGAACAAAAACACATCCTAGAAAATGATTAATGTTATTTCTAGACAAGGACATACAGATTTTAAGATACTCTGCAGAGTTGGTTATGACCCACCAAACTGTATATCACCCTCCCTCACATCATATGCATGTTCCATATATTAAAAGCATTTAAAAATTCCTCGTCACATCATGTCAGGAAGGTTCCCCATGAGAAATGGAAAGTGTGGCATCTTTAATAATTCAACATGTGCTATCCAAGTGTTAATGTCACTTAAAGGCAAAAGGCTGTTCTCAACCTGTTTCCCTCTCTGATGCCTCATGAAAATAGACATGAAAGCACAACCCCGGCTCTCGAACACAGCTGGAAATAAGTCGAGGTGTCAAGCAGTGAAATGGAGAGATCAATTTTCTTTGTCTATAGCTCAAAGAGAGTTGCTAAACAAAAATGTGTTATATCCTACAGAGGGTTTCTCTTCATTGTCGAAGCTCAGCTGGTCAATGTTGGGCTTTTGTGAATGTTTGTTTTGGAAGTAAAAATTAATACACAACCAGTCCAAATTGATTCCACATATTACAAATCTCTCCTAGTAAAACATTTATAGAATGTATATGCATTTGCACATTTGCATTTATGTATATTACACTATGTTGTAAAATTAAATTGCGATGCCAATTATAAATTTTACGCACTCCATCTCGTCTACTAATTTGGAAGGTTGTTGGTTCGATCCCCTGCTCCTCCCGCC
>NW_023340257.1:15058322-15066186 GCF_004916995.1 Morone saxatilis | reverse complement strand
ATTGCTCCCGATGCTGTGCATTGGTGTGTGAATGCGTATGAATGCATTAGTTTCCATTCTTTGCCATACCTGAGTGAATGTGTGAAAGGGCGAATGTAGCATGTAGTTTTAAAGTGCTTTGAGTGGTCCGAAGACTAGAAAGGCACAATGAAGCATTTGATGTTGTATATGTGCTACTTCTCTTTAATAGTGAAAAACCTTCAAACATTAATACAAACATACCCATATACATAAAAGGTCTGTCTTACATGTACCATAGAAATATTTAAATTTTTTCTTACAGGTTTTGTATTCAGTTAAGGAATGTGTTGACAGACTCTGTCATTGCACCATTTACAACAATACTGGTAAGATTTGTAGATACAAAGTTTCATATCAGTAAACAGTATCCACTGAATATGTATACATGAGTGTGTGTCTGGACAGTTGTGCACATCTGTTTGCTTCATTTTACAGAGCAATATCAGCAAGTCCAATCAGCAGGTCCTTCCATCATTGATATTTGCTGTTGGCTGTCTGGCTCAAGATGACGTCATCCGTCACAGTTTTGCTCATGATTCTGAATGTTGGAAGACCTTTGTGGTTGCCATTGTTAGTACCACCATCAGACTGGTCTCTTTGCATAGAAAGACAAATCACTGCTCCATTTAAGTGAATTTAGATACATACAAGAAATGAAACATCTCAGTACGGTTGAATCACACCATTAGACAATAAGCTGTTTTTTAAACTGGCTGTTTATTGAGTGCAGAATGTGTTGGTCCTTGCAGAAGCAGTGCTGTGCATGTGAATACAGAGAGGTCCTTTACCCAATGCTTGGTTTGATCATGAACCTTTCAACTGTCACCTCTCCTGTTATTCAGGTAAGACAAGAGATGTGTAATATTTGATGTGTGATATTTATTTTGCCTGGTATCTCTAGTTATTTTAATAGTGGGCACTGTACTAATTGACGTTATAATGATTCTGTATCATAGATAAGATTGAGCTGAACTGTCTTTTAATGTGTCTTGAAAAAGTTCGCTCCACACCACTGAAATTTAATAGCTAAAAATATTCTTGATTGTAAAAAAAATATATTAAAAGCCAGTGGACAATAGGAGCAGAGGGGGCATTTGTGTGAACTGCGATGTGTGACCTAATCAGTCACCTAATCAGAGGTGAAATGTATGTGAAAATTGGTTTAGCCACTTGTCCATCTCCTTTATGTAGGAGCATGCTGTTTCACTCTGTGACTGCTGTCGGGGCCTGCTGAGGGATAGTGATGGAGGAGTCATAACTGTGAGTGAACCTTACTTTAGCACTACACTATAAGGAGGGTTTAAAAAAGAGTATTATAGTAGGACTAGGAAACCTTAACACATTATACATGTAGTTCCTTTATAACTCCCACTAGGTTTTCATTTTGGGTTGTATTACTGTGTTGAAAAGTATTTGTATTTAGAGACTTTTATGGTTGTTGAAGAAGTTTTTCTTTTTTGTTTTCTAAACTTGCGTACATCCTGTAAAGCATAAAACCATCCTTTTAGGTAACTAGATGAAAAAAAAAGGACATTTGTCTTTAGTAATGGGCCATTTCAAGGCCTTGTGAGCTCACTGGCAATGTGCCCCAAAAGGTGGTAACAGGAATCCACAATGTTCAGAGGATCCTGTATATGTGTCATTACAGTTGATTAAAACTCCAGCTCCAGGTGCTGTTGTCTGTGCTAATGGCTGTTATAGGCTGTTATAGGCTGTTCACACTGCTTATGCAATGCCCTCAGAGTCCCACACTTCCAACCATCTGTCTCTTTACTCTGTTTTAGAGCTCATTCAGTGCCTGGCTGGCACTTTTTCTTCCTTGTCACCTGGTGTGAACATCTTTTTTAAAATAATTTCCTCAATCTTTTTCTCTGCTGTGTTCTCTTTTCTTGCTTTGTACCTTACTTTCTCTTTAATATATGATAATGACAGACACACACACAAAACAGTCTGACATACTGTACTGCCCTCAAATCATGTAATAATAATGTGTGATTTAACAGATCCAGTCTGCAAGAGTGCCCATGTGTGACCTTTTTCTAATTCGCATTTGCACGTCTTTTCTTTTTATTATCCTGTCCTTGAAAGTGTCGCTATAATTTCATGTTCACTCACATGTTTTCTCAACTCTCTCACCACCTTTACATTCAACTTTTGGTACTTTGTTGCTGCAAACACACTCCATAACACCTACTGATTTCATGTCTTGAAACAGCAGTTTTCTGTTTTTCAATTCTCCACCTTTTTCCAACTACACTTTCCCATTCACTTTGTCTCCAGTAGTTCTCTCTGCATGCAGTTTCTCTTGATCCTCTGCTATCCTGTCTAGTTCTCTGTTCTGTTTCCCATCTATCTTTCTCATTCTACCTTTCTTGATCTTCTTTTATCTCCTTTTCTAATGCCAGCATTCTTCTTTGTCCTCCAGAGAGCCACAGGCGTACTGAGCACTGTCCTCCCTCAGTCATCTGAGGCCGTTCAGCATGTTGTTCAGGGGGATGTGGTCCGGACCATGCGGCGGATACTGAAGGTACATGCTACTGTACATACAGCCATGTTTCTGTGAATACATCAACATCTTACTTGTGGACGTTTCATATAAGTTGTAATGCAGAATATTTAAAGGCCCAACTTTGAAATAGTCTGTGATATTAAGTGATTCTGGAGAAATCCAATACCATGACAAATACCATGATATAGTGCAAACAACTCCACAGCAAGAAATGTAACTAACGTTGTGTGTTTTCAAACTGTTAAAGTTGCTAAAGTTGCGAGAGAGGAGTAGGCCGTTTTACAGAGTAAGCACACCAGTTCCAGACAACGATACTCACCAATAACTCTCCAGCTACTGTAGCCAACATCACAACAGCATATCTTGACAAACTAGAAAATAAGCTGAACGTGCGTGGGCATGTCATTTAACGTTACCTGAAACATAAATCCTGACTCGAATGGCTGGAATAACAAGTTAATGTTGTGTGGCTCATTCTGATCCACTTTGTTTGTTTCCCAGTTACAGAGCTGATATCAGTGTTTTTTTTTATGCACACACAGAGCAGAAAGCTAGTGGACTGTAAGGAGATGTTTGCTGAATTTGACAAAAAGTATATTGGATTAGACTTACCTAGAATCGCTTTTGTCACCTTTAAGAATGACTACTTTTGTATGTCAGCTATTTTGTGTCTGTGAGACATATGTGAGTGGTCATTCATGTGCTGGTATAAACACCCACATTGCATTTACACACAGTGTAAGTGATTACCAAGTTCATGCCTACATATACCTGTAAACATTCACTATCATGATTATCTAAAGATGCTATGAAAACATGCTGAGGAAAACTGAAACTGTGTATGTGTACTCATTCCACCACAGGTATGTATTTCTTCATTTGTGTGACCTCAGAGTTTTGTTAAAGATTAAAAACATATGTTTTACTTGTCTAATGTCATTGTTATTCTTGTGTCTGCCGACCCAGGGAACAGGGCATACTGCCACTAAGTACGCCATTAAGACTCTGACAGTGTGCACTGCTGCCAGTCAAATGGCGCGGGAGGAGCTGCTGAAGTCTGATAAAAGTGAGAAATGATTGACATTACTTTTACAAGCCCTCTCATTAGTCCATGAATAATATTTGATGGTTTGACCTAATATGCAAATGAAGTGTGTGTACGTGTGTGTCTGCATTTGTATGTATACTGAATGTGTGTGAATGCATTGTGCTGTATATCTGTAGATTTTTTTGTCACAACATGTGTTTGTTAATATATTTTAAAGTGCTATTCCCTTCCTATTTGCTATTCATTTATCGTTCCACACAGAACTGTCTATTTTACTTCATTTGCTGGATTCCAGCTGTGATGAGATGGTGTCAGGAAATGCCGCCCTGTGCTTGGCCCACTGCCTTGAGTTAGAGGGAATTGCCAGCAACCTGCTGGGCACGGATATCGTGCTGCTGCTACTGCGCCACGCTGCAGGGGACGCTAAGAGGACAGCTGTGCAGCAAAATGCAGCAATTGCTCTTGGGAAGCTGTGTCGATCTGAGCCCAGGTACCCTCTCACCTCACTCTATGAACCACATGCTGTTGATTACATCTAGAAACTAGCCTTAAGGAGAACTGATCGATTCCATGAAATGCCACTGATAATGAGCTAATGCGATGTCATGGCTCTGGTTAAAGTAGCTGTTCACACACGAAGCACATTTATGACTTCTGCCGCATGCTGACCTGAAATATTCAAATGTTTGTTTACTATATTTGTATTTGCATCTCAAAGTGAGTATTCAATGCTTGCTTATTATATATTGTATATAAATGTATATTTTTAGTTAGTCTATATTTTGTCCTCTGACTACTACAGAGTCATTCTGCACATGTGATGATTGATGAACAACGGTAATGCATGGTGATAGCTGTAATATTACCACTGTTTCTTAATATTTGCAGTTGGTCTACAGCTTAATTGTGATGGATAGGCTGATAGCCGGCAACAGACTGAGCCATGTCTTTATTGTACTGAGTGTACTAAGTCCAGAAAGAAGGAGATGGAAATGGAAATGGAAATGGAAAGAGAGTGACAGAGAGACAGTTTTGACTGTATAACATTGGACTTAGGTTTCGATGTTTTTCACATCTTCCTCATATTTGAAGGAAGTTTTGGTATTTTTTGCTGAAAAAATTATTAAAACAGGGATCTCCAACGTGGTGCCCAAGGACACCTGGTGTCACCACAGAGCATTTTCTATAGTCTTAGTCTTTATTTTTTTTTTTCACAATACAAGGAAATGTAAAAATGGGTTCCATTCTGTCAGAAGTTTAAATACAATAGACTTTTAGCCTTCATTACATGTTTGGAATTTAAATCATGTTTCGTATGTATATATACATATATATGTATTAATCTTATACATTACTACTAGATGTAACACAAAATGTTACACAAAATCTGATGAATGATATCGTGTTGCTGTAGGGAGTCTTCCATATATTGTAGCACCTCTCTGATTATGTGAGTAGAATTGTTGTGTTGTATCCTTGATAATGGATGATGACAGCAACGACATCACTTTGTCCCTATAGGAACACTGTTACTTTTTTCTCTTTTCTTCAATTTCAGACACATGAACAAACTTCGAGAACTACACGGCCTTGAGATCCTGCACTCCTGTATGAAGCTCATCACATGAACCTGTGACACTAACATGTTTTATAATCTCCTTGCTTTTCAACTGTCTTTTTGTTTCTTCTCTAATCTCTGATTTAGACACTTCCCCAACTACTGGGGGTCAACCAATCCTCATATCTTTTTTCTGTTTTTTTTTTTTTTAAACTCATCATTAGTTACTATTCCAATTGATTTCAATCATTTATGCTAAATTATAGGGATTTTTTTTTTTTTTTTACGAAAGCTAAGGCTGTCTTGAGAATAATCAAAGATTAATTTTACTTGGATATGGTTCTGCTCTTAATTGCCAAATCTACATAAACAAGGTCATACATATTAGCAAAGGCTACCCTTGTCTTTCATGCCCATATGAATTTATATGGTTAATGGTTATGGTTAACCACTAATAAATATGCCTGGATGGAGGTGCAAGTGCAGTCAGTTTTACCATCTTTATGTGTCTATTATTAGATAACATAAAACAAATTATTTGTCCTGAATACTTGAATACACACCTAGTTTGAAGAGTTCACTTGTACAGTGGTACAAACTGTTGAATGGATTGAACTGTTGGATTCAGGCCTGATATTGATCAGGCAGCATTAACATACTGATGGTATTTGAAGTGAGACACTGATTAGAGCAATGGTAGACTTTGCATAGAGACATAAACCTGAGACTCATTCATCTTGAAGGTGTTTCTCTTATTTACCATGAAGTATACAGCTGGCTTAGCAGCCAGTATCACTGGCAATCTTGTCAGCCATACTCAGCCATACTCTTGTGACCATAATCTCAAGTTTAAATAAAGTGTGAAAGTGTTGTTTTCCTCTGTGCCGGCCTTTGGTATTTCTCTTATCTTTTGGTTCTTTAGATCTGTAGTCGGCTTCTTTGTTTTTTAAAATTAATTTCCAGAGAGGTGCAGTTGAGGCTTGTGTATATTACTGACAAAAAAAACCTTTTCATCTGTGTTTGGATTCCCTGGATGGCAGTACTGAAGGGACAAATTATCTCAAAATAAACAAATTTGCAGTTTAAAGACTGTTTACAGTTCAACTAAATTTGGGGTCTGCCAGATCTGCATGTCTTTCAAATATGGAGATTACTTGTAAACTCACAGAAAGGGCAAAACAGACAGACAAACAGCTCTAACCACTGCAGCATTGTGCTGCTGTCGCTACTTGCATGTTGAGCACAACCACTCTAAGAAGGTCAGAGCTATAACTCTGCTAGCATAGTGTTTGCACACCCACTGTGATAGCTTGCAGAGTTGTACCCAGTGAGACAAGACACGTATAGCTGCACTATACTGTAAAAAAGTCAATAGTGTAGACCTTGTGGTTTAAGGTGTGTTTGTGGGTATTTGCAAGTCTGAATGCTCCTGTGACTGGATAGCCCTGTTGAAATGGTTGGCATAAAGTGGCCATAGTGTTATTACACATTAGGAGGGAATATAAAAGGCCATTTAGAGTTTTTAGTGATGTTTAGTGGCGTGGATCTAGGGATGGCAATGTTGGTCAGTCAGTCCTCCACAACAACTATTGGATGATTTGCCATTAGATTTTATACAGAAATTCATAAATCCTACTGACTTTGATCATCTGATTTGATCTTTTGCTTTTTCCTCTAGTGCCAGCATGAGGTTGAAATGTTTTTTTTAGTTAAATATCTTAACAAATTTAGCATGGACTGCCATGAAAATTGGCAGAACTAACAACATTCTCATCAGCATCAGTTCTGGTTTAATTGCTGATTAGCAAATGTTAGCATCCTAATGGGCTAAGCTAAGATGGTTAACGACTATACCTGCTAAACATCAGAACATTAGCAATGCCATTGTGAGCATGTTGGGCCAAAGTATTCCCAGCCTCCGCTCTGAGGCTTGATTGCAGACTTGTTTTGTGCTTGCTTACATGTCAGAAAATTAAAAACCTTTTTTTAACATCACCCATAGCAGTGCACATTTTCATCGATTTACATTTTACATAGGTGCAAATAATTAAAGAGTATAGAGTATTTCATAGTAACTCATTCAATTAATAAATACAATTTACCATATATAAAATTCAGATTTAATTTCTAATACATTTACTATTCTTAACATCTTTTGTACCTGTTGGCAACGGAGTAACAGCACTGACGGTAAAAGGAACTGAGAAATCTAATCCATGAATAAATGAACTGCAGAGGACAAAAGCTCCCTGTAAGGGATGACACCATCTGTGTATGTCTGCAAACACCTGATACCGTCTGCTGAGTTGGATTTAACAGTAATAAGAACACTTATTCAGTGGGGCTTGAGCAATTGCAAACACAACTGAACAGAAATGAGGAGGCTTGACTGTTTTGCACTTGGATTTTTCCTGCTTGCAGGTATGTACTCACTTTTTATCTTTGTTTTTTAGGTACTGAGCAGGTAATTTGTGCCATTGCTGGTATTTCATGTGAGTTTGTAAATATTAAAAATATATTTTTTAAATTTGAAAACTGAATATAGTTCTGAGTTACAGTTTAAAAACATGATGATACATGTTGCAAAGCTTTATCTACAAACAGTGACACAAGTACTGAGGACATTTTTCTGAATTCTCTTATTTTCTTTCACACAAAAATATAAAGCCAAAATAACAACTACTTTAAAAACATTTTGCCATGAAACATTAAACTTACAGTAAATAAC
>NW_023340257.1:15041060-15058205 GCF_004916995.1 Morone saxatilis | reverse complement strand
CACTGCGGCTGACATATTACTTTGTCTTATCAGCATTAACGGAAGGAAGAAACTCTCACCACATACAGCAATGTTAATATAATTAGATTATTTTGCCTTCCACACTGATTATGCCTGATTATTTCTTCATTGTTTTAACATGGCATTTAAACAATACACGTATTGTTGCCTCCTCCTAGTTCATCAACTAAATTAAAAAGTGATATGATGAGACCCCAAAATTAGAAACCTGCCTGTTATTAGTGCTACAATAAACAGTAAAAACATCAAACATTTTATATATTAGCCATCAGTCACACACTGAGGGGTGTCAGCATCATTAACTTTTTGTACTGACTTTGTATCTGACGCAACAGGGCTCAAATTGTTAAAGGTACCCTGTGGAGTTTTGAATGTAAACCATTAGTTTTGCTTTTATTCAAAAAGTGTCAAATACATTTCCTACCGCAGGAAAGAGTCACGTCCCTGCTAACATTTGTGTGTTGCTAACATGTTTTTTAATGTTTATACAAATGCTCCTTTTCTATTTGTACATTGAATTACTGTGCATTCCCGTAACCAACACTATGTGTGTCCAATTTAGGGCTCATGCATACTTCATACATTTTCATATTGTGTAGACCACGATAATTATGACTTGACAAGTTGGGCTGCTTCATTCTGTTTTTCCAGGTTCCAGTGCTGCACACATTTATATTTTGTGGTCTGTTGCTAGACTCTCCAGTCGACTGGTGAAATCATATGCTGTGCTATTAATCAATTCCTATGCTGCAGGTAGCTTCTATAGGATGACTATAACACATCATCAGAGAGCCATAAATCCACCTTAAATATACTCCGTCTGTTGTGTGGCCATCACAGCCCTCTGCAGACAGCAGAAATATGGAACATGTCATCCCCGTTCTCATTGCATAGATGTGTCCTTGTGATACTAGTAATATGTTGGTCCAATCAACATAACATTTCTCTACAGCAGGGGCTTCAAACTCAGTGGCCTTGGGCCACTGCTGGTAGTTTCTATACATTTTATATCATATCATTTTTGTTGTTTGCAGCTAAATAACAAATGGAGGCCTGAAACCTCTTCTCTTCTTATCAATCGTTTGTATGCATTTGCAAGCACCTTTTACCTTTGCCATTATAGCATTATGGGGATGCATGATATTATTTATTGTAAGTCCTCCTACCAGCAGACTGCAGTTTTTGTACTGTAGCTGTAATGCTTGAGGCTGACGCAGATGCAGACATCTAAAAATACTGCCCAATTAGTAACCATCCTAATTTATCAACCAACACTCTTTCCAAGTGTCCTCAATCACTGAGGGAGATGAGCCCAAATTAAGTGGGGGCAAGACTGTTCCCTTCAGTAATCAAAACAGTGTTAGAAACACACCGATCTCTTCCAAATAAGCTTGTGGGTTTTGGAGTAACCTGACTCTTATATGTGCTGAATATCATGATATACTTTTTATTTGCCCTATCTGTCACATCAGGAGGGGTCCTTTTAAACTCTTACTGGGACTCATTTCATTAAATGTCTAAAATAATGCTACATTTATCATTAATAGGAATAAACTCTTCAAATGTACAGCATGGATCAACAAGTAATCTCAATTTAATTTTATTCTGCCTGATACCTTTAGGAGGTACAGCTTTCGGGGAAGAAATTTGATTGACATGTTTTCGTTTTTTCTGTGTAGTCAGGGCAGAAAAAGAAGATTTCCAGGGTTTCTATGAAGAACAAACAAAAAGCGCAACTGTCACAAAAGATCTGCTTTTGAAAAAGGAAAACACAACTGGTCATGGCACAGACGCATTATCTACAGAGAATACACCTAAACACACTACAGCGGCAGTGGCTGCAAGGGCGGTCTTTTTTGACACCAGACCTACGGCACCTTATGAGACAACACCAATCACAAAAGCATCGGCTATAATTGCCTCACAGAGCAGAAAGCATTTTGTTTCCAGAAATGGGCAAAGCTCTCTCACATCAACGAGTGACAATCCATCTGCTTTGAGGATTCACACTGAAACAGAAATCCCAGTGATCTCCAATTATGAAAAGATGGTTTTCTCTTCCACGCAAGCTGCATTTGAATCAGTGATGAATGGCACCTCTGAGCCAGAGGTCCATTCGTCCACAGATGCAGTAAAAGCCTCTCTTTGGCTTCACACTCTGCTTGATAACAGGAATCAGAGAAACACTGACTCTATTACTCTCACATCTGCTGACGGAGGGCAGGGAGTTCCAATCCTATCTGCATCTCATCCTCGTGTAATTGATAACCTGGCTGCGCCACCTAATGACAACAATGACAAACGATCTCAAGGCAAGGATGAAAAGGGGATTTCAAACTTGGGAAGAAATGAGTATCTGTTCGGTGCGACGCAATCCATCTTCCAAAGGGATAGAGCAGGAGATTCAGTGAGAGGAAACACTGTGACAAACTTTTGTTTTACATGCCTGAAAGATCGAAGACCGGTGTCCACTGAGAAATCTGTGGCTCTGCCTGTATTGTCACCTGATGGCTCTTCAGACTATCTTAGTACAGAGGAGATCGCTATAGATTTCAGTCAATTTACTACTTCCTTACCCAGTTTATATGAACAGTCAATAGGAGAACAAGAAGAAATACTGAACCAAGAGATCAGTCACCAAAACATTAGCGAGCATTCTGGTTTCGGCATGAGGGAACAACAAGTTTACAATGTGACATTTTCTCCTTCATTCTATAATAAATCTGTGAATCATAGTCAAAGCATTTTGAATAATTCCCAAATCAAATCTTTTCTCTCGCATACAGGAACAGTTGCATTTGACATATGGCCTCTTGCTGAGATGTCATCAGCAACACAAAAAGATGCCAAGAAACAAGCAAGGCACACCTCTCCTAGTGAAAATTTTGTCACAGAGAGACTGATGTCAAACACCACAGCACTCTATCACTCATTAAAGTCACTTCGCACTGTAAGGAAACCAGTAAAAAAACGAGAACAAGAGATCTTTGAGAAAAAGGTGAACATCGGGGACCCACAGTCAAAACTAATATATCTCAGTAAGAATACCAAAAATGCTTCCCACAGTCTCTCAACAAACTTCAAGAATGTATTTATCCATAACCAACCCTCGCACGTCAGCAGTGGGTCAGTAAGCAGTACACCTGTCATCGCTGAAGCTCCGCACAGCAGTCAGAAAAGTGTTCTTCCAGAAGGTAGTGATCACAGTAATGCATCACATCCAACTGTTAGAACGAGGTTGATTGAAGCTCATAGCGCAATAACATCCTTCAACCTTAGTAGACCAACCACTTCTGCAGTCAAACATCCTGAGTCTCACTCTCTGACAGAGAAAGCTCATTCTTTGATCTCTGTATTGAGGAGCCAAACGCCAGCTAAACCAAGCTCTCAGACCAAAGAACCCTTATTGACTTTGTTACTAAAGGATTCTGCCATCAAGTTTGCATCTGTAACCACAAAAAGATACCTGACAGATACGCAGGATTCTCACACATTTAACACTGTAAACAGCATTGTTAAACAGACTTTTGTTGATCCCTCAGGGCCAGAGAATAAAAAACCAAAAACTCCAACCTCTACAACAGAAGAAGTTGTTGTGCCTCTGAAGTTGTTTCTTTCAGAATCACGACAGGACTTTGATGATGATGCGTCCAAGTTGACTCTATCAACACCATCAAGCCAGTCATTTTCTGAGAAACTGACAATAGGCAGACTTTTTGGAGGTCAATCTAAAATCACTCAGGAGAGGGCTTTTGATGTTAGCAATGATAAGTCTGTGGCATCGACACACCAATCTTTTGTAAAATATAACAGGGATTTAATCAGAGAGTCACTAATAGTACACAATCTGAAGCCAGGAGATAAAAATGAGCAGGTGTTGACTGTAGTTGCAGAAGATGAGGACAAAGAGATTATGAAGATAGAGGACAAGCAGGGTGAAGAAATTAAAGAGACAAAAGAGATACTAAAGTTGCAGGAAGAAGAAGATGACAGGGAAGATGAAAAGTTTGGGAACAAAAAAGAAGAATTATTTAGATCAGATAAAACCAAAAGCAGTAAACAAGAAAAAATAATTAATTGTGGAGAAAAGATAAATCAAAATAAGGAGGAGGATAAAATGGAAGAGCATGAGGCCAAGACAAGTAGAAGGGAAGGTGGAGGGCTAACTGGTGAGGAGGATATAACTTTGAGACAAAACAAAGATCCGATAGAAGGGGAAGGAAGGGATGAAGAAGGTGTAGGTGAAAAGCAGAGAGTGTCTTTGATAAAAGAAGGAGCAGAGGCTAGAAGAGAGCAAACAGCAAGCAGAGAAGACCTTAAACATAACAGGGAAATTGGGACAGAGGACATAACAAATGTTCCCCTTGGGCCAACTACTAATTCTAAAGAACTTAACAGAGACAAAGGGCATACTGTTACAAACCTGTCTTCCTGCCACAGTTTGATTAAACAGTTGGGAGCCACTGAGCGCAAGGGCGTTTACCTGGGTGAAAATATAGCACAAATTGCGGAAATGAAAAATAAGCCATTTTCCTACAAAGTGACAACCAATCACAGACCACTACACTCAACTTTGAGATTTCAGAGCCCGAAACTACCAAGAATTACATATTTTCCCAAAGAGACACACACACAGATTCAACCTCATCAGTCTACCCATGGGGCTATGCATACAAAGCATGGAGCTACGTCTTTACTTACTAAAGAAAGTACCCAGAACAAAGTTGTTGAGACTACATTTTCTGTGACTGCCACACCAAAAATTGACCCAAAACTCTATCAAACATTCGGAGTTAGCACTTCAAAATTTAGTGATGCATTCAAGCCGACAATATCCCCGCACAGCGCTGCAACTAAATCAGCACACCCTGTACTAAACAGCATCAGTAACATGTTGTCACTTACCACCCCACGATTGGCAATCACAGCTGGGTTCCTGCGAGCTCAGTCCCACTTTACAGTAAACAGTTCTACTCTCAGTGCATCAATTATTTACAGCACCTCAGATCATAGGCATAAATTCAGTACTTCAGTTTTGAAGGCAAATTCATTTTCACCCACTACGAATGAGAAAGAGCAAGCAGAACACATTATACCAGCACATATATTTGAATACAATGTCAAGGACCCTTTAACCTCTAACAAGATTAAAGAGGTGAATATATCTACTTCAGTCAATCCTGCTCTGCCACTGCAGATGTATAACGACTCATCTACCAGGCCACCCACAACAACAGCCTTGTCATTTGAGGCCAACATCTCAATTGGCCAGTTGCAGCCTCACCAAGGGAAATCTGCCCCTCAGATAAGCCAGTCCTCTTCATCCTTTGACATGACTTCAGGTCAGCCATGCTCATTTAAACTGTCAGAGCAGACAGCCCATTCAGATGCTTTGCATGTTCCTGTTGACGATAACGAGCAGAGATCTGTACAGACCCTAATGGCATCAATGAGCCCTGAAGCAAAAAGAGATCAATTTCCTCTCAGCAGCATGTCACCACAGGTAAATCTCGCGCCGTTTGGAGGTGACAGTTTACCTGGCATCTACAGCCTGACAGGGCTAACAAGATCAGCCTTAGAAAAAGAAATACTGGGGGCCAACTCCGGCACTGAATATGCAAATAGTGGAAGAGGCCATGCTGAGTCCTCGTTAGGGACTGCTGATGAGACAAATCAAACTGAGGAGAATGACAGTCTGCAAAATATAGTGACCTTGGCAGTAAAAGATTCAGATGCAGTCACAACACAAATGGCAGAGAACAGAGATGAAGAGAGCAGTTCTTCTTCTATAGCACAAGCAACTGGCAAAAGTAAACACCATGGCAGTAACACTGATGAATTTAACTCTTTGTCTATAATACAGACTGAGAATCAAGCTGTAAAAAACACAAATGAGAACAACCACAATGATCTGTTCAATGTACATAGCAGTGATGAAGCAAACAACACAGTAAAAACTACCCTCGAGAATAATCATGTCTCCCAGGTAGAAGATTATAATGAAACAGGTGCTAAACCTGTGATGTTTGCAATTCAGGCCACCCACAAAATTGAGCAGGCAATAAATGAGGATTTTGTGCCTGGTACAAATGATTTTGCTATACCTGCGCTCGACACAAATGATCGAACTGGCACCACTGTATTTGTTGAGTCAGATCGTCTGCCCGAAATACACCAATTGCAGACTAATGATGTGACTAACAATGCTATTTCTGATATGGAGCACCATACAGCAAAAACAACCAAAAAGCAACATGATCTCTCTGCACCACAAGGCACTCTGGGTGACAACACTCTCCCTGAGCAACACATTAATTTCAGAAGTGACCTTAAGGCCCCCAATATATCCACACCACAGATTGCTGACCGGATAATGAATGTTACCTCTGATTTTCAGATAACCACTACAACTGCTAGTACAGGCAGTTTTATTGTGTCCACAAAAGCTCATGAATCAGCGCTGACCACTAGTGAGAATGTGCAAGTTGTTATTGAAAAGTCATCTCAGGCTGCATATGCTAAGCATATGGTACAGTCCAATAGTCATATTGAGCCTTTGTCACTGAGGGAGCCTCCCACAACTCCCACTACTGGCAAACTCCCCTCTGCTGTGAAAAGAAAGAACATAACAGAAACAAGTGTAGAGGAGCCCAAGCATGAAATTTCTGTACAGCCTATTGAACAAAGCCAGCCCCCAACCCCTACTGGTATGATCGCAATAACACGTCCTATCAATGACCCTGAGCAGGGTGTTCAGACAGGTTTGTTAAATGCTGCCCACTGGGCTGGAGGGTCACGTGATACTACACCTACAATTATAGTGGAATATTCATCATTTAAAGACATCAAAACAACTCTGACAACAATTGCTTTTGAAGCCAAAAATCCTCTACAGGAGAGGACTCCAACAGTACATACACAAGACAGAGCAAACAAACATAAGAATCATGCATTATCTGAAAAGACCTCAATAAGTCAGGAGATACTTGGAGCTGTGACTGATTCTGTACCACCTACAGGGATTTCGCCTCTAGAGATTATTAATAAAACCAGCTGTAGGACAATTGGCTGTGCTAAGTCAGGCGAGACTACTGAAACAACAATTGGAGCAGGTGAGATTGATCATACTGCTTCAGAGAAAATGTATAAAACACAGGCTGGAAACATGGGAAAAGAGCTTTTTAATGCAGCATACACTGCTGACACAAAACCAGAAAATGGCAACTGTAGCACTGACTGTCCTCTACCTGGAAAGGCAACACCACAGGCCACCAACCTCGACTATGCAGTGCTTTCATTACCCATAAGTAAATCTTATCATGACTATGCCACTGTTGATGAGACTCCAACAACAAATGCCAAGAGTATGACCTATGAAACTTCAACAAAAACATGGAGAGTACTTGTTGAAACTGATTATTTGGAGAGACGTGGGACACTTGAGCAGGATCAGTTTGTAGAGAAAACAACACATTCTCTCAGAGAGACCTATGAAGCTCAGGAGGCTATTGCAGCAGAGGTCACTTTTTCTGAACCCGAAGCAACTACTGCGCAGACCCCTGAGCGGACACTGCTCACTGAAAAAACAAAAAAAACACAATTAAATAGAGAGGCAGCCAAAGCTGAGATATTTGAGGTGCAAAATGCCACCAGGTCAGCGCATGCTATGTCTAAAGGAGAGACGGCAGTACAAGAGTCTGGGCGCAGGCTGTTACTGCCAGAGCCAGAGTCTGAATCAGAGCTGCCAACACTGAAACACAGAAGAAGGACCTCACCTCATCTGTATCTCTCTGGGTAATCTTATTGTGTGTCCTATTATTCTAGCATTATCTATTAATCATGAGTTTACAAATTATAGAACCATACTGGTGAGTTATGCTATTAAGTAGATAATCCATCACAGCAAGCTGCTTTATTTTTTCCTTTAATTAATATTGTCACATGATAATGCAATTAGAGCAGGTGCAGATCTGAAAAGGCTTCCCAATGATGCATTTAGGCCACTCCTAAATCCAATATTTGAGTCTGCTGCTTAAAAGCATTGCAGTCATGAGCTGTGGTGTTGGAGGACAAGACAAACAGTAATCAAACAGTGATGTGGCCTTGGAAATCCCTTAACTTTTAATGCAGCACATCATCCATTCAGTCATGGGGTCAATCTTTTTTATCTATACAACTCTTCGATTTATGACCAAATACATGCAAAACTTATGACATTCCAATCAGCCTACAGTCTACTTTGTGTAAAGTGATAATTAGCTAAAGTTAGCATGCTAACACAATAAACAAAGGTTCGCAACCATCATAAATATAATGCTGGTAAACATCAGCATGTTAGCATTGTTATTGTTAGCATGTTAGCATGCTGATATTAGCAGTTATCTCAAATTGTTCCGATGGGCCCTTATTCTGAAACCCCAGTTAGTTATCTACATAAGTTGGTGTGTAAATCTGGGAAAAAACTGACTTTCAGTCCAACCGGACATTTTTAATCTATTGGGGTTTTGTAGAAATGGGCTGTTGGAGGGCTGCTGTTTAGTAGTAAATCTGAATTGTCAGATGTCTACAAATCCTACCTGCTTGACTTTGATAAAAGATACAGGCAGTGAAATCGTTCTCTGTGATGGATTACATCTCTCAAGCTCTCTAAAGTTGATTTTCATAGTACAGTAAAAAGGATGGAAACTAATTACTGCCTGAAAGGTAAGAAATGAATCATAAAACCTTTAAAATCTGCTAAAACATATTCTTTAGACTTTGGTCATTTATAATGTACTTTATGGCCAAGAAATTACTGGCAGTAAGCAAAATTACTAGTATGGTCCTTCAGTTAAGATCTTTATTAGGTTAATGGACAAACAGTACCATTGTTTCTTTTTCCAAATTGCAACAATATTGATCTATTGCCAGTGTAACAGAAGTTTCAGATGACCTGTGTGGCAGTGGGAACTACACAGCAGAGATGAGTCTGAACCTGGAGAGAGGCGTAGAGCCTGGTGATGCTGTGCCTGCCATGGGGAACCTCAGAGTGGTTATCAACCTGAAGACAAACAACAGTCGGATAAACCTGGAGGTCACCTCCTGTTGCCTGTCCCCTACCACCCAGCCTGACCTCACCAACTCCACCTGCTGCCTTTTCTCCAGGTACACAGGAAAAACTGAAATAAGGTGACTGGGAAGAGATTTTGTTGTTTTATGTTAAGACGGTAAAGTTTCCAGATTTTTCATTTTGAGGTAAAAGTGCTTAATTCAGGCAAAGTTATATGAGGACAAGTAGCTCAGGAAGTCTATTTTTCTGTTATATAAAAAGTAAATAAAGTCAAGTCAGCAAATACAGCAGTTACGCAGTGGGAAATTTACAGTACATTTACTGATCTATGTGGAGCCATCTGGACTGCATTTCATGAGAAGAAAACAAGCCCTCTGTCTTTCGTGTTTTGGTATTTCATTTGCTACCTAATATGGTAAAGATTGGACTGAGGTTTTCCAAAATAAATGGTAAAAACCTGACTTTTGGTTTTTATTAAGATATAGAAATACAGCCATGAATAATGCAACTCTCCAACCTCAGTAACAGCCTTAACAAAACCTGGGCAGACTTACAAATGTGTTTACTAGAGAAACAGTGTTACTATAATTCATATCAATCCAGGAAGTTGCAGGTCAATTTTTAAGAGCTGAATATTCTCTGCTTGGTAACAGAGGACTGCTATAGGTTGATGGTGTTATCTCTGTGAGACAGCATCACTCATATAGATGGAAATTCAGTGTACTCCGGCACACTTTGAGAGGTGGCCATATAAATGCACAACCTCTAAAATATGTCAAAATGTGAATAGGCTGGCTGTTGACTTTTACTGTGCATCTAAACAAAAACACTTGTAAAAAGTGCCTTACACCTGGCACAAATCTTTTTAATATGTATCTCTTCTAGGCAAAATGAAAAAACAAACAAACAGAAAACACACTGGTGAATAAATTATATATGATAATGCTGAATGTAAATACATAACTTATTAACATCATAAGTAATGATACTGATACAACAGCAACATAAAGTGAAAGCTGACCTTTACCAAACATGATTTCTTTTCTCTTGAGCTTTCAACCCAATTCAATATAAATTATTGATAGCTAGCTGGTCTGTGCTTCTTTTCTGCTTTCATGTTTATTGATCAGCACAGCTTTAATGGCTTTTGACAGCTGTATGGAGACCTGCAGGATATTGTCAGATTGACCCTTTTTGCTTAAACATTTCACTATTTCTTTTAAGAGAAAATGACTCTGCTAAGGTTATTCTGTGTGTTTGTGTTGGTGCCTCAGGTTAGCAGCAGAGCCAGCGGGGATCACACTGCTGCCCAGTGCCCTGTCAACCAGTGCCAGCTTCACCATCAGTCTCTTCCAAATGATTAATTACTCAGTAGTGTACCTACACTGTGATCTCAGTGTCTGCCTGAGGAACAGCTCTGACTGTGAAAGGGTAAGACTGCACTGGGTGCACAGTGTAATGAATGCAAAAGGATGAGAGAATGAGTGGCTGAGAGTGATTTAAATTTAGTGACATGGGGTGTGACACTGTGAAAACAGGGGGGGACAGATGAGGAGCGAACAGGCTGATGTAAATGACCTGGGAAGATGAGCAAGAAGGGAGACCAAGGTGAGTGAGGAACTGGAGAAGAGGTAAATTAATCTATGGCTGAATATGAAACCTAGGAGGAGAGGAAGCAAGCAAGAGGATAAATAATTTTCCTGAATTAGATGTGAAAAGGAAGGGTGTCGTATGATTAAAATATCCTGCCATATGTACAGGAACCACTTTCTCAATGTGAAAAGAGGGAAATGTACTAAGTCTGAAAGCCAAAGACCTGCAGCCTAAAGCATCTGTCATGTCATTATGTGCTCTGAAGGTCAGAGCAAAGTTTCAGAATAACACTTGAAGAGTAGCAAAGGACGCTGATACCAACTGCTGTCTCCTCCTGTTGTGGGAATGAGGCCCTAGAATTAATGGGAAAACTGAATCATCCAACAAGTACATGTTAGAGGGCAGAGTTGAAAAAGGATAAACTTGTCTGCCTTTGTAGAGCACTTTAACAGCTCTCTGATGATGTTTTTAGTGTCTCCTCATGTTTTCTAGTAATGCAATGGTCTCTTAGATCAACATTTGTTTTTCGCTGAGGGTTAGTTTAAATGTATAACATTTAAAATGCATCGCTCTGTCAAGACTACAGTACATGTATAATGAGCTTTAACGTTTTCCATATAATCTGCAATTTCTTTGTGTGCATCTATTTATCTTTCTTCTCTTGTTTCCTTGAAATTGTGATTTTTTTATTGGCACTTGATGTCAGGCTCCATATTTTCCTGAAACATTATATTTGCTTTAGAGCTATACGTTATCTAACTACCTTGAACTGCTCCAACCCAACAGTGGGCCTCTTAGATTAAAAGTGTGTAAAAGAGTGCTGCTTTTGAGATAAAATCCTATCCAGCTTTCTATCTGGAAATAGATGTTTCTGCTCTCACACTTTTATTCAAATAAAAAATAGCACACAGGAAAACGAGTTTTAGACATATTTATCAGTGCACCTGTATCATTTCAATTATTATTTCTGTGCATTGTTCCCACTATTCTTGATGATAAACAGGAACACCATCCTTCCTAAAAGTTAATTACCATTTAGCCACTCTATCATTTTTCATACTCACATGCTACATATTCACCTTGTCTTTTTATAGCAGTGCCTTCAGCAGAGGAGTGCGTTTCCCTTAGAGGGTCCAGAGGCCATTGTCACCAATCTCAGAAATCGCATATCCTTTGGTCCCATGTTGAAAGAAGTGAAGAATTCTACCTTCCCAGAGGAGATAGGTAATTATTAGCTGTGCCTTAAAACAAAAACAATCAATATGAGATAACAGAGCATATATGGGAGATGCTGCAGGACAGGAAATGAGAGATGACCATGCCATTTATCTATAGCATGTGAGGAATAGAGCCATATTGTTAAGTGGCTCCCTGAGTGCAAATATATACAGCTCTCCATCATGAAAAGCTACAATAGAAGGTAGATAGGCAGGTAGGTAAAGGATGCTTCTGTACCTTTCGGCTCTAAAAATTTTTTCTTTCTAAATTCTACAAAAAAAAAATTCTACAGTGCTGTGAGTCTTTGTGAAACAGAAAGAAACAAAAGGATATTTGCAGCATACTGAAGGCAAGGTGACAGTGGATGGAAAGCAGTTTTTTGTCCTCCACTAAAATTATGACCGAAGCTTCATGTCAGATCGTTTGTCTATTTAATTTTCAGACCCATCAGAGCTGGATCTGGTTCTGGTTATGGTGAGCCTGGTGGTTGGCTGCTCTCTTGTCACAGTGACGCTGCTGCTGGTGTGGCTGGCCTACCGTCGCAGGGCAATCTGGCTGCTCCACTCGGCAGCTCCACCACGAGCCTGCTGTGGCTGTCTGCGCCCAGGAGGTGACTTGATCCTACCGTGATCAAGGAGGACCCACTGCCAATTACACTGATCACGTCCTCACCAAAATAGCTGCCGACAATTACATTAGTCAACAGACAGTGGAGCAGTCAATCATATTAACCATAGCGCAGAGGCGGCCAGTCGTATCAGCCGGTATAGGCCAGACTAGACAATGAGGAGCAATCCAATTCACACCTCCTCTCATAGGTGACACAGCTGTTGCAGTCGAATTTCACACTTAAACCATGAGCAGTCTATTATCATTCACTGAAAATAAACACCATCCCCAAATACAAAAGCTCAGCTGATCCCTTTATTTTACTTTAGTGGCAACAAATCAATTCTCTTTGTACCCCACTTTAAGATTGGTAGCTCATTAATATACTGGTTTAATATAATGTATGCCTTCATGGCTTGAGTTATTATATTGAGCCCCTGTGATTGACTGTTTAGGGAAAATGTGTCTCTTTGGGTAAGAATGATTCAAGCAAATGTATTGCTGCAAGAAAACATGAAGAACCCTCTGCAATGTTTGTTTTTCTTTTTAAATGTACAATCAAAATGACTCATTATATTCTATCAATATTTTGTAATATTTTAAAGGCAAGTAGTTTAAAATGCATGAATGAATCATTATCTACCATTTTATAACTAATTAAATGTGTGTATATAGCAATTTTTTTTTTCATTTTCAGTTTTTTGAACTCATGCTCTGAATCTCTTTTCTCTTTTCACTAAACTGTGAAAAAAACAGTACTGTATATATAGTTGGATGACATGACAGCTTCCCAAAAGTGACGGCAAAACATCTTGATGATCCCCTGGTGGCTGGCTGCAGTATAGGTCATAAACCCCGCTCCCTATATGTTAGCAGATGGAACATGGGCCAATCTAAAAAACAAAGTACATGTCATATACATTTTTTCCAAAGATGATTTCTGGCATTTTAGATAGTTCTTACATTGCGCTTATGTACATATGTTTAAGTGTAAATTTGTCTGACAGGTTTGGTTATAATTAATTATTTGGTCAAATAATTAATTAGAACCAAACCTGTTAATTGAGGATTTACGTCATGATTATTAGCTGAGCCTTACTCACGATTGCAGCCAGGTGTAAGGGCAGGACGTCCATATCGTGGCTCCAACGTTATCACTACTGCTCACATTCAGGCTCCAAATGATGTCACCAGTGCAGGATGATAGCAGCCGTATCTGGATCTGGGATATTTTGGCTTCATTAATTTAATGTTTATTTGATAGGGACAGTTACAGTTTACATAGAAAATTGCTTTTTAATTATGCAATGCAATGTATCACAGCATTTATAACTACAATTTCTAATGTCCGTCCCTTCATTTTTGTACAGTGGGTACAACACACCCACAGTGGTTGCTACTAGCAACATACCGTTCATCTGAAACTACTGGTGGCAGGAAAGTGATTCAGAGATGTTTTACATTATCATCAAAATAAACAAACATACTTTATATAAACATACATACATTTAAAGGGTTTTTAAATTACATACAAATTTGAACCAGTACAAATTCAAAGAGGAATATATTTCCATGTTAAATTTTGTACTCCTATTAAATCCTAAACATCCTGTGCCTCTGCACGATTCCCCATGTTCCTGCTTTTTCTCAGGCACCTTGCATGTTTAGAATTCTGCGGGAATACAACTGGTACAATATCTGCATAAGATAAGGATTTGATTAAAAAACGTTGAATGCTCTTGAGAGATACACAGGAACCAATTAAGGTTCTAGTCTGAAACACACAGTTTACATACTCCAGCATTTATCACAGTACATACCAGATTAGATAACCCGTTCACCTCAGTGCCGCCCACTCTTTAATTTTGTTTGGTTATGTTTAGTACTTTCTGTGCTCGCAGAATATGGATCAGAGACACTAGAGTTAAGCTTGTTAGTTATCAGAGGACATAAGGGGCAATGGAAAAGCCCTTGGCTTCAACCAGTCAGCTTACCCAGCATGGTGGAGCCTGCTAATGTGATTGGCTGAGCTGTGAGATGTGGGTTCCATCAATGAAGACAGACTTCTCCCCTCAGGTAGCCTATCAGGAATCTGATCACGAGCGCCTGGTTTTCATTGAAACATCAATCCACGAGTCTGTCCTAAATAATAGTGTGTGTTAGTGAAGCATGAAACTGTGGAATGTGAATGTTAAATTCATCCATTACCACGCCTGCATATATAGAGAGAGAGTTGAGGGGTTAGGGTACTTTGGAAAACATTGTGTTGCAGGGAGTTCTGCACACACCCAAAACAGTGCAGATTCATCATATACTCTGTATTAATAATGATGCTCTTTAATGTTTTTATTGGTTATTCTGCTCACATATTCTCATATTTCAGCTAAAAAAGTTATGACAGCCCACCATAATGATCCATGGTGTATTAATGCGCTGCAAAATAATTCATCTTTAATCATATTAAGTCTCACAATGATGTGTTCACAGCATTTTCCATTCAGGATGATGACAAGACAAATATATACTGTAGGCCATGAGACATGTCTTAATGCAAGTTATCCTGCAGTTGTGCAACCACTACCTAAAACAGCCCTGCAGGGTGAGCCAGCAGATTTAAAAAGAGCAAGGAGGACAAAATCTTACTGGAGTAAAAATATTAATAAAGGATTCTGTCTCTTTGAGATGAAAGCCTGAACAAAGAGCTATTTCAGAGAATAGAAGAAGGGAATATATGATTGAAGAATCCTGACCTGTATCTGCTCTCTTATGAGACATACAGTATGGACTGAAATCCTAATGAATCACATTTACATTTACAGTTTATAAAATCTGAAGAAATAGACAATGATAGGTAAGCAGCTGCCCAGTGAGGGTTGCACACAATTGTGAGTTTGTGGTGGAGATTTGCGTCATGCTCTCTGCAGGAACCGTATTGAATCTAAATGCACTGCTAGGAAGGAAGAAACCCAAGGGAGTTGGCCCAAATATTCATGACTGCCAAAGGTACTAGTGGCCCACAGGAACAATTTATATAAATGTGTTTGTGTGTGTCTATAAATGTACTTATCTGAGTTCATCTCTTTCTTTAACATTGCAACAAAACACCTCATGTCCCCAGGTAAATTGAGCCATAAAGAGGGTTGAGTGGTGGTAAAATATAACTGACGAGGCCTATAAAACAGAACAGCAGGTGAGAATAAAAGGGAAGGTGGTTGAGGACATCTTTGTTTCCACATCTTCCTGAATGAGCTTCCTATTACCCTAATCCTCTCACATAAGCCAGGCAGTTTAAATCTTTTCTCTCAAATAACACCTTGCTTTAATGATGCAGAAAGATGAAATCCACAATTTTGAGGTCTAACAGGAGGTCAAGGTGGAAGGCAATAAATGTCGTGACACATTGGGACCTGAAATGGGTACAATTCATAAATCACAGTCCCTACACCATCAGGAAAGACACTGAAAGTCAATTTATCTCAAACAATTATTGATTAATTTACCATGTGCTAAATTTATTTCAAAGCAGAGAACATCACACTATTCCATTTTAAGTGAGAACAGTCTTCCCAAACAGACACAGTGAGTATAATGCAGATGATATAATTTCCTGTCTTGTTGTCTGTTGAAGACAATAAGCCTCCACACACAAATCAGTCCAAAAGCTTTTAATCTCATTTTGTTCTCTGTGTCTTAAACAGAGTAGGGGAAAACCCGACTGACTGAATGATTGGTATGAGAAAAATGAAGCTCAGTTATAGTTATAGTGTCACAGTGCCTTTTTTACATATAAAGAATGCTTGAGCTTTGCCAACAAAGTGTCAGTTTTCAACACATTTTAAGGCAGTGTGCTATCCTGTTTACTTTACATTATAAAGAAGTGCAAAATGTTCTCATGAATATGATTATTTTGGTCTTGGTTTAAAAAAAATATATTGGTTTCAACTTAACTTTTTTGGTATTGTTGCCACAAAAAGCATTGTGTCCTTTAATAAACACTACATGAAAGTAAAAGTAATCCTCATGTTCAAATCAGAGAATGCTCTTATCTCAGAAAACAATCTGATGAAAAGAACTACCAATGTGTTAAAACAACATATTGCGGGGGTGTTATTGAACATACTATTTCTTGCTAAGAAATAGATCGGCACATAAACCTCCCATAAAACTTTATAGCTTTAGAGGTGCTGGACACCGGATTTTGTTGCCACTGGACCGAGGCAGGTAGGTGTTTCCCCATGTTTCCAGATATAATGCAATGCTAAGTTAACTGTCTACTGGCTGTAGCTTTATATTAAACTGACAGACAGGAGGGTGGTATCAATCTTCACATCTAACACTGGAAGTAAATAAGCAAAGCATTTTTTCAAAATGTCAGCCTATTCTATTAATTAGCTTGAAAGTCAAGACTGCTTCATAAACATAGCAGGACTACCTGTGTGGGAGTGTGTGGGTTGTACAGACACACACAGTATATAAAACATAACACATCTTCACCATGCAGACCTCGCTGCTATGGAGAATTGACACATTCTCAAACTCAAGCTGCCGACTGCTGCACCATTCCACTGGGTCTGCTGGGGGTTAAGTGCCTTGTTAAAGTGCAGTTTGATAGAAGTGGATGGTTCATTTGGCAGTTCATTTAGTGTATATACAGC
>NW_023340257.1:15027380-15041040 GCF_004916995.1 Morone saxatilis | reverse complement strand
CCAAATTACAGTGAGTATATACATCATATCAACGATCATAACTGATACTCTGCTGGTTCTGAATCTACACATTTCTTAGGAATCGTTTAGTTTTCCTTTCAGATGGATGTGAGTCAGTCTTGGTGTTCGGGGTGAAAGATAAGAGTCATACAGTCTGTCTGGGAGACTGTAAGCCTGGTCAGCAGTCTTGGCAGCTAAAAACCGGCTTTGCAACATTGCAGTGCAAACAAGTTTAACACCTCAGCTCCTCCCACAGACTATGTAGCACGCTATTCCACATGCCTTTCACACAGCCAGCTGCTTTAAATGTGTATTCATTTTCTACAACACAAGTGTCCTGTGGTCCCACTGATCAGTGTTCATCTGGAGGATAACCGCCCCCCCCCCCCCCCCCGCCCCCCCCCCGTTTATGTGTAGGATTAGACAGTGAGTGTGTCTCTCAGTGGGTCTCTGCGTGGATCTCTGTACTCATGGATTGTCTTGACGGATCCTCCGGCCAATTCAGCAACTTCAAGAAGGACGACTTTGAGGCTGACTGGATTAAGGTGGCTGAATGCAGATTTGGTCAGGTGTACCAGGTAAAGCTCAAGGTCTGGCGGGTAAAATGTGCCCTGAAAAGCTTTGACACAACCTTGTGCGCAGACAACTTTTACAGGTGGGACTTAAATTATGAAAACTAACACAAATGTTGTATGATCCTGCTGTCAGATACAAGCAAATGTCTGAATTTATAGTTATTTTCTAGCATATGGCACAGTTACTTATTAATTAATTAACGTTTAACATTACCAAGATTATGTGGTTTTTGTACGTCTACAATGTTTGACATAGAAAGACTGTTTCCAGTGGTCAAAGTGCAAAAACCGGTTTAATGCCCAAAGCCATTCTTTTTTCCATCACAGAAGAATAATAGACGAGGCATCCAACATAGCCAAAGTGAAATTCAAGTACATTGTGTCCATCTACGGACTGTGCAGTGATGCGACTGCTGTGGTGATGGAGTACTTGAGTAATGGATCGCTGAACAATCTCCTGGCCAGTCACACTTTGATGTGGCCAAAGAAGTTTCAGATGATTCATGAGGCCTCCATTGGCATGAATTTCCTCCACAGCATGAAACCTCCACTACTCCATCTTAACCTCAAGACATCCAACATCCTACTAGACGACCATCTCCATGTCAAGGTCAGTGAGAACAGCCTAATGAGACTGGACGCTTACAGTAATCTCTTGACATTTCTGAGCTCGGCTGAGCAATGTATGCTAATTCTGTACCCCTCTGGAACTCTGGTTTTTGATTTAAGATTTCAGATTTTGGTTTAATCCACTTTGAAGAGGGCATGAGCAAGAAGTTGTTCATGGAGAATCTGACAGCGAGAGGGAACATAAGTTACATTCCTCCAGAGATCTTCACTCAGTGCCCCGATCCTCCAGGATCTACCTTTGATGTGTACAGGTGACTTGCCAAGGGCATTTTTGAAATTGCACCATCAGAGTCACTGCTTTTTTCCGACTCAGTGCACAGTCCACAATTTATACAGTGTAACCTTGCACTTTAATGTATATGTTTTTACTCACTGGGGCATATTCTTTATAGTTTGTATTTCCCTTGTATTGTCTGACTCACCCTGTCTTACAGTATTACTGTCTTTCACATTCACTGGTTTTATTTATATTAAAAAAACATTGTTTTTTTGATTGAAAAAACCTTTTTATATAATAGGTGGACTGCCACAAAGTTCACTGAATACATGGTATGAAAAGTGAAAAAAATAGGACTGAAGTGCTCCTTTCTGCTTTGATCATTTACAGCTTTGGAATTATGATTTGGGAGATTCTGACACAGCAGAAACCGTACGCAGGTAGGACTTATTTCATTTGAAATTCATCACATCTTCACATCAAATAGATTTCTAGGTGTTACTTCAGCAAGGAGTTGAGTAACACTCAACATGATCACTTAAACAGCATGATGCTGAAGGAACTTTTCATCTCAATGTCTTTTTAAGATGAAAAATTGCAACATTCATTTATTAATTCATTCAACTTCACAGTGAACATAGTTGAATTAACCAAAAAGCCATAGCTCTCCAATATATTGTTAATAAGCCTATACTGTAAGTGAACACTTTCCCCCTAAAATATCTGGTAATGTAAAGCAATGGGCATACAGCGTTTAATTGAAATAACATGCAGGAAGGTGTATAGGTGCAGAGGTGAAGTTTCTAATTAATTCATTAATTCAATAAGAAATAACCCTTTCTTTAACAATGACTTAAATTAATTGTTGATTATTATTATTATGTGGATTTAACCCCAGTCGTTGTCAAATACTAATTATACCCAAGCCCCAACTCTGCCCTAGTATTTTGTTGTATTTACTTAAACAAGCTAACCTAAAGAAATAGAGTGACATTTGGGGAAATGCTTATTGGCTTTCTTGCAGAGAGAAAGAGAGTGATGAGATTGATACCACTTCCATGTCTGTCCATTAAACATGAAGCTACAGCCACGAGATTGTTAGCTGAGCTTAACATAAAGGGTGGAAACAAGGGGGAAACAGCTAGCCTGGCTCAGTCCGAAGGCAAAAAATCAATTTGCCAGCACCTTTAAAGTTCACTAACATGTTTGTTTAAGTGTAAAAAACTTGTGGGGCTACTCCTTTACCATAACAAACAGGTAAACATGGTCATTCTCTGCATACGTTGATCTATATTGAACCTTGTGTCTGACATGTCTGTTTATGGACACAGGGTGCAGCGTGACCACAGTGCTCTTACAGGTGTCACAAGGTAAAAGACCCAGTGAGGAAATGATACCTGAACAGAAGCCCAATGAGTGTGACCAGTTGATCAGCATTATGAAGCAGTGCTGGGACCAGGACCACAGGAAGAGGCCACCATTCTCAGGTGCAGAGGTCAAAAAGCAAAGAAAGAAAAAATATAAATAATGAAACTGCAGCTCTTTATTTTCCAAAAGTTCTCAAAGCTATTGAGTGGGTGCTTTACTGGAGCTAACTGCCTGAAAGCACGGCGATGAAAAAGAACATATCTCTTATAGACGATGATATTTAAAAAGTCATGTAAAAGAGGAGGCTCTCGGTTTCTCCAAATGTTGAATACATGATGTATAAAGACACCTTTGAGGAATTATATTTCTCCAGTGTCCTGGGCTAGAGAATTTGAAGGCTTATTTGTACAAAGACTGGTTTAATTATTATATCAAAGTCTGCCTTTCAGATCATAGCAATCCCAATATCTTGGCTGCATCCACAGAGAGATGATTGTAATTTGTTCCAATTTGTCTGATGTTGTGTTTAATTGCTTTTACTCATTAATAATAATATTTAAGCAGAAAATTATGCCAAGATTTTCAGTAACAATATTAATTATTTTTCTTCAATGAGAATGCCACCATGAGGTGTCTGTTTTGGGGTTTTATTAAAAAGACTGCTATCAAAAATGCATTCCAGGAAAAAGATGCTTCAAGCAAAAAGCAGAGTATTATTGAATAATATACAGACTTTTACAGACTAAAGGATGGACAAGTGTCAAATGATTAAAATCTGACATTTTGACATCTTGTTTTAATGTGCTGCCATGAAAGGCATTTGGCTCTTGTCCCTCTTTTGATCCATTTTATTGAAAGCATAAATTTAAAAAACAAAACAATGATGTTGTCCTCTTTGGCCTTGTATGCAATTATCCCGTCAATAGTCATTGAGTTGTCACATGCTACTGCATGAAGAGGAGGTGGATCGCTTTTGTTTAGACAAACACTTATATTTTGAGAAGTCGTGTTAGGTACTACAAATGAGTGCCATGTTTATTCATAAACAGCAACTATTCCAATTTGTAATGTTCACAAAAACTCACTTGTGTTAACTGTATCTATGAAAGAATTTACCTGTAATTCATGCATGACCGTTCTGTAGAAATGCAATTATGAGAGGATCCCACTGGGTTTTGGAGTTGCGAGTCTAAGAATACATTTATTTGATTAGGCAAATTCATAACAGTCCTTTTGTTTTCTTTCCTTTCCTTTCCTTTCCTTTCCGTGTTTTCTTTGCAGACACTGTGAGGAAAACGGAGGCCCTGAGTGAAGTCCTGAAGATCCCTGGACCAATCCAATGTCACAAAAACGGTGACGAGGGCCAGAAATCAAATTATCCTTGGCTGGTGTCCCCGATACACAAGGTTAGTTCTGCTTGATACTCTGCTTGAAAGGTATCTACTGTATCTACTCCACCTTTGGAATAATGAGTAGCTCTATCAGGTTAATGGTATTATAGGGTAGAGTTTGGGAAAAGGTAATGCAGTTTACACTAATAAAAAAGTCTACTTCCATGCATGCCACGTGCTCACAGTGACATTATTCTGATGTTTAGCAGGTATAATGTTTATCATGTTCACTATGTTAGTTTAGCATGTTTTCTAAACTAGACACGTTGTGCTAGATGAAAGGCAGGAGAACACCTAAGTTATTAATTCGTCCTCATGGCATCATAGATACAGTACCTGTAGCAAATGCCATGGTATTTTTAGCTGCTAGTGTGGCTTAAAAGAGAAAATACTTCTGTGCAGGTAGGGCATATAATGTATCCAGTTAATAGTACTGTAACAGTTTAAGTGTCACTTAAACACTCACATTTTGATTGATATATGTGCTTATTAACCACCTGTGATGATTGATGTCACAACCAATAACGTTTGTAATATTTCCTATCCTTCTTTTCCATTTTAGATTACTTTGCCTGAGATGCCTGACCTTCCCTCAGGTAAACACATGGGTAGAGTAGGATGGGAAATCATGTTCAGTGCAGTACAAAGCCTGGAGGGCTGACATTTAAAAAGTGCTATTTACAGTCCTGTCACATTTTTAATATTACCTTTAGTACTGAAAGCAGAGTCAACTATCAGTAGAAGAGAGAATAAAAGAAACATTCACGCAGCCTCTTGGATCGTTTTTCTCAGAAATGAGGACCAGATTATTGAATAGATGACTCATAATACGTTCAATCAATGCTTTCAATGCCAATCCCCATTTAAACATTAATGTAGAAGGTACATTGGTTCAAATATTAATGCACAAGGTAAACATTTCACATATTGAGTGAGCGCCACAGCTTCACCCTCCGCCATTATGTACGCAAGCGCACTACTGCTGCACACAATAAAGGAGGAGACTCAACATAATACAGCAAAATTCATAAAAATAAAAGTTTCTGTGACACACAAAAATCATAATTTCTGCAGTTGTCTTTCTCATATAATTCCTTTTGCTTCCATTTCGCAGATGACCAACAGGACAAAGACAACATTCTCTCTCTGCTGTCCAAAAATGACTTTGGTACTTTCAGACGGTCTGTGAAAAGCGAGCATGTGTACAAACAGAGGAGCCTCCTCCACTATACGGTAGCCAGCAGGGATGCAGAGAGTGTCGAGCATGTCCTGAATCTGGGTGCTGAAGTCAACTGTACGACTGCCAGAGGTTACACCCCTCTAATTATTGCAGTTCTGCACAGGTCTGTAAAAAAAATACATTAACAAACCTTTGTGAAGTGACATGGGGAAAAGTAATGTGTGTGCTTTTGTTTTGACAATTTGGGAAATACTCTTTCATTTTCTTGCAGAGAGATGATGTTTGTATGCTAAATATGAGACTAGATCAGAAACACGGTCATCTTAGCTTAGTATAAAGGCTGGACTCTCACCAGGTTGCTTAGCAACCTCATGCTTATGATAAGAGTCAGAAATATTAGACCCTATGACTGAAACTTCTTTTACAGGCTTCATGACATCATCTCTTTGTTGCTGGAACATGGTGCAGCTGCCACCCAGGGAGATGAGGACCAGTGGACACCGCTTCATTTTGCTGCTCAGAACGGTGATGACAGGACTGTCCGTCTCCTGTTGGACAAAGGAGCCGTGGCAGATGCCCGGGAAAAAGCCGGTTGGATGCCCCTCCACCTGGCCTGCCAGAATGGCCATGAAACAGTGGTTCGCCTGCTGCTTTCACGGCTGTCAGAGGAAGCAGTTGGAGAACCGGAGGAGCAAGGGAGGACACCGCTCCACCTAGCCTCCGCCTACGGGCATCTGAACATTGCCAAGCTCCTCCTCTCTCAGGGAGCAGATCCCAATGCTACAGACTGCTCCCTCTCCACAGCTCTTCATTTATCAGCTGAGGAGGGACATAACAGAGTAGTCAGACAGTTGCTAAAGAGTGAGGTGAAAATTGACAGTGCAGACAGCAGAGGATACACTCCACTTCACCTTGCTGCTCTGAAGGGTCACACAGGCATATGCAGGCAGCTGTTGTCAAACGGGGCGAGCCCAGACTCCAGGACCCTCCAAGGCTGGACTCCCATGCACCTGGCTGCCTTAAGGGGACATGAAGCCACGGTGGTCCAGCTTGAGAGTCAGGGTGGTAGTGTGAATGCTGGAGGTGAAAATGGATGGACCCCGCTCCATCTCGCCTGCCACCAGAGTGAGCCGGAAGTGGTAGCAATGCTCCTGGCAGCCAAAGCCGATCCCAATGTGTTAGAAGACAGTGAAGGATGGATGCCACTACATGTAGCTTGTACCAGTGTCAGTTTCCCAAGTGTCCTCCACTTAATATCATATCATGCAGATGTCAATGCATTAAACTCAGAAAAGGCGACACCTCTACACCTGGCTGCCCAGCGTGGAAGTACGCCTATTGTAAAAGCTCTGCTGCTGAATGGAGCAGACAAGACTCTGCAGGACTCTTCTGGATCCACAGCTCTGAATGTGGCCCAGAGGTGTGAAAAATGGGAAATAGTGCAACTACTGGAGGAGTAGTTGCAATATGAATGGAAAGATTACATTATAATGAAAACATGAATTCCACAAGTGGATATTATCCTCATTTTGAGTGGGGCATTTTTAGAAAAGATTAATAATTATATTTTCATTATTGAATCATAAACAGTGATTTATTTTTTTTTCCATTTTCATACATTTATTTGATAAAACTCCTTACAATGAAATCATTATATACTTACAAGATAGTCTATTCCTCTTGGATTACAAAGAAATTCACTTTTTGTCTAATTCTGCCAGCAATAACTGTGCTGTAAGTACCACATACTGTAAGATCTTGCCATTTGCTGATGCCAAATCAGGCATTTACATAAAATGAAATTACATAAAAGTCTTTAAAATCCTACAGGGACATTATAGTGGAAAATATAAAGGGGCCAACATATGGGGTCAGAATCAGGTGAAGTGCCCTATAAGTACAAAACATGTATTGATTCTCCTCTTTGAATCACCTTGTTTGCTTCGTCTGTGTGCTTTCTTTGTGTTTGGAATGAATGCTGCTGCCACATATGGATGACTGCTGTTATAATGACTTATAGAGGCATTTATTTGATTAAACCTGTCAGACTTTAATGAAGGTGTTATGTGTCTAATAATCTGGTAAAAAAATATGGATGACAACAGAACTAGTGGATCATCACTGAGATGCATCTATTGAACTCCTCCAACTATAAATACCTGTATGTTTTATGACAAGGCAATGGCATTCTGATTAAGCAGTCATTTCCTGCAGACTGAGGGAAACATTGCCCATCTTATTCCACACTCATTTACCACAGTGACACCTTATTAAATTGAAATTAAATGCATGGATTCAGGAACTGTATTGACATGCACATTCACAGTGTTTTTCCTGGAATCACAAGAGACTGACTGACTGAGTTGAGCCGAATAAAATTACTGTAAACGAACAGAGAAAAGTTAAATTGGACTGGGATAAAATATATTTTGGTTGATAAGTGAATGTGTGCTGTGTTCTTTATATTTGTGATGTTACTCCAAAATGTCTGTTTTTTTCTCCATGACATTTGACCTTCAGTATATAAGGTGCTGTCTGTTAGCTTGCTTGGGTTGTCTCCCAATGTTGCCATTTTTTAATGTTTGTATTACACTGAACTATCTATGCATATTTAATAATCCTAGGGGGGTTTAAGAATTGGAAAAGGCATTACAGGTTAACTAAATTACACTTGCCACTTGTTTATTTATTCTACTTTCATTCTTTGGCTGGACTTTTTTCCTGTGATACTTGTGTTAAATTTATTTTTGAATAATTTTTAGACAGCTATCAGGAAGCTTAGATTTAGATAAGTAAAATCCTGATTTAGAATGTCAGGTGGTTTATATCAGGAGCCTGACAAAGTAAAGTACCTGCTGACCCTGCACTCACTGTAATTTATCTGCTAGAGTTTGAAACGCAACTATCATATTATGAAAAGAGGCTCTCTGGAGAGGACCGTGTATTTCAGATTGGGTAGAATGATTTATAGTTGAAAATGTCCTTTTTACTGCAGCAACTCCCATTTAAAATTTATGAGGCCTTCATGTCTTAAAAATTGCAAGCAAACCACATTTGTGTGATTGTTATCTCCAGTAAACAGTCAGATGACAATTGAACAGATGGGAATGACAAACATCTGTGGAATCCACAGGGCTGTGTCTTTGTCTAACCTGTCAAACAGTGTTTTTGTCCTTCTAACGTTCAAATGAAACAAGCCTTTGTGTTTAACTATACCATTGTTCTAATGTCAGTTCCTGAAAAATTAAACTCACTTTCCCCAACAACATCTAATCAGGCCTGCCTAAATCAATGGTGCTGCCCCAACCTTTTTACACATACGGTGACACATCGGATACTTTCGATCAGCCCATAATTGGGTTTGCAGGCACCTAAACTAATTTTATTTTCTAATAGGGAGACAAGCCGGAAGAAGCTAATGTCATGTAAGTCGCTCTTACCACAAACATCAAGAGCTGAGGAAAGAAAGAAGAGGTTTGCAAATTTATTTTTATTTAATTTGAGAAGCCACAATATTCTTTAATAACTTTCTTAATAAGACTACTTATGTAACATATATATTATTCATACAGAAAAAACAGTAGCTTAATAACACACCTTAAAGATGCTAGCACACTTGTGCTCTGTTGCTTATGTTTGAAATGTGTGAAATGAAATAATAATACCAACTCGTATAATTGTTTTAAATTCAACAGAAACTTTATTTCCCAATTGGTTTAACTGACTCAAAATGATTATAGAATACACATACACAAATTAAAAATGTGTTGCTGCATTCAATGCCTCTGAAGCTTTGTTATAAAATTAATCTGCAGAAATTTGCATATATAATAGTATTTTCCACAACTTCCACAATTATATTATTTGGATATGGGTTTGCTATGAATAAGCTGTTTCATCCCCTTGTCTGATGTTACCTAAACCCCTATATTGTGTTCAGCTTGTTTATACAGATGTTGTGTTTGCATAAAGATTTTAAAATCTTATTTGGTTGCCCCAAGGCCTCTGTCATAAAGGTCTGTCTGACATTCACAGCTCTCCTCTTAATGATAGGATGTAATCTGGCTACTTATCGGTATATTTAGCTTCTCAGAGGAGAGCCATTACATGCTTTCTGCAGAGACCGTCTTAACTGCCAGGGTTAAACTCACTACTGAGCTGTGCCCTGTGGTGTTAAGAAGCTTCAATCATGACTGATGCAGCTGTGTCTTTTGATCCAGGTGTGCCGCCTCAGCAGGGCCAAGCAGGCATCTAGGCAGGCATCTCTGGTCCTTGCCACTGTAATTGATTGAGTGATCTATCATGTCTCCTGAGGGTAGATTTTCTTCCGGAGTGATGATATGGAAAATATTTTTCGCCCCTGTCATCTCTTAGCGACCTCTCACTCTGCAATATGACAATGGAAAAACACCCTAGGTTGGTCGCTCTAAATCCCCAAGGTTGCTGCTTGCTGTTGTGCAAGTGACTGCTCTTTTTTCACCTGGCTGAACCTCCATTCGGGGGACTGACTGAAAGCATTTTGAAAAGCCCTGTAAATTACAGTCTCATCACAGGAACAGTCTGAATAAGAACCCTACAAAAAGACAGCACACATTGGCTTTTAAAAAGATTAGCTTGGGGTATTTTAAAATGATAATCTATTCATATACTGCAGAATTTATTCTTAAAGCTATTGAACTATTGCAATGAATGGCCTTCTCCAGTGTATTCTTATTATCCCTTCAGCTCCTTCTCCTTGGTGTTGTCATGTCCCTTTAAAATGATTAATGGTGGATCTCATTCCTATCTCCCTAGCACAGAGCAGAAACCCCCCCAACACTCAGTAACTTTACACTATTTGAATACCCTATACAATACACTTTACACAGTTTGGCAGCATCTCACACTTGGAAGGATTGTATGTCAATTCTCTAGTAAGACGAAGAAGCTTGTAATACAAATGAAGTCTGTGTGTTAATTTCATGCATCACCCCGTCTCCCTCTCCTTATATTATATTTCACCCAGAAAATATTCTCATTTAGGTCTTTTATAATAAGTAATAAATAATGAATGTAAAGTGATGGATTTAGCTTCTATTTCCTTTTTTCCCATCGTCAAAATTGTTTGCGGTTCAAAGAATAGTAAATCCCTGAATTAAGTTAAGTGAAAAGCAATTTTCAACTCTGTCTCTTGCAACTCCGTGGCTTGCACTCCATTAGCAGCCATAATGATGATTTGAAAAATCAACTCATGCTAATGAAATGCGTCATTTGCAAAAAAAATAAATAAATAGCAATTGTTTGACAGTTTTGTAATAGTATATAATCATGTGCTTTGGTACTTGTCAGGCATAGAAAAAGATTCATGCATTTTAACATACAACAATGCAATGCATGAGTTGTTTGTGTTCTATCTCAAAGGCTCTAATCAAATTTAATGGATTAAAAGGGTTACACAAAAATAAAAAAGAACAAGTGATACATTTTACTATAAAACGTGTGTTCTCTCAATAGCCTATTTGTTTGTCATTTGACCTTAAGCCCTTGGGTATTGCAATAGAAATAATAGTCTCTGTAACACTGATACACTTGCATGTGTTGTGCGCTTATTTATGAGACTACATCCTAGATTACTTTTTAAATGTACTTAATTTACAGTATAACTCTTAATATTTGTTTCTTGTATATTGATATCTTCTTATTTAAGAGGCAATTATGTACCACACCCTTGTGTGCTAATGTTAAACAACTGTGAAATGATAGTTAATGGTAACCATAGCGTTCAGATGAAAAAAAAGTAATGGTCAAGTCCATAAAAAAAGAAGACCCTTTTCAGTAAGCTTCTCAACAGGATTTTAATATCCTTTGAGAGTAATTTTCATGTTTTCTTCCCCAGTACTGTAATGGAATAATGAGGTAGCGTTTGATTATGAAGCAAGTTAATTATGCAAGATTCATTCCAAGTGCTAATGACTGAGGAGCATCATGTTTGAATGAGTAAAATTTCACTCTGACCTATTCAGTAGATTAATATTCTGTCAAAATTAAAAGATTTGCTCTTAAAAAAGCTGATGTTTTATCATAAACACATTCTCATTATAACTGAAATGAACCTCATGAGTGTGCCGTATTGGGATTTAATGACTATGATATAATGTGGGTGCTTATTTTGTTTCTAGTTTTCTTTTTGCACCAATTTTACCACAAATAAATAAAGAGAGAGAGAGAAAAGTCACGTAGGGCTTTTCACCAACTTTGACAAAACTCTTTAAAAGTTTTACTCTGCAGATTAATGACAAAAAGATATATTGCTACTGTAGAACAAATGCATTGAAGATCACAATATCATAAGTTCCAAACACTTCTCTCCTTGGATGAGCTGCCAGGAGGACCGAACCGACAGTGAATTAAGCACCACTCAGATATGTATCTGTTTCATTTCCTCCTGCCTTCACCTCTTGTCCTTCAGGCTTCAGTAAAGATTACATCCAACCTCTGCAGATGAACGAGAATTGTTTCCATCACAAGCCTGTCCTCCCCTTAAAACAACACACCTAAAACCAAGTTAATGCTGCTGTTGCTCCTCTCCTGTCACTCTTAACATGCTCCTAAGTCACTTACTGTATGCTTTATTGAGCACAAGTCAAGAATGACTGCAGGCATGCCAAACAGCATGTACGCAGGCACACAAATGTACTGCAAAGCATTTCAAAGCTATGGTGACATGGCATGATTCAGCTAAGATTTTGATAAGAAATGTGTCCCTGCATTACATTGCATTCATGCCCTAAATACATACTCTACAGAAAATCGAATGTATTCCTCTGCAGTATACACTATAAGATTTCTCTATCACCCCACACTTTTCCTCTAATGACTATATAGTTATACTTTCCCAACATTTAGTCAGTGAGGTGCAGGTTGTGTTAAAAAACATAGCTAAACATGCAGGCTGTAGTTTAGCCTATTAATAATTTCCTGCAGTCTCCGATGTTACATAGCCTACACATTACATCTGGGCTAGAAGCTAATGCTAGCTAACTCTTAACAATAAAATACAGTAGATTAGCACAAATGCATTGTAATAATGTAAGCAACAAGCAGATTTAATTCATGAAATCAGTGTTTACTTAGTGTAGTGTAGAAGTTGTACAGTTGGACAATGTTGCTGCATCTGTTTAGCAATGCTAGCTCCAGTGAGCAGTTTCTAGCTATCTTAAAACATTACAGTCCTTCAGGTCACAACTTTAGCACTGCCAATCCTCTTGCACCATCCCTTCACTGTTCATTTGCAGGTGTCAGAGGTTTTTTATTCTACAAAAAAGAAGGTTACCTTCACCTTCTAATAAAGCTAAACCTGTATTGGCACATGAAGGCTAGCTGTGTTCATAACACTGTGGCCTCTGACTATACTTTTATCTATAATCCCAAAAAGGGCATGTGTTATAAGTTTTGAAATTTTCAATAAAATGGTGCCAAATCTCCATTAAAAAGCGTCACCGAAACCACCTTGATATTCTTTGCAGCAAGGTAGAACATCTGAATTGAGAGTACGTTATTTGCTAACCCTTCCAGACGCCTTCACACCAGTCATAAAGCCAGGTACTAGACGAGAGAATTAATCAGTGCATTCAATACAAGTGTAGATCAAAGTGAGGTTAGTGTCTTTGACAATTGGAAAGGGCCAAAAGCCTTTAATTAGGCCCTGCATTCGCTAACTGTGCAGATATAATGCATTATTAAACATGTTCTCAACATTTCTAATATTTAGGCTGATGGGTATAAATATAAAATACTTCCCAGGACATTTTCTTTTGCAGGAAAGATATTTCATAAAGACTCACATGTAATCATTCAGGTACTGGCAGTAAATATCTCTTTTTTTCGTTAGGATTTCACTTCACTATCTGACGGTTATGTGTGATAAATCACTCACTCTTAATGACTGTCAAGTAGTATCTGTGATGCCTCAGCTACAAGGATGCTGATGTTGTCTCTTGGCTCAGTAGCTAACAATATAGCAACGGCTCTCATATGATTGTACGAAATATTAAGGACCTTTTCTGATATATTGCAGCCTAATCAGGGAAGCAAAGCTTTAAACTCCGGCTCTGATTCATCTGCTTGTGTTTTACATGCCCTACTGTGTGATCAGTGAATCAATAAGGAATAATTGCCTTTACCTCAATTCACCTTTTGGTGATATAAGGAGAATCAGTGAACTTCTCCTTGACTCGCACTCAAGTGGAACGGAGGAGAGTCAATTTGAGAGAGAGGATCTATATACTTGATCTCAAACTCAAAAGTGACAGGTACCACG
>NW_023340257.1:15022048-15027280 GCF_004916995.1 Morone saxatilis | reverse complement strand
AAAACTGCTATATATATATATATATATATATATATATATATATATATTATTTATTTTTAAATGGTGTGCCACAATTGCTGAATTTACCCAAAATTGAATCAGAAATTAAAAGTAACAACAGATTTAGGCTGACTTGATAAGATGTTTCTTGCAAATATGCACCCTGGGAGCTGTAGTTAAAAATAAATCCTTATTGGGAATACCAAGGGCCTGATCTCAAATATAGTTACAGTCTGGGAAGACCAACAACCTAACTAAATAAATAAATAAAAGTAACAAAAAATGTATGCGTGTCTTTTTAGTTCTGTTTCAGGTGCCCCACTCCTCCTGTCTCTGATTGTAGAGGGGAGTGAAGAGAGGAAAGGACTGGGGGGAACGATGTGCAAAAGCACAAAGTGGAAGACAGGGCTTAAGTGGAGGCAGAGAGAGGGAGAAGGAAGGATTAATCTCATCAAGAATGTGATTATGACTATCTGCACCAAGAGAGCTCTCCAATCTCTCACATTCACTCCCAGCACAATTAACAACACATCCCACTGCTCCTATACCAGTCCCTGGCTTCTTATTTGATAGATTGTGTTAAGATTTAGATTGATACTCTGCCTAGGGGGATAAATGATTACAAATGACTCTGACCCATCTTCACAGACCTCCACTAAAGCAACGAAGAGCCAGGTGGAATCAGTTGGCTATATAGAGGAGGAGGGGGAGGGGGCTGAGTTGAAAAGCTCAACTGACTGAACTTCAGTCATTTGCTTTCAACATCGTTCTGTCATGCATATCAAGCCAAGTTTGCAGGAACAGAGAGGAAACATGACGTTAGCATATCAAATCGATCCTATCATATCCATTGCTATAATTTCATTGTCTTACATTTTCCCCCACCCCCCTCAGGCACACTTTGAGATTAAACGACTTCCACATTTTGAAGCTTTACTGTGTTTTGTTTGACACTCGCCTTCACCATACAATTGATTTGCTCGTGCCACTGTGGATGAGGGACTGCTTGCTCCCTAATGTCATCATGATTGGCACTGCTCACCTCTTATGAGGATGCAGTGTGAATGCAGATGAACAGGTAAATCATAATTACCATTCATCACTGACGAACATCTTGCGACATTATGTGAATAATTTGGAAAGTATGCCTTACATTAAGTAGGAAATCTTCGATACAGACATAAATCCATTAAGAAATAGTTTTTAAGGCAATAACCTCAACTATATTAAGTATTAAAAATGTATTTGGATCAAGATCATTTCAGTTTAATTGGGCATTTTCCTCTCCTTTTATTACTTTTCATATTCATAACTCATCTCTGCTGTGTTGCTAGAAAACAACATTCACTGAAGTACATAAAAGTTAATACTCATGATTGGCATTTTAACAGTACACTGAGGTGTCCCAAGCTTCCTCTCCCTGTAAATTGTTTCATCTTTGTTATCCCTTTTTCTGTCATATCCGTAAGCACTTTAGTGGAAAAAGTAAAAGAAAAATGTGTGAGAATCATGAGGTTAATGCTACATTTGAAGCTATAATTGCCATAATCAAGAGTTGTGACAAGGGGGAGAATATTCATACTTTTAACAGGCATTTTATTCAACATCCAAATGAATGCAATAATTTAATACTTGCTGATATCCTGGAGGGGTGCTCAAACTGTTGGAGAGCTACTGCAACAAACACAAATTTCAAAAAGGTCATGATAAGAGCTGTTCAGAGTGGTGTGAGTATCTCATTGGAGGCAGAATGATGATAAGTGCAGGGGCTGCTGTGCTTCAAAGGGACCTTCCTCAAATGCCATATAGCTCCTTGACAATGAGTGTGGGCAGACCAACTGAGTGCTTCACTAACAGCAACATAAGGTAAGTAAATAATTCATTCTGTAACAATGGTAATACTGAGATAATTAACATCAATGAAGGTAATAGATGCTGCAAATATAATGTTATCCCATTATCCTTTAAAATGGTGAGCACACAAATAGTCCTGTAGCATAAGTCCCCACAACGATGCTTAATGACTAATTCTAACCACTTGTAGTGGTACTCATAAATGTTGCATCCATAGCAATGGTAGTCTTTGACTTAAACAACAACGTGAAAAGCCTTTTTTATAAGATTGTGTCACAAAACCTTACACACTTGTCTAAATCCTCACAAAACAAGAAAAAAAGAAAAACAAATTTTATAATGCTACCTATCTTAGCCTACCTTAGTCAGGATATTTTTTCCATGAATATGTCTACAGTCTACAGGCTGTGTGTCATCGCAGTTGAACAAAACAGTGAAGGTTAGTATCTGTCATCAACAGTTATTCTTCTTAGAAATCATTCAAATCTGACATTTACTTTATGCCCCATGTGCTCCAGAGAGGGGTGTTATGATAAAAAAAAAAAATCTTGATAGGTTATTTTTTTTCATTTTTCAGATTGAAATCAAGTGATTGAGTGAACGAATATGGATATGAATACGTAACACAAACAAGATACACAAAAAATTAAACATGACAAAGAGCTGTGGACAAAGGAACATCGGTGCCTGACGTGGTGACAACAAAGGAACCCACTGGACACCAGCAGTGGAGGAAACCGTATTGCTGAAGTAGGAGGCCTTTCTAGCACGGTCACCTGAAGTAGCAGATAGGCTGAAGCAAAAGCGTGGGTGTAGGAGGAGATTGGTGAGGATATGAAGAAGAACATTTTCGGCTGGCTGCAGAGAAGGACTGGCAAACCCACTCAGGAAGAGAAAGCAAGGCTTGGTTGAACAGCTGACCTGGATTAAGGATATTGTCAAGCGGTGGAAAGAGCACTTTGAGGAGCTCCAGATATTGATTAATGAAGACCTGAAGACTCCGCAGAAGCCTCACCCATGTCTCTGAAAGAGGTTGCTGAGGTAGTGAAGAAGCTCCTCTGTGGCAAGGCGCCAGACGTTGACGAGATTCACCCTGAGATGCTGACAGCTGTATTTTAACCGTAACCACTGTAGCCAAAAGCTCAAGCAAGTACGGAAACACATTAGGTAACAAGTAATACAGTACCACAGAGTGAGCACTTATTGTGTTTTACCAAACCATTTGTACAAACTACCATTTACATTTTTAATTAATAAAATAAAAAATAATATAAATGGAAATTGTGGGTGAATTTCATAAAACCCAGATTTGATAAAGAACTCATAAAGATACATAACTAACATACTTCTCAGGAAGCAGACAATTAAGTAACTTGTTACCTTTGCTCTTTTTGTCTCTTGAGCAGGCAGAACAATGGTGTTTGCAATTCTTTGACTTTTGAAGACAATTGGCAAAACGTATAACCATATTGTGCCACTTTGTCTCAATAAGCGCATAGCCTTTAGGACCTGGGCATAGAATAAATGCTTCTGGTTGATTGGACAGCAGTAATCACACTTAAAGACTCAGTTCCTTGGTATAAGATGATTTTAATAATTTAGGAAAGCGATCACGATCCAGTTAATTAAGAGTCACCTTATTGCTTGAACATGCAGTACACGTAACCCTGTTTGAACTGCTTCAACCTCCGGGACTATTTTTGGACATGCCTGTTACTGTTCTCTGCATTGCCAGAGACTATATAGAGGTGACGGGGAAAAATACCCACTGGAGATTGAAGGGGGAAGACAGACATAGGGATGTCTGTCCTCAGAGACCCTGTGTTTCATGCTGCAGCATCTCTCGTCATGCACAACTGACTGACAAGGTTACCTTTTGTTTTATCGACATCGTCTTTGATATTCCTTGCAGCAGAATCAATGATATGGTGTGTAACATTATAAATCACAGATGTGCACTACTAGTTGGTCATGTGTTATTTCAGATGTGGTGTTGAGAGACAGGCCAGAGATTGACGGGGACTGAAGAGGGTGTGTGGATGTGCTGGTCTCAGAGTTTGTACCTGTGTTGTTGGTAACACCAGAGTCGATGTATCTTCAGTCTATCAGTGATGCTTGAATTGGAGCCCGAGGGAGCTGCAGAAGGAGTGACACTGGGGGCTGGCTGGCCAACATTCAGAGATTTCCCCTGATGTAATCAGAAATTTAATCAGAAGCATGGAGCTGCCCTGCAGCAACAGTGATAAAAGAGGGATCAAAACCCCAGCTGTTTATAGACTGACAAAAAAGAATGAGTACAAAAAGACTGCATTACTGCTGTGAGGAATAACATGCTTTTATATCTGTGTGGCCGTGTGTCTTTGTCTGCATGCTTTTGTTTGTCAGTGTGAAGTATGATTCTTGCATTCACTGTGTTTAGACTAACAAGCTCTTAATTATTCATACATTCAGATGCGATTCTGCTATTAAATCCCTAGTGAATCTTTTCACTGATACTAAATTCAGATACATGTCAATGACTGTGGTGTGTTAATAATTAAATACTAAAACTCAAAAAGCTCCAAAAGCATACACAAAGAAAACTGAGAGCTTTAAAGCTATATCATAGCTGTAGTCATACTGTAGTCATACATACGTAGACATAGTAGTATCTACAAATTGTTAACCAGTGCAGCTGTTAATTAAAATGATTCAGTAGCGATCATGAAGAGAAAAGAAGTATTACCACAGAATCTGTAATATATGCGTGTCACACAATGGGAGATCCATATAGCAAAGAGAGTATGCATAGATCATTGCTGGAAATTCTGACAGTAAAACAGACACAGGGTGTAAGAAAATTGCATGTGACTGACTAGTGCAAAAAGACATGCTTTTTACATATAAATGTTTCAGACAATTAAGTTCTATACCTCCTGGTGTCACAGTAGAAGAGTCTATAGTGAAATATGGGACACAAAATCAGATTTCACTGGCTGTGTTAATTGAAATGATTGTTTGTTTTTTTTCTCACAAAACCTATGTCTTGGCTCTTCCATAACAACTTTGCTCTGATAGTGTTTGCCAAGGGGCAAATAGAATCCAAATGTCCTAGGAGATGGTGGAAGTCCATTAAGCTGTGTCACAGAGTACGTCACATCAGTCAGCTGCTGCCTGAAGGGACTCAGTGAAACTGACAAAACACCCTCTCCACTGATTCTGTTGTTGTTTGATGAAGAAAAGAGGAAATTAAAAGAGATTAGAAAGTTTTGAGTTCCAATCGGGAATTTATGAGAGTTCGTAGTCCCCACATACATTGGCTGGTAAGGTACACCATTAAAAAATGTCTTTAGGGTTTCAGAATATAATAATCCTCATAATCAATTCAATTCAATTCAA
>NW_023340257.1:15017901-15021948 GCF_004916995.1 Morone saxatilis | reverse complement strand
TATATATATATATATTTAATATTGTTGTTACACTGCAGAAAACTGTTGGTCTGCTGTAATCCATTCATCAATGTAAACAATTTAATTTATTTTGATTCAAACACAATATCACAATGAAAACATTTTCCTGAGGATCCGCTGTCAGCAGCAGCTCTCACTTCCAGTGATGAATTGCCTTGAAAATAACTTTTCATTCTGTTACCTTTGTCACTGTGGACACTGTGATTGCTAACAACATTATTGGAAAATCATGTTGTTGTTGTTGCTGTCGGCTCTTGCCCTTCATGTAAGCCTGCAGTAAGACTGATTTTTTTTCTTTTTTCCTGAAAATGATGCAATGCTAGCCTGTCTTTGGTCTGACTTTGGTCATCACAAAGACTGATGTTATGTTTGAACAACTTATTAAAAATTGCAATTTACAGCCACAAAAACGGCTGCAAAGTCAAAAGCGTGGAGGTGATATACATTTACTAGTTTATTCTGACTCCTAAAGTATATACTAAGTCTCCATGACAACACATAGACTATAACGTTTTATTGTCAAATGTTTTAGGTCAAGCCAAGTCATTTTTTTAATATCACAATTTACATATTTACATCAAGGGGCTTTATAATCTCTGCAATATACAACCTTCTATAATTAGAGCCTTCATTCAGAAAAGTAAAAACTTTGTTTCCTGACTATAACTGACGGATTGTAAAATTATTCCTTAAAACGTTTTAAATGTATTACTTTAAGAAAAGTACCAAAAATGGTGAAGAGCCAATTTGTAATACATTTTAAATGTAATAAAGTTAAAGTAAAGTGAGCTTTCTACAGTGTCATGAGGCTTTGGAAAGCAGAAATCAATGTAGAATTTGTCTGGACTAAAAAGAGTTGCATGTGTTTTGCAAACCACAAATATTCCATCTTAAAAACTGCAGTAGAGTTTTGTGATTTCACTTGAGCTACGGTGCTCTGTGGTGATATTCATCAAAACATTAACATATCTTTGTTAATCATTTCTTTATTGTTGAACTGAAAATAATGCAGGATTTGTTGCCCCAAAAAACACACATATAGATATATTTGTTATTTCGGTAACTATTATTTCAGTTTTGCCAGGTTCACCTCATTCTTACTCAGCAAAGGACCCCGGGGAGGTGCTTTAGGGGTTGCACACATCCACATGATTATACCTGGAAGCTGCAAAGTCCACATACAGGTCATTAGTTTGGCATAGAACAACTCCACTGCAGCAGTGCTCAGAGTTACTTCCAGTAAACAACATTACTCAAACTGCAAATCAGTCCTGGGAATAAGAGAGGCGACTGAATAATGGCAAGTATCTGTGTACACACAGCAAACACTGATATTCATGTGGCACTTTACAGTGTCTCATAACTTCATTTATTGGACGTCTTTTGTAATTTTTTGTTAAACATACATTTCATGAGATGTCAAGTAGAGGAGCAGTGTAGCATGCATCACATTTCCATTGCAGGCATATAATCACAGGTAATGTGTTAAGAAAAACTATGTACAGCAAATAATATAATAACAATAATAATAATATATTATTTTTCAATTTATAAAATTGCAAATATGTGGATATTGGAATAGCCACATTATACAGCAAGTAAATTGTCTCTTGTCCTTAACACACATTCCAATCAGTAAATTTAAGATTAGATTAAGAGCTCACCTATCAGTTTTAACACTGCAATGAACACTGACTTGATATCTATAAGATTTGTAAAATATTTCCATCATCAAAACATAAAGCACACACACACAATAAATAGCAGTTTGCGACTTGTATGTGTGTGGTATACACAGATGGCTCCTTACGTGACAAGCACAATGATTTTAGAGAATAATGTTAAATTTTTTTCTTTTCTCCATGAAACAGGTCATTATTACAGACATTTCTTGTTTTACATTCAGTGATTTGGAGAACTCCACAAACAACTCACATATAGAGCCATCATGCCTTTCAAAAAGACACTGTCAGTTTTTCAGTCACTCAGCTCCATAACTTTAAAAAGCAGATCGCAGTTTCCACCTGTGGTGCGTTTTCCTTAACAGGATGAGGTATTTGCCAGAAGAGATGCTTTTATTAATCATTTCTCCCTCAGTCTGGTCAGACGAGTTATGTTGCAGTTTAGCAGTGCAAGATCTTAATGAATGCCTTTCTGAACTCAACATTAAAGGTGGTGTATATGATGGGATTTACAGCACTATTCACGTAGCCCAGCCAAGTGAAAGCATTATACATCTCAGCGGGAACCTTGCATTTTGTGCAGTGGGTGTTCAAGATATGCGTGATGAAAAACGGCAACCAGCAAATGATGAATACACCTGAGGAGACAGGAAAAACAATTAAATTATTAGAAAAAGAGAGAGAAGTAGAAACGTGAAGAAGTAGAAGGCTCTTATATTAGATACACATATGGGCAACAAACTGTATGAAAGAGTCGGACTAAAATACAAGTATCAGAACTATTTCCTCTTATTGCATCACTGCCTGTCTTGTTTTCAAGCTATGTTTTAGGTCTTTCCAAAAGCTTTTAGATGGAAATGAAAACACATGCAGGGGCAGCCGAGGACCCACAATGGCTGGGAGCTTGTGCGAAAAAAAAACTGTTTTCTAAATAGTACATTTACTGGATTAGCTTGTAGTAAATGGTAGAACAAAAACAAATATTTAGTTTTGATGAGTTTGAACAGAGATCCCAGCTGATTTGACGTTGTGTTGCATATGCAAAGTTGATAACAAAGACATAGTTGTTTGGGTGCAGAGGTGCTCGATTTCACACAGTGTCAGTTCCACTTTGATATGTATACTCACATAAAACACTTTTAAACTATATAAAAAAAACTTCAGTAATATGTAAATCAACTAACCAAGGACGATGGCTAACATCTGAGTGGCCTTTTTCTCCTTCTGCTGGGAGATCTTCCTCTTGCTCATGGTCTTCACAGAGGTCTGAGTCTTGCCATTAGGTAAGGCCTGTGTCTGGAAGGCTTTGGCCACAACGGGAGCTGGATTCCCCAGGGTCTCCTTGGTGGGATCTCCGTTCTTTTCTGCTTTCTGGCCCTCCTCAGGGGGGGTGGGAGGTGAGGAGGTGGGGCTAGCGTTGGCCTTGTTGGGCATCAATAGCTGGTGGCTGGTGGCCGGAGTGTCTCCAAGAGCACATTGTGGCTGCTGCTTCTGTTTCTGGCTGCTGCCACTATTGTTCAGCTCATCAAGCTCCAGATCTTCTCCTTCGTTGACTCCATCTTTGATGAATATCTGAGCAAGGTTAGGATGAGGTGAAAAAACATGGATTCTGACAGTCATTTTTCATTTAGGTTGTTACACAATGGGTAACATTTGAAAAAATAAGTATTAAAAAGGGAACAAATGATCACATTCTCAGTCTTGAATTTAAGTTTTCTGTGTTCACAGAAGCAGAAAGGTGCCTTTTCAAGCTACATTTTCTCTGAGAAATGGAGGAAAACTTAGATGACATCTTGTTAAATCTTTTCTGGGCAAAACAAATGTGTTTCCAACAATTAGACTTATTAGAAAAAAAAACAAAAGAACAAAAAAAGAGCACACACCACTTTCTTCTTGTTGACAGGAAAACTCCCGTTTGATTTAACAATCATGGTACACAACCTGACATCCTCTGGATGAGTGCACTTATCCTGAAATGAAAACAGCTGTGTAAGGCAAGGAGAGGTACAATGTCAAAGCACAATGACAAAAGGGCTGTCTAAACACAGGTCCCACTGCCTACCGGGTCAAATGAGGCTACATCGAGCTCTGGCACAGAAAGGCAGTTTAGCAAGAATCTGATCTGCAGCTTCAACTGCAGCTGCAAGTCCATTGACCTGACAGTGTAAGAAATTGTCAACTGAGGTTATTTCACCAAGATGACACAAACTCATTCAACAATTAACAGCACTAATGAAACTTCAAATTGGTTCTGTTACTCCAAGAAGATTATGTACGTAATCTGTCAATATGCTGCCCGCTACAGCTTCACAGGTCATTAAATTATGAAGTAATATGTAAATGT
>NW_023340257.1:15006009-15017791 GCF_004916995.1 Morone saxatilis | reverse complement strand
ACACACACACACACAAACCACAGTGTAAAGACATGCATGAACATCAAAAGCATTACTTAACTTCCTGTGCAGAGCCCACTGAGTTTCAATATGTCAGTAAAATCAATAACCATAAATGCAAAAGGTAATTTGAGGGCAATCATAACTAACTTGCATGACGGCTTTCAATACTGCAATAAGCCAGTAAATGTAACATTAAGATTAAAATTGGTCTCCCAAATGGAACCAGTTATAGAGTATTTCATTGACATACAGGGGACAAGAAAATCACTTAAAATGCTTTAGGAGTAAGTAAGCCTTACCCTTTTAATCTCTTGCCTTGAATGTTGTCTATTGTTTTTTTTCAAAGAAAATCAATTCTCTTCTTGTCTGGGTTTAATACAATGACTGTCCATAAAACCATCAAGTATAATTGGGTTGAGGTTATTGATTGCTGTTTCTTTAAGAAACAAATTATTTTCATTTTCAGTTTTTTGATGTTTTTTCTTTTACAATGGTAAAAAAATATATCATTCAAAAATTTTATAGTATTTATTATTTATAGTATTACATACTATGTTATCCATTTTTTAAAAAGGAACAAAAAGTTGGTTTGTGTTACTTTCAGGGCTTTAGTTGGTAGAAACACACTCACAGCCCTCTTTTAGATCACACAGACCCCGATCTTGTCTCCTATACTTTTATACTGATCTTTCATGTTTGTTTTTTTGACTGTGTCCGCATTTTGTATCATGCATGCGCACAGAAAAAGAGACATTATTGTAAAATGATGAAAAAGATAGATGGTATAATAAAAGTGTAAATCAATCTCGGTTTCACATTGAAGCCATAAAAGTGTCAGTGAACAGCAACCATATTGCCACAGCAGCTCACCTTCAGCGAAGTGGCTGCATCAGGGTCAGCAGCTTGACAGACACGCTGCTTCGGTTTTGTGTTTACACGTTTTCTGCGCTTCCTCAGGACCACATAAATTTGCACATAAACCAGCAGAGTGATGATGAATGGCACGTAGAAGGACACGATGGAAGAGTATACCACAAAGGCCGGATTGGCGATCACACAGAGAGACTCATCACGAGTAGCTGTGGAGATAAAAACAGGGTGAATTAAAGCTCTACACGCTATGTTCCATCCAAAATTGCTTCTTTTGTGTGTGTGTGTGTGTGTGTGTGTAGTTTTGCTCTGTTTTTGTCAATGTGACTCTACAATAAACTTTTGTTTGGCTTGAACTTGCAGCTACTGTAAGAACCAAGGGTTGCTCTTTGATTTCAATCTCTTGAAAATTCATCCACAAATGTGACCACTCCTATGCTCCCTTCACCTGGAGGTCATTCACACAAACCCCCATTCAGTTAGACCACTGCTATCATTTTTATTCCAACCTACCTCTCTCAGAACTGCCTTATAGCTTATCCAGGATGCTGCCACAGGCCTTCTATCTGGCCCCAAATGTAGAGATCATATCACCCCAATTTTCAACTCCCTGCACTGGTTGCTTGTTAATTTTAGATTTCACTGATTTACTCTAAAGCCAGCCAAATTTGCCCTGTGCTACATCACAAGCTTTTAAACTCGCCTCATACCAGACTACACTGACTTAGGTGACAGTCTTTGGACAGAACCATCTTAGACTCAAAATGGACAAAGTTCAGACCCTAAAGGCATCAATTGTTACCACACAGGCACAGCTAACAACTGAGTCGTCATGGATACTGTAGATGTGACATCTGAGTAATTTTTCAGTTCATGTTAACAGCTTTACACTTGAAGGTGGCTGTGCCTCAGGAGATAAAGCAGGTTGACCATTAAAGGGGCACCACAGTTTTACATGTGCAATTACATGTATGTGTCAGGAGAAGCTTTTCAAAAGTCTGAAAAAATAACCCTGTTCATTTTTTTTGCTAGAAATCCTGCACACCAAGCTGGAGGAGTGGAGTTTGAAATAAGTAGGCATTATGGGAAATATAGAATTCAGTGTTTTTGGAGCGTGACCCCTATTATAGACTAAGAGTCAGCATATCTCAGCTTCAGCAGCTTCAATTTTGACATTTTTTATCAGTAGTTTTGAAAGCCCTTGAACTTAATGGAAGATACATACATATTAAATTGTTGGGATACCTCTTTAATCCACTTGCCCTTGAACACGTCACTGAACCCTTATTCAGATGGCACACTCACTATGCACACAAACTTGTGACCGTGTATTCGTAAGTGTGTGTGTGTGTGTGTTTTGGGTAAAAGTAATACAATGCAATGTCCAATTACTACAAAAATCTGGGATTGTGAAATCTGTGTTTGAAATGATCAACAGACACCTCTGACAAACTTGATGTCCCCTTCACAGTTCTACAAGCTTTCAATCTATTGCTAAAAAAAAGACAAATTCAGATATTTAAGATATGATTTGCTGTAGCTTAAAAAACTAATTGTGATAGCTTCCATTTCAGTTCCTGCTGGTGGTCTCTGCTTTCATGTTTCCTGTAGCTCATACTGGTGATGTGGTATCTGCAGCCACTGCTCACTTGAAAGCAGTTGTGGGGCTCACAAATCTAAATGTCTGAGTCCCGGCAGAATCGACATTACATCAAGGCACTCAAAAGGATGAGTGGAGCTTCAAAGTGACAGGATGCGAGCGACAGGAGCTGGTAAGCAACAAGTCTAAAAAGCCCTTAATCGGAAACCGCTTCAACAGTAATCCTCTGCTAAAGCCCCTGTTCTGTGAAATAAGCAACCTAAAGGGCTACGGCTCGCTAACAGTAGTTACATGTCAGTACAAAGTAACAATGTGCTGCCATGGGTAATTATCTGTTGAAGGCTTATATTCACTTTTGTAATACAATGCTGTACAGTATTAGCAGTTAAATGGGCCTTATCATTAGGCTTTAATACAATAATAATGAATGTATGATAATCCGCTAACTATTCACGATGTATACTGTGAGAGTCTACAATAAACATTATGTACTATGCTGTGAGAACATTCTCACTCCCAACTCGGCTCAGCTTAGCCGAACTAACTAGCTTCAAACTATGGCACTCTACCCCTCTAGCGTCAGTTTTGCACGTGTAGGGCAAGTCAGCAATAATAAATATGCAACAACTTGCTGGACTTTCAAATTAAAGCTTGCTGAGAAACATTTAACATTTCATGAGTTAAGGATATGCAGGAACAGACAAAGTCCGATGACCTTTGTCGTCATGGTAACAATAAACCTTCATCATCATAGTCAGGTGACCTTGGTAACAATAATAAACATGGGGTTATTGTTGTCAGTCACAGTTTGGTTATGTTTTGTTACGCAGCTTAGGTAAAAAAGAAGACCCATCTATCCACTCCAACTTCTTCCATATATGGACTTTCTCGCTCTTTATACTACGTCATCTGACGGCCAGAGGGGTACCTACAGCGTCATAGTCTGATGCATTGGAAGAGAGAACAGGCTGACTGTGCAGTGGATGTACCCATAAATAATACAATACAACACCACTATTGCTATAACTTAGTTAGTCACACACCATGAAAAAACATCTTTGTTTCAAAAACTGTAGAGCAGATGTGAATCATGGTCTTTCTTACCTGTGTTATTTAGGCCAAACAACAGGGGACATGATATGGCGAAAGACAGTACCCATACCACTGAGATCATTACTGTGACCCGTCTCCTGGAACTGTAGCGAGTATTGTACAGCATTGGCATTGCAACTGCTGTATAACTGTAAGGGGTGAAAAAAAAAAAGCTGCTTTAGTTTGAATGTATGAAAACATGACATACTATGCAAAACACAAGGAAAGTATGACAAGTAAAAAAAAATGTTTGTCATATTTATTTATTCATGTTTGATTTTATGATCTTTGACTACATCTATCTCGTTTCTATTTCTTTTTCTGAGACATTTTGTCTCAAAGGAGGACAGATAACATGAAGTGTTAAAACCAAGAAATGGTTCTGACCAGATCCTTTCTGATGGAGGACTGGTCCTTTGGTCTGCTATGTGCTGTGGGTGTCAGTTTACATGAAGAGGGCGCATATGAAGGCTGTGTCTCACAGGAAAGACCTTATCATTTAACCTTGGTACCCTGGTTGACCTTATTAGTGAGCTTGCTGTAATCACCAGGAAATGCACATCTTTTTACAGCGCTCATGCATTGATTTCTGGGTAATTTGGTTTGAAGGTTTTTAGACATAAAGCCAAGTAGGTTTTACAAGACTATTTTGATTGTGTTTCTTTATTGGACCACACAAGGGAGGTCAGGATGGTTAGGTAATTGTATTAAGCCATTTGTGTTGTCATGGATTGTGCAACACAGTGTACCAAGGTGCCTTGGGTGTGGAATGGTTTTTCCAAGGTTTGTCGCAAGAGAGATAATGTGCAGTGCTTCTAGAAGGGAAACTATATGCGTATTTTCACAAAATGACTGGTTTCACTGGGAATAAGATGCATTTTGTTTGTTCACCTGCTCCTGTATTACAATTTTGGGGCTGGATACACACGAAGACTGCGCATTCATTTTGAAATGTGGCGTTAAAACTTGAACAAAGGAATGTAGCCACACAGGCAGTGAAGAAGAACACTGCAAGCTAATAAACAAGGATATAAAGAAAAAGAAAAGGCTATACGTTTTGTGAATGTTTTCTGAAGAAGGAAATGCATTGAACACAGTTTTTAGGTGTCAAGGATACGCATGATGTGAGTAATAATACATTTAAACATGAATATAATTTTAATGTGAAAGAATCTGTGCTGAGTTAGATTAAAGGTTAATCGTTATCAATAGTGTAAAAGGCTTTTTCCTCTTAGATGATTAAATCACAGAAGTCATAAATAGCAGCAGAAATGATATGGGCATTACACTTGCAGTTTATAATTAAAGGGATGTGCATGTCATGCCAAATGTTGGCATCTCAAATGCAAAATCTAAAATCCAGATTCATTGAAGGGTTGTTCCTCAATCAAGTCAATAAAGTTGTAATTTGTATGATGATAAAAGTTACATATTGGGTACGTAAGCACACAGATGTCTATGCTTTTCTGCACACCAAATGTTCCCAGCTCAAACCCATTTGTTCTTGATTATCATATTAAGCATGTTATCATAAGCATATTTTATCAGATTGATGGGATTATGAGTTGATGCAATTATGTAAACAGTTTAAACACTTTTCTTGCAGTATTTGGATTATTTTATTGTATGTAAACATTGCATACAATTATTATTCAAATAGGACAAACTGAATTAACAAAAAGAGAAGAAGAAGAAGAAGAAGAAGAAAAAGAAAGAAAGAAAGAAAGAAAGAAAGAAAGAAAGAAAGAAAATATTTTTCCTTACTACCTGTCAATAAAGTTACTGCTCTGACATTGTCTTGTAAAACATTTAAGCGCACATTATGACTCACTGAGGACATTATGATAGGGAAATATGCTGTGATTCAACTTAAAAACAGTCTGCCTTTTGGCAGCATAATTGGAGTTCTGGTAAATCACATTTGGCATGTGTATATTCACGTCACCTCCTACACAAAAGCAGTTTTGTCTTAGGCCTATTAGTCTTCTGCTTTTAAAGAGGATGTGAGTTGCTCATTTGATTGGCCAATATTGGAGGTCGTAATGTATTCATCTTTAACAATAGAATAACTAACTATTCTCTTTTTCTGGTCTGTGGTCACAAAATTCCCAAAGTAAGTTGTTAACACTTATGTATGTACACTCTATATGCGCACGGCCATTAGTGCTACACACAGATTCACAAAAATAGAGGCCCATAATGTGAACACCTCCTAATTTGCTCTACATTGGTAGTAAGAACAAAGTTAGGAGAAAAAAATACAATCCTTTGATGTATAAATTACGATGCTGCCTGGAGCTGCTTAACTGATAAAAGGAAACTGGAAATTTGTCTGTGACTCTCATCTGAACTTTTACAAATCAGCGTCTTACGGGTGGACACTGCAATGTCCCCAAGCCAGGGAAAGTGATACTGTCAGACTCATCCTTTCTTTGATTTGTATTCACAAGTGCCCAGCAAGCAGGCGCAAGTCAGAAAAATAATATCTAAATGTTAATGTTGCTGCTATTCCTCTCTTGTAGCATTCATTTCAAATACACACAATCAATCATCTACCATGGGATTATTCAGTCTAATAAGTATTCCTCCACATACGTAAGACATTTGCATTCTAATTCAATCACTTCAATAGAAGTTGAAATTGTGTCCATGTGTGACTATGATGGATATTTGTTTTGCATATGGACTTAAGATGAAAATGCAGCCAAGCAGAAAATCATGTATAATGAAACTTGACAGAATTCTATAAAATGAAAATATGGGAAATGTTGTCATCCAGCTTTCTTCAGTTGTTCACAAGTGCTTCATTTAGAATTGACTGAGCTCTCACATTTTCAATACATATTATGGTTGTCAACATTACATGATTACTTCCCTCAGTTCTTTATTGAAAGCTCAAGCTTTACATGCCCTTCAGATGAACAGCTTTCCAGTGTAACCCTGCTTTGTGATCTACTTTAAAAGAGGCACTGTCATTAATCGCAGTCATCATGCCAATTAAACAACTAAATAAGTGAATTTATTTTTGGACATGACATTAATGAATCCAGAGGGAGGAGGTCTTGTGGCAACACTTGCTGTCATGAACTGGGGCTTTAAATAGTACTTTATTTGTGTAGCCTTTTAATTATAGCTGCTATAATTAAGATTTTTATATTAACAATAAATTGAATGACTATGTGTAGGTGCAAGGGGTCTCTTTAATTGTACTAAAAAACTCAGAGAAAATAATCACTTAACCCTGCAGTTCTCTTCATATCAACTTAAAACATGACATAACCAGTCTTCACCCTTTACTGTTTTTATTGAGAAATATTTTTTGTAGCGAATTTGTGTTGTCTTTCCCCTACTTTTCCACATTATTTAATTGATATTTATGGGTAGCAATAGCAATTTTTACTATGATGTATATTACTATTATATATATTATTATAGATGATTTCTGTGTTGACAATGTGCAAGCTTCCACAACTTTTCCATTAAATTTTATCCTAGTATACATCTGTTTTATAGGTTCGTTAGATTCTGCATGCTTTTATGTTATGCAAATTGCTGCAATTTGTTATATTTAGAAATTCACATTTATAACCCCGGAACATCTGGCGAGCACTAATTAGGACGGGTATGCACTTCCAAATAAAGATACATTAAATAAAGGTGCATTGCGTGAAATCCATGTCCGGAAAAGGCCATTTATATACTTTTTGTATATAAATATATGGTTCTTTGGTGGTCATGCAGTTAAAAGGTCGAAGTTCTCCTCCGTTATTCAGAAAGTAAAGATTTCCATTTAAGATCCATGCAGGAAGCATAACAGGCAGGACTTAACAATCTGTACAGAGGTGAACTCACCGATCAATGCTGATGGCACAGAGATTGAGGATGCTGGCTGTACACATCATCACATCCAGAGTGACAAAGATGTCACAGTGGATCTTGCTAAAGCGCCACTCTCCCACTACCTAGAAGAAAAAAACATCAACAAATGGCAGGTTACAGGAACAGTCAACAGAACAAAGTCACTGCATTTGCCCAGCAAAGGCACAGAAATGATTTGTTTTCCTTCTGTAAAAAAAAGCAATGCTGACAGTCAAGTTTCCTTTTTTCACATTATTTCCACATCAGTAACAGAAAGAGAGGGGGAATGAAGAGCAAAACTGAACCATGGGAGGAAAGGAAGAATGGTATTAAAATGAATACGCAAAATAAAAAAAGGGAGTTGTGAGGGGGATCTGAAAAACAGATCAAAAAGGTTATATGACCTGAAGAGATAAATTGCAAGTGAAAAGCAGCTGGCATATGCATTTGCACTATACACAAATCCAAGTGGTCTGTAACATTCATGTTATCAAAAGAATTTTACACTTGACAAGGTCGTAACTGATAGATTGTCTGATTTGATTATTCAGTGGCTTCATGACATCTGACAGTAGGAATTAAACACCATAGATTATTGCAAAACCATAGACACCCTCAGTGTTGGTGAGATAATCATCCTTTAACATGCATCCTGGTCTGCAGCCCCAGGTGGCTTTCAATCAAAGACATGATCGAAACCTATTTGTATTCATACCTCTGTTTCTCTACATGGTCAGACCCCATGGTGAAACATCCTCAGTGATGCTCTGACAGGTCCAATGCCGCCCACCTTTCCTGACACTACATCCTACCTGCTTCCTCCCACGGCTCTGAAAAGGGTAAGAGAGATGTGTGTCTCGGGGGGGGGGGGGGGGCAACTCCTACTTCTCTGTGGATGATTAATCTTTGTCCCTAGCCCATGCCTTCATAAAATTTAGCACCAGCTTAAAGAGCTTGTTGTTGCTGGTGTCTACAACACTAGTGGTGACTGCAGAGTGATCTGACAACATAATGAGTGCCCTTCCCCCTGTTGCAACCTCTCCTTTTTTCTACTGTTTTTTTGCATTTTTCTAACCTTCTGCTCTTGACATTTGTCTTCTCTACCGTATCACCTGCACTCACCCTGTCTCTTTCTCTCCTTTGCTACCATCACTCAATTTCCTGCTCTTCTTTATGTGACAATGTGCAGGTTGCTCCTCTTGCCAGCTCCATCAACAAATAACACACACTCATCAGTGCTGCAGCCAGTAACACATTTAAGAACCTCACAAGAGCTGAAAACCATTATAGGTCCTTATGGCTGCAACTGTGTAGCTGCGGTTTATTCATGTCAGTGAAGAGAAACACATTTTGTGAATATTAAACTGTGTTTTACAGCATCACGTCTCAGGCAATGAAATCAATACAAATACATGAAAAGAAGATAATTATCATGAAATGTCAACTGCGGGATATACACATTTTCTCAAATTTGTCCTTGTTATTTCACCTATTTCACGCCCTTACGGCTGCTTGTCCAACTTAATTTATACTTATTCACTCTGTGCATATGTGCATAACAAATCATGATTCAGAATGTATCAGCATTCTCATTTAATTTGCAATGGTAAGGTGTTGGGAAATTGAAAATGCAGTAATGGGGGCAGGGGAACTGCGAAAGTCGCTAGAAAGTGCAATTTCAGACGTCACTTAAAATCAGGGTGAAATTAAACTAGCACACTTTGCCCTTTCCTCTAAAATTCGGTTGTCTTTATGGCATTCATAATAATAATAATAAACAACAAGCTTATTAACCATTTAAAGCAGAAATGCATGCATGGATACTGTACAAAAAACAGACAAAGTAGACAACTCAAACAGCTGTGACAAAGCCAATAGCTTATATCACTATTAATGACACATAATGACTAATAACAAATATGATCTCTGTATCACAATGTTGGATAGACAAGGACGAATAATCATATCATATTTATCTACAAACCTCAAATTACTCATATGGGTATGCACTTATCTGGGCAGAAGTGGTTTCATGTACTATACACCTTGTTCATAGAATGAACTGTAGACTGCTCTTAAGCTTTATTGTTTAATTTCTCTATGAAATCTTCAGTATTAATGACTCTTGTAATGGCTTATGTTAATTCTGTTTGTTCATGATTATTGGTTGTTTGTTTTCTTGTTGTGAATGTTTCTATTCGTGTCGCTCTTGATCTCAATGAGACTAAAAATACTTAAAATTACTGTATGAGTATAATACATGTACAAGTCTAATATTTTGCATACAATTATCATTAATGACATTTCTAAATGTTATTTGACCTGTGCTAGCCTTGTAGGGAGTTTTGAAGTCTGTCCACAGGTGAATGACTCAAGTTTGGCATGAAATTACATGATCCAAAATTCACCTTGACTTTCAACAAACTCACTCTGGACCTCAAGCCATGCATAATGTTCCCTCCATATGCTCTCTAAATCAGTCACATTTGGCAGAAAGCGAGAACTGTGATAATTAATGCTAATTCAGCATTTAACAATAAAGGGCACGTTGAATGCCCTGCCCACACTTTGTGACTAAGCTCTCATTGTAGTTCATACTGATACATAATCAACACGAGAAACTCGGTCACGGCCACGGTCTGTGACAATTGAATAAAAATGTTTGCACATAGATAAAGAAAACAAAGGTGTGTGTATGTGGCAGGATTGCAGGTTCTCATACAAAAAACATACATTTGTGTTTGTTGTCATTATCTGTACATAATTAGATTGAGTCTCTGGCGGAAGAAGCATGTTCTGAAGATCGTGAAATGAATAAATAAAAACTTCCCAGCAAAAGCTGTTGGTTACATCATATTTAAGGTCACCTTCACTTCTACAAAACCAATGTAAATCTATAGAGATTAATATAAACTGGCTGGTATTTACCCCAGAATAACGTGAACTGTGCTTACCTCTTATCTTGAGGCAATCAGATATATAAAGTATAGTTGTATAAATCCTTTCAAATAAGAAATGATTTGATAGAAATCTTCTAGTCTTTTAGTATTTAAAAGGATTTATACAACGGCCACTCAGTCTCAGTTTATCCCCACTGCACATTAGCAGGCGGCCAAAATCAGATGAGCATCCCACTCCAAACACATGCTTGGTAGCACATTTTGACTTTGACAAACAGCAGGTACTTAGTTTTCAGCATATTAATCTGAGGAAGACTTCACCCAGATTGTTGTTGTTAGTGTGTAGGGGTAACACAAATAGGAAAGGACGGAGCTTAGACTCTTCTTTATGTAAGAAACTGCTTATATGGGGGCCTGTTCTCCATATTATTGTCACAGAATCTATTGGGACAGGAAACCATAAACACTGAAAAAATATTATGAAACAGTAAACAATTCCTATCTTAAATGAAATAATAATCATCTGATCCAGATTTGAATTCCAGTGGCTCACATAAATAATTTTGTGACAGAATTTGTATGTGTCTAAATTTACATATAAATATAAATAAATTAACAAAACGTTACTGAAGGTCTACCCCCTCATTGATCCTCACAAGGATCCAGTTTCAATTTATCTCAAGGATTATCCAACAGAACACACAGGAAACAAGATTTCTCACGTTTAATGATGGATTATGTCAGATATAAATTCTAAAATGTTATTCTAAAAGTTATATATTTTACTGCTTAAAGGAGCACATCACAGATTTAACACATGAAGGACAGTTTACTCATATGAGGAGTGTGTGATATGTGGCTCTGGTGGGAGCGCTCTAAAATGAGAGGAAATAACCCTGATGATGTCATAGTGATGTCATCTGGGTTATCTCGCCTTAAGCCTGGACACTAAAAATGTATAAAGAAAGCCTGTGTTACAAACTGGGAACATGGAGTTTGAAAGAAGTAAGCATTTAGCAGGCAGGGAGGGCCAGATTAAATGGTGTTATTGATATGCATTATGGGAAATGTAGGATTCTGGAGCTTGACCCATAAGAGGGACTAAACGTCAACATATCTAAGTGTCTGTTGCTTCAATTTTGACCATTCTTCCTAAAATCTTACTCTTGTGAGTCCCCAAACTTTAAAGAATTGTATTACTGAATCACTGGAGTACCCCTTTAATCCACGATCCTGAAGCAGCCCTTAACAGTTTTTGTTGCTTGGTCCTTTCCTTATTGTATAGAAGGGGCTGCGTGACAATTGTGACTTTCTCCAAAGATAAACAGAAATAAGCAGAGGATGCCAGCAGAAACAAGAGAGAAGCTGACTGCTGAATAAGTGTTCTTGTAACCTGATGCTCTGCCTGCATGTCTCCACCAATATAAAGTTACAGGAAGCATGTCCTAAAACATGTTGT
>NW_023340257.1:14992484-15005985 GCF_004916995.1 Morone saxatilis | reverse complement strand
TCCACCACTCTCCAAATAGGTTGCCTATAAACAAAAGTTGGTAACACACACCTGTGCAATTAAAACATGTTACACCATCAGACACTTACTTTTCTGCTATGATATCAAAATAAATATTTTATAGGGAAAGTTATATGCTACAATTTGGAGCTTTGATTCGTGGCTGATTACAATTCAACTCCCACTTTTCCAAAATGCTTTGATGTATGCTCCCACTGTGTGTACCCAGCTGCCCACATCAACAAAGTAAATAATTCTGATAAAAACAAACACAGTATGCAGGTTGCATGCTTAATGGGTAAACAACCTTTTGTCTGATAATTGGGGCCAATGATTACAAGAAAGTTTTTTTTTTGGCTTTTGGTAACCACAGCAGCATTAATACAGTAATATATTACACTCAACACTGGTCAAAGTATTCCTTTAACACATTTCCTGTCACCACTGTGTTGTATGTATAAACAAACATGCATGAAGACAGGCAGAGACCATGACATCCTATGGATTTATACACTGTAATCTGATCAGAGTGATAATCATCATGACTCACTGAGAGACACAGGAGGATTAGAGTCCCTGCAGTCTTAGATTGCCTTTCTCTACATCAGACAGCGTGACCTAAAGCCTGATGGTCAGAAATAACCCCAAGACCCAGAAGATAGACAGAAGAAATGAGCTACAGTCAAAAGATGTTTTTCTGAAAGATAGCCCACATCCTGCTTGCTATTGATTTGGTAGATTGGACATGATTTTATGTTGGACCTGAGTCTCTGATCTGTTTTAGGCTGCACTGGTTAGCGGGCATTGATGTGTCATAACTGCTTTTAAAAAAAACAGGTCTGCATTATCCCACACAGCGATGAATGCAAAATGATGTATCCCAGAATTAGGAAGAATTATTCAGAAACATTTGACCTCTGACTGAATACACTGGTCTGACATTTTGATGTTTTCATATAGTGCTGTTATATTACAGGCCTTTAACCACTGCAGGACTGATATTTACAATGCTGATGTGAACATTTTAGCCTTCACCCTCATTTCACCGTGAGCCTTTGACCTGCTCATAAGTGCTGGCTGCTTGCTCGGCTCAAAGTACCTTTTCATCATTATTTCACTGGCACCGGATTTCATATAAATGCCTGTTGTATGCATAATATACTTTGCTATTTTTTTTACCTCTATCTTTAAAAGTGATTATTTTCTCTGGTTTGTCACAGCCTACCGAGCCTGCAAATCACTTCCTTTTGTTTTCGGATGTTGTTCCAATGACACAAAATAAACACACAGAGAAAAAGAGGTATAGGCACAGAGATAGAGAGGACATGTCTGTGTGTGGGTGCATGCACATCTTTGCTATCATACCTCTAAATAGACTACCCAGGGCATAACCAGTGTGGCCACCAGAAGGTCAGCGACAGCCAGGCTGACGATCAGGTAGTTGGTTGTGGTCTGCAGGGCCTTCTCTCTGGATACAGCCATGCACACCAGCACGTTGCCGAAGACGATGACGAAGATGAGCAGAGTAAGCAGCATGGCATAGTAGTTGTAAGGGTGCTTTTGCTCTTGATCTGTTTCGTTGAAGCTCCATGTTCCGTTATCATAGAAACTGTCATTGTAGGCATACTGGGTAAAGACATCCATTAGCTGTGAGTGACGAAGGCCAAGTATGGGCCCTGCAAAACATGCAGACACAGAGAGAAAACAGTATTTTAAAGTTGTTATGTTCATGTGAATGTTTGCAAACAGTATATGAAGAAAAAAACATTTGGGGATAATATTCCTGCAGTAATTGCTCTGCAGAAGCTACTGGTCTATTATTTTAATTTCTTATACCCCACTGCACCCTGTAATAGACCCATCTTTTTTTATATCATAGTGGAGTTTCCAAATGTGTATAAAATGATGCAGAAGGCATCTACGATATTTCTATCTGATCAAACTGTAGCCATTAGAACCCTGGCATCTTTAATGAACGTAAAAGAGAAAATCAAGACTTAAAGAGATTCATTTAGGGGACTGAAATCAAAAGCATTCTGTAGCTGCTGGCAAATGGCCTAAAACTAATCAAATGAAGTCTGCATTCACCACAACATATTGTGATGTATTAAAGTATTATACTTCCCACCAGTGCAGAAAGATTTTTCTTTTACAACAAGAGGCTGTAACAAAACACAAGAAAACACCCTTTCAGAACATTTATATGCAGGTAAATGTGCTTTTCATTTTAAAACAGGTTATTCTCAAAAGATTTTTTGTTGGAAGGTTAAAAGTAAATTTTTCTTGTAAACAAACAGTTGCGTTTATATTCAGTGTCCCACATCAAAACACATGTGTATCCTTAAGGCCTAGCAAAAAATGCCAAATGTTTTTCCTTCCTCATAAAAATTTGAATATTACATAAAACATTTTTTCTTTTAATTTGAAAGCTGTATTGTTTACATCCAAGTTTGAGTTTCTAACACTCTCCTTATTCCCTGCCTTTTGCAAGTGCATTGTAAAATTTCTTGGCACATAACCACCACAAACTGACACGTGGTATTGTGCTGGGAAAGCACACCATCAGAGCAGACTTAATGTGTCTTTTGTTTTAGCAAAATGTTAAGCTTAACCACCTCATTATTACATTCATTTGAACTGACTGAAAACACATGGGTTTGAAATTGTTTTCACTTTTATGGAAATTGCATTATCAGAGAGAACAACATTATTAATAAAAATGTAGGTGTAGTTATGCCAGTTTGTCACAAACTAGCCACAATATATCATTATGCATCATCACTATAAATAAATCTTAAAATAACTGATTGCATTGTTTCCGCTGCATTTTGCCTAAAAGATCATATATATTGTCTGGGATATGATTTATTTGATTACCTATTATCAACATTCAGTGTTTATCTAAACTACATAACATTTTGCTCTCTGATTTGACATTGTAACATTATACCACTGTTGCAAACTTAACTGTTGCAAACACTGCATCTTTTTAGAATAATGTCAAAAATACACAGACAAATTCTATTTTACCAAACCCTTAGCAGTGCAGTTCCCTCATACCTGTCTAGATTAATGTTTATGTCATCCTCCACTTTCCCAGCTACATTTTCACTCCCTCTTTCACACACACTAACCACCTTAATTGGTTCTATAGCCTTTGAGGCTGCTGCTTCTGCTGACTAGAATCTACATCAAATCCCCATCTACATCTAAGTCATTTTTATCTCTGTGCCTAATTTCATTTCCACAACCCAATAATTATTTTCTTTCCCCTGTAATCATTTCTGTAGATCGTTTTTGTCTTTGCAATTTTACGTGCTGGAGTTTCTTTCACTACATAGGTTCATTTTATTTGTTGTATGTGTTCCATGATGACCTTAGGGTGATGCCAAACCTTAGACTCAGCACCCACTGTTGTTAACTTTCAAAACCCATCCAATTGCCCTGAAAGTTGCATCTCAAAGTTTTCAGATTTAATTCAAAATTCATTGATCCCTATGTGGTTGTAGGGGAAGCAAAAAGGGGACAAACCAAAATACTCAAAACAGCAGTTACATGCCCATATGGACACTGATGCAGTTTTTGGTGGCTGTAATTGTTTTTCTTAACCATACAGGCCTCAAAGAGATTGCTTCCTAATGCAATTCAAATGTAAGAGTGTTACTATGCCTCAGCTCAGGAAGAAAGCTGTACTGTCTATGAAAACACAGAATTTTGCACTACAAAGGGTTGGGTGATGAGAATATATATATATATATATATATATATATATATATATATATATATATGAGAATGATAAATCTTAATATTAGCTTCAGCTTAACTGGGCATGTTATAAGATAACCTTAAGCTGTCCTTTAGGTCCTGGTGTTTTTTTTATCTAGGCTTACAGATCATAGTACCAAAGGCAATATGGGCCATCCAGGTTATCTTCAGCAAACTTAACATGTGAAGCCAAGCTCTCCAGGCAGTGGTTTTCTTCATTGTATCCTTAATGAACAACATATCTTTTTTTATTGTACATCTCTGAAAACACTGTCATACAGCTTTCTGTCACATCCTTGAGCCTAATGTGGAGCTGTTGAAATGAGTGTTGCAACAATGCCTATTTTTTATTTTTCATTTGTTACATTTATCTACTAAGCTGTTGACTTGTGAAGGCTAAATTCTTTAGAAATGCTCTTATGCCCTTTCCATCCTTACTGTACTATATGAGCACTAAGTGTCCTTATTCAGAAGTCCTTGATAATCTCAGTCGATTTTCAAATACCTCAAGGATTTTCAGGACACATTGCACATGCGAAGGACAGACTTTCTTAGCAATTTTTTAATAGGGTCTGGTACAACCTACAGTACATTTGAATGTCACTGCACTGATCAGATTACCTAACACGTTCACAAAGGTTTTTGTGCACACACCTTTCTTGACTGTGAATGCGGAAACCTGAATAAGAATTTCTTGTTTAAGTGCTGGTTTTAGTTCAGATCGTCATTACAAAGATGATCAGACCACAATTTACAGCCAACTAAAGATGAATACAAGTAATATCGTGGTGCATAAACCACAATATCTATGCGTGCAAAGGCTACATAACTAGAGGTATTTACTGTAACTTTGGATTTATGCAGAGAGACATGTATATGTGTGTGTATAATACATTTATGTGAGTAGAGTAGTCTACATGACAGCACCAAAAACTCAGCCTTTTTGAGCCCAGTAGACTAACTAAATTAACTAACTAAATTAATAATAAAACTTACCAGAGGAGGGCAGAGGAAAGCCTCAGTGCACAGAGGAGAATTATTTAAAGAGAAGCAGTGAGAGAAGAAAGAGAGGGAGTACAGGAGTGAGTGAGGGTAGAGTGCTCCTGTTAGGATGTGTAAGCATTGCTCAGGGGCACCAGTCTGTGTGTGTACCCTGCAGATGCCCTGTACTGTCTAATCTTATTTATTTGCCCGCTGTACTTCTTTACTTACAGTACTTGAGACTGTTCTCACTGCTGGCCTGATAGCTAGTGCTTGCTTATAAAGATAAACCTCTGCTCTCTCCCTGCTACCTTCAATATCTTCTATTCTTTAAATGAAGTCCTATGTGACCTGCACCTGATTATAATATTAATAATGCCCTTCTCCACAGGTAGGTCAGAGATCAGGGTCTATGACCCAAAACAGATCCAGTGTCTGGCACAAGGAATTTTCAAGTGCATACTTGCTGAATGCTAAAACGTGAACCTATGTCCCCTATTTAATGCAGTGTCACTATGGTAATTGTACAGTCCCTGCAGTATACCGTCCATCTACTGGCTGTCGACTACCTTAATGGCGATCTTCTACAAAGGTGTCAGGCATTACTGGATGTGATTTTATTTTCTGATTCTGACAACAGTTTGACTTGACTAACCACAATTTTGAGCATGTTTGCAATTTTTGTATGTACTTAGGGTCTAATATGATTGTAACCCAGATCCCTCCCACCTAGACACAGCACAGCTTCCCACCCACAAACACTTTCAGTCATAATAGTCGAGGGCACCTGGCCAAGCCAGAGGCTCAGCTCTCAAGGGTTGAATACAGGTCTCTGTGAGTAAGCATTTTTTTCCCTTGTGACCTGGGCAAAATAATTAGTTTTCTTTCAATATTTTGATATTTGAAGCAAGACCACCCGATGCCCTAGGTGCTGCACTGTATTATTTACAGAGCTTATGCAAATTTAAATCAATTATTTGGTTTGAACCAATTGATTGCCAAGCCAGCCTGTGTCCTACTGTTGATTTTATTCTTGTGACTGAAAAAGCAAATATATCATGTGGTGAGGTGATTCAGCACTGAATCAGCAATCCCATTCTCTCCCATCATACAAGAAGGTTCTTTTAAGGGCGATTGTGTTCTGTCCCTTTCTTCAGAACCATTCTTTAGAAATGATCAGATCATCCTAGGAGTAAATGGACAAGCTAGACCAAACAACTGTGAAATAGCAATGAAGAAAAAGGAAAAAGTGCAGACAATATCTCCTTTAGGTTTAATCCAAAATCTTGCTCAACTTGTTTGTTATTCTGTATCCTTAGTAGGAAAATTATGTGTGGTTTAGTTCTACTCTGCTTATAAATATCTTTCAACTTAGTTATATAAAATAAAGGCACATGCTGTGGATAATAACAATAGAGACAGGGACAAGTGGATTGAGGTTTTGTAGGCGGTATCGTAGCGTGCAGGGTTTTGTTTTCTGCAAAATACTAAAAATTAGCTTTTCATTTTTGTATTTCAGTGATTGTTCTTAAGATGATTAAGCCATTTCAGTGATTCTCAGAATAACCGCCAACAATTAAAATTCTGATTTAAACGCCTAATGTTGCTTTTATGAACAGCTGTTGTCCTGATTGGAAAGACACAATCTTTCCCTTAAAGGTGAGGTAAATAATTCTATGTAATGTGATTGTAATCCAATATACAGCAAATTATATACTAGCTTTCCACTCTGTCTGCACTGAAAAACAATCAGATCCAAACAAAGTGGAACAGACCAAGCCACATAACAGTAACTCCAATATTCCATCCAGGATTTGTGTCAGTTAACGTTAAATTACCTGCCCACGGACATTCAGTTTACTTTCCAGTTTGCCAAGAAATGCTGTTGTGATGTTAGCTTTAGTAGCAGGAGAGTTGTGAATATCACTGTCTGGAGCTAGTGTGTTGGCTCTGGGAAACCATCTCCTCCTCTCTGTATTTTAGCTGTGCAACAGCACAGCGCAGTTTGCACACCCACAATCAAGCTAATTTGAGTTGCATTACTTGCTTAGTCCTTGTTCGCAATATATCATGGTAATTGTCGTGACATTGGAATACTCCAGAATTGCTTACGCCACCTTTAACTGGGACCTACTAAGGTTAAGAATATCACCAAACTGTCTCAGAGCCAGAAACAAAACAAACATGATAGCAATCTACACAGCTACTGTATACTTGCTGTTGTAAATTGACTGACTCAAATAACAGCTCTTAAACCAGAATAGAACAGATGCTATGCACTTAAGCATTTCTTCAAAAGAAAAATGTTTCTGGCTGTAGTTCCTATAGATTGTTGAACATTTTCATTTATCATGTAGTGCCTGTAGTACTTGAGGAAACAGTTTCAGTGATTAGAGTTGTTTCTCCTTTCATCGCCATGATGGAGGATTTACGAAAATAACTTAAAAGGTTGAGCTTACCAGCCACACAGCGTGGAGTGCACACGAGAATTAAATTACAAACATACTACGAACAAGATAATACCTCAGTACACACCAAACAACTGCTTCTCATTACTACTACCACAGCTTCTGTGAAAATGACATGGAGCTGATTTAAGTCAAGTAAAGTCAATTTTATTTCCATAGCCCAATATCACAAATTTACCTCAAGGAGCTTTACAATCTGTATAGCTGTGACACTCTCAATCCTTATACACATACATAAGAAAAAAAGCCCCAGAAAACCTTTAACAGGGAAAAAATGTCTCAAGAACAGCAACTAATGATGATAGGCATGCAATAGATGTTGTGTGTATAGAATAGACCAACATAGTAAAATTACAGTATGGGCAGGCAGGATGATTAAATTATAGCTACACTTGAAACATATATGAGAGTATGATTCCGGGAGGATATCAAGGAACTTCCAAGTGCCACCAAACGGAAAGAAACTGAGACACATGACTTCCCCTCCACCATGGAGACCTGGAAAAAGGACAGACTACACAAACACAAGAGGCAAAGCACAAGCACATCATTCACACGCATAAGAGAAAGGAAGCAAACACACAGGGGAGAGGGAGACGAAAGAAGAGGCTCAATCTCCTGGAGGGCAAAGATCCAGATCCAAAACATCTGGAGTGAGGCACTGACAGCCAGGGGAGAGAGAAAGGTCTCAGGATGGCTGATAAAGAAGCCGGAATGAAAAGTGAAGAAAAGGAAGAGAAAGAAAGAGATAGGCACTCAGCTGTGTTTATGTGACAACGAACAAACAAGGTTTAAAGAGACTGAAGTGAGTTTCAGAAAGTTTACAGTCTGCAGGACAAAAATGTTCCGTAACTACTTGGCTCAATATATTCATAGAGACTGAGACCGACCCCCTGGAAGGATTAATGGTAACAGGTACAAGGCCTGAAGAAACCAAAGAATAAGCAACCTACTGAAAGTTAAGGTGAAAAGACTTTTAAGTTGGGATTTAAAGGCCACAGAGTCATACTATTTCAGAGGAAGAGGGAAGGATTGGGAAAGGCCCTGCAGCCTGCTGACTTCTATTTAACTCTGGGGATAGACAGAAAGTCCTGTATTCTGAGAGTGGAGAGCACAGGATGCAATATAAGGTTAAAAGGGGATCAGACAAGCATGAATAGGCGAGACCATTTACAATTTTTGAAGTCATCAGAAACACCTTAAATTCTGATCTCACGTGGACAGGGAGCCAATGAAGGGAAGCTCAATTTCGTAGTTTTAGTTAAAATTCTAGCTGCAGCATTCTGAACAATTTGAAGACATTTAGTACTAATATGTGGCAGGCCTGACAACAAAACATTACAATAATCAAGTCTGGATGAAACAAAACGTGAATTAGGGTATATGCAGGTGAAAAAAGGTAAGCCTGGTGAGTTTTTTTAATGTGCTGATCTAAAGAGAGGGTAGAATCAAACGTAACTCCAAGATTCTCGGCTGTAAAATTTTGAGAAATCCCACTTGTCAAGAGTTACTCTTACTTGATCAAACTGGTATCTAAGTTGAGCAGGGCTAATGACTTAGCTGTTTTTTAACGCAGACAACGAGCGGAATCTGCTATTGGCAAGTATGCGTGTCTGTGCACCTATCAGATACCAAGCAATTAATTAGCCCCACAACAGGACAATGCTACTTCCCAGCAGCGTCATGTTTGTCTTTTTTTCCCAAGATGGCAAAGTCATGACCTGCCCTACTCTGACTGTGGCTTACACTGATATTGTCACCCTAACCCTAAAGATCTTATCCAGTCCAAACCACCAAAGGCAGCGAGTACTAGTCAGTCAGAGTCAGAGTAAGGTAGTTCATGCACCCTGTGTTGCCGCTGGGAAATTTTTGGGACTATTTTAGAGCGGCAAAAAAGAATTGTTTTCCGGTAATGTAACGTTAGCCAGGAGACTAGACAGGGCTGTGTTTTAGTCACTGGCACAATATTCAACAGGGCCTGTCACTGCAGTGAAAGGGGTCAGGACCAGGGGCAAATTGCTCACCAAGTGAAGTTAAAGTTGACAGAGAAATGTGGCGATCAGTAAATATATCAGAACCAACATTACAAAGACAGCTAGTGTCACTTCAGATGTATTAAGAAAATCATCTGACTTGACGGATGTGACAGAAAAGACATTCAGAGTAGGAACCTCTATCCTGCGTGATAAATAATCATGTCAAGGGTGTTACTACTATAGTTTAACTTAAGGTCATTATTGAAATTTCCAGTTAATCAATAAAAATGATAATTATTTCAAAGCCAAATCCAGGAGTGTTTTAATTTTTAAAGATTTTGAACAAAGAAAATGCCTCAAAAAGACACCTGGGCAGAAAAGCAACATTCTTAGACAATGGATGTCTGAGAAATTGGCTTTCTGCCCAGTCTGGTGTCAGTTTGTCTGTGATTGGTTCATGGCATTGGGCCAACAAGACGTTGCAACGGAAACTTAGAGTAGCAGAAAGCAAAGTGATTACAGCTTACAGCGTCAATGGGTCCCTTTTGAGAGAATCTCTTGCATGTTGGTTTATAGAAAATTCTATTAGACTCTCTAGCTACTTTGCCAACTACTTTAAGAAGAGAAAGAGAACATTTAGTTTATAGGTGCCAACCTGCTCATCAGGACGTGACACCTTCTAACGCTTCCCAAATAGCTAAGCTCATACTAAGCTCACCCATACACATTCAGACACTGGTGGCACAGCCAGCCGCATTCAGGACACTTCGACTGGAAAGGGGGAGCTGGGAATCGAACCGTCTGAATATTAGAGGACCCGCTTTACCACCTGAGCCACAGCCAGCTGCTTCAGGACACTTCGACTGGAAAGGGGGAGCTGGGAATCGAACCGTCTGAATATTAGAGGACCACCTGAGCCACAGCCAGCCTTCGTGAAGCAAACCAGAACCTTTATGTAAGAACAAGACGAGTAATTTTCTTTATGTATGTCAGTGCAATGAAGTGAAATAATCTGCCTCATATAATTACAGTGGTGCCAAATCTGGTCTTTAAGGCAAATTGAGGCTGCTCTGTGACTTTAGAAATAAAACAATTTGAATTAAAAAAAAATAGTTTCTTGTAAGGTGCACTGACTGGACAGACTTTATACTGCCCTTTTAACAAGAGATAGATGACAATTACAGTTAATGACATTAAATAACACAATGGTATGTCCTGGTACTGCCAATTGTTTAAAAAAAAAAGTTTAAGTAATACACAAAATAATAATGTCAAAAGTGCAATAAATAGAAGGTTTACTCTCTCAGAGCACAAACTGGCCTTTCCATATCTGCAAAGGTTTAACTGCGTTGCTGATCAATACCAGGTTCTCTGTAATTATCTGTGCTGTGATTTCCTGCTTTGAAAACACACTTTTCACTCTGTCATCTCTGTTTTTGAATAAACATATGCACTTTGTGATTTTTAAACAAAGTAGACAGAGCTAAAAACAGCTGACCTAACACCTATTATTTTTGCAGTACGTTGTGATGTATCATGTTTTGTAGCTCTCTGTAATTAGCTTTCATTCTCACTGCTTGTGTGAAAATGACTCTTAAATTTGTGTCCATTGTTTCAGTCATGACTATTTGGGGCAACAGTAAGCAGTGCCAGACACTTGTCAGCGGTATGTCAGGGCAATCGTCCGTATTCTCTCAGGTCAGAAGCTGCTGTGTGTTGTGGAGTGTAAATTAGAACAGCAGTCCATAAAATGCTGGTTTAGATAACTCTCACACACAACTCAGTACATACAATACCATAAATAAAATGACCAGTATGCGGTTGGGAGCTTTAACTTTAAAGTAGAGTTTACAATCACAGATAAAAATCTGAAGTAGCCCAGCGGGTCTTCTTCATGTTCTATTAAACAAACCTGGCAGCCGGCAAAGTAAACAAAGTGTGAAAGCAATGCTAAAAATATAGCAAATGGACTATTGTAGCTGAAATTATGTGACAATTGTTGCACCAGTTGCATCAGTTATTTGATGTGTAATACAAGTGTGAGTGTATGCTTCAATTATTTTGGCTTCCACTGTTGGACCTTTTTTCGGGCATTGTGTGTTTGTGTGTTCAGTTCAGTGCTGCCAGTAAACTGGAGAACAGTAAAGTCATAAAATGCGAAACACAATCTGACATATGGTACAATGCACTTTTCAGCTTGAATAACAGTTAAACTTAATGTTCACCAACATACATGTACAAATGTAAGGGCACACGGAAGTGCAGGCAAATACATGTAGGCTTATGTGCACTGATTAAACAACTTATATTTGTAACCGTGTGAGCAGTATGCTATAAAATGTGTTTACACTTTATTCAACATTTATTTCAAATCTGATTCAAATTCAAATGGAATATTTATTGAATTTGTTCTTAGTTTAATTTACAGGCTGATTGAAAGGTTGCAAAGATATGGCTGGTGGTTTACTCTCCTAGGAAAGGTAGACTGGAGACCAGACTTTTTCTTTAAAACATCGTAGCAAAGTTTATATCACAAAATGCCTTGCTGTAATAAAACACCATGACAATATTTAGAATGATGGTCATAAAAAAGGGCAGTGGGGGCTACCAGCATTCTTAACACTGTAGATAAACTGTCTGAAGCAGCTACAGGAAATAACTGTGATACTATTTTACAGACTCTATTTTTCAAACTATGAGTAGTGGTGGGTAATGTATGGTAGTTTGGAAAGTGCACCGTGGGTAGATAATAAAAACTAATGACTATGTGCATGAAAAGTGTATAAAATACAAAATGTTCTAAATGCTTTGTAGGCTGTAACAGAAACACTTGGGTGTTTTTAGATATACATTTTATTGTTGTCTTACTCAGTGTTAGATGAAAAGATTGATACATTTTATTGCAGTGTGTCCAGTACCAGTACCAGAACCAATATCAGAGACTGGAAGCAGTCCTCTATGGACATGACAAGTGAGCAAAATCCATCTGCTGATGAAGACTAGTTATTTTAAAAGTGAAAAAATAAGCCTTGTAACAATGTCACTATCACTATCTTATTTACATGTTGTATTGTAGCTAGCTTATACTATAACTATAACCTGATTGTGCCAGATGGTTTGTTACACAGAACCACCCGGGAAGTAGTCCTTAGAAATTTCAGGTCATCAGATCAATGAACCATACAGTATAACGCGATCAAACCTAATGAAGTCAGTCGGTGGAAGAGCGAAAACACCTTTTCCATCGAGAAAAGCCTTAAGTGGCTTCTTTCAATAAAGAAATACTGCTAGTTCTGATATAACTGATGCTCCAGCAGTATCTACGCTAACCTATTTTTATTCAATTTTATCATATAAAAATCCCACGAGGCAGAAGAGAAGAGGTGTAAGGAATGGAAAAAACTGTTTGTCCACTCTAACCAGCTGCAACCCAGCCAACGCACTTCGTACCTCAGTCATTACTGCAAACAGCATATTAGCTAACTACATTATTATGTGGGGTTACAAGTTTAATTAGAACAAGTTTGGGACTGGAACATTCACTGTGCTTCTCACTTGGATATGGCGAAGCTCTGTGTGACAAAGTAGACTCATCTCTGTCCATCTTGTCAGCTTGAGTTTAATCTTAGGTATTACCGTTGCTTACTACCCTGTTTTGTTTCATTTGTACAACCTTTTGTTTATTCAATACATTAATCCATAAATTACATTCTGCAGCTGGTAACCGCACGTGCACCACTCACCTATCCCGGGTCTCGTTTAGTGTTCATGCGTTATGTCTTCGTATAATGCTTCCAACAATCCATCAACCGTCCAACGGCTCTTACCAGACAATAATGGCAGCAAAGGTTGCCCTTTTTTCAGTAACTTTTTATTGTTGTTCTTGCTCGTTCATTGTTACACACTTTCATTTGATTTCAGCACATATGACGAGGCTGTAATCTATTTCGGCGTATGAGCGTCTTACCCTGACGCCCGGAGGAAGCCGTCTGCTCGTGGGAGGGGGCCCAGCCCCGCAAAGTGTGCCGGTTACAACATGAAATACGAATACGTCACCCAAATTCCAGTTCACGTCCATACCCAGTCGCTTCCAACGGGGCACCACTACCAGTTGTATAATTACATTCTGTTTCACTTCTCATTTTACTGAAGTGGTCGGGGTGGAATATTGACTGTGTTGACATTCAAGAGGCTATATTTATGGTATTTATCTAGTGATTATATATTATTTATTTTGTTGACACTTGTGTCTTGTAAAAGATATCCTGTAAATAACAATCCACCTGAATGAGATGACGTTTAAGGCTACCG
>NW_023340257.1:14978250-14992384 GCF_004916995.1 Morone saxatilis | reverse complement strand
CTCTGGCAACACCTATCTTACATTCTGTGTTGCTTGATTAATTACATTCAATTTATAATACTGCCAAATCTGTACTATGACAACAACAATGCTGCTTCTCATTTACATGTCTTTAACAAGAATCAAGTTTTTATTTGAGACCACTTTAGCCTTTGTCTTTTACCTTTAGCTTTATCATGTAGAGGTCCAGTGAATATAAAAAACAAAATTAGTTAGTTAGTTAAATTAGTTCTCGCTTTAAAATGAGTCAGCTGGGCAACAGTAAACAGCTGGAGAGTTTTCAACCAACTCTCTGAGTAAGGCATCGGCAATTGTCAGTTCCCCTAACAAAACCAACAATTAATGTGCTGGACATTCAAACCCTGCTTTTATTTACTTCTGCATGAAATTAAAGAGTTGTAGTTTGAAAACTATGAATTTCGAATTGTAAATCTGCCACTGTTGTCAATGTAAACCTGAAAGCGTAACGGGCATAGTGACAGTATCTAAGGGGGTAAGGAGGCTTAGTGAACAGTCAATTACACCACAGATAATTATAAGAGTAAAAGGTTGCAAAGCTGTTTAACATTGAAGACAAGATCTTTAAAGTATTCATAATTCCTAGGTAAGGTAAGGTTTTACATTATTGAAGAGGTGGTTCACAGACAAACAGCTACAGTGGATCATTAAACAGGTTAAATAGTGCTGTAGCCCACCAGGTGACCTCTGTATTGCAAGCAGTTGACCTGTCCTGAATATAATCCTTAAATAGCCTGACCTCACTTTCTACCCACAATCCCTCGGTCTTACATCTAACCGCATCCTCTTTTCCCAGGTGACCCCAGCAGTGATCTATGAAAGCAGAAGGCATTATCTGGCTATCCTGGATTTCCACAGTAGTGACAAGGCTTTTCTCTGCAGACTGGCGAGCTCCCTGGCGTCAACTGCCCAACAAAAACAGATAAGAAGCACAAGTGAGGGTGTTTGTCTTGTAGCCAGTAACTACATGTCTTCCATGTAGGGTTTGGCTGCTTTCTCTCCTTCATCGGATAAAGTGAAGAATTTCATTCCGAAGCGAAATATCTAGCGATATCTGATACAAACATTTACAAAAGCATTGACAGGTTTTAACAGTTGAGAATAGAGATTGAATCTTGTGGTTTATAATCATGGTTATTGGTATGAATACTTACTTTGTTATAGTTTACTAGCTGCCCTGTTATTGTTTGAGATTACAGCAGGAAAATTATGGTAATAATGAGGTATATACTAATTACCAGGTATAATAATTTAGTTATGGGGGGATCAAAATAGGACCAACTTTACCTACTAATTATAAGCATTCTAATTAAAAATTGTTTACCATATAATTCCCTCATAAATAATTTTTTTTTTTCTCATTTTGCTTTTGCTTTAATTATGGTTTTGTTTTTGTAGTACTGTATTATTTTAATTAGAGAAAACATACAGCATTATATCCTGGCTGTATTCTTGCTGCAACAACAAAAAGATGATTGTCCTTGTTACATTATTTATACTGCTTCATATGCAGCAACTGTTTTGTAATTGCAGTCAAATCTCCAATAATATTGTTAATGGTTTGTAAACTGGCGTCAGCCAGAGAAAAACAAGTAATCAGGCCTTTTCCTTGTTGCGGTTGGGTACTAATCTCATCCAATCATGCAGCAACGATGCAGTCATCAGTTTATTAAACCTTGCAATAAACCACACTGTTAATCTCACAATAAGCCCCATTTAATCAACAATTTGGTTCTATTGAATCACTGCTATTCTAGAGCCCTGAAATTTGATTGTTGAACTCCATCAAACACAGACAAATTCACACTTATGCACAGACATAGCTCCATATTGCGCAATGCGCACACACATCCCGTACGTAAATGTAACAGAACATTTACAGAAAACAGAAACACACCATTTAGCAGAGTACCTTCATTACCATTCTATAATACATGATACATCCTATTAGTAGTGTTTTGCTCTCTTTTCTCCATGATCTCTTTATGTTTTCTTGGGAATTGTTTGAAATGCTCTGATACCAAATGTATTTTAAATGTGAAAACTTCACATTTCAAAGATGAACTATCCTATCTAAAGCCAACTGAAACTATCTTCAAATAATGAATTAAATCAAATGTGTGTGGGCCATATTTCAGGATAACTGTATTTTCTAAATTGATTATGCCAATTTTTCACACTTGATTTTTCTCCCAGAATTATTTGTATAATAAGGTGATGAGCATATGCAGTTTAAATGGTATAGATATGCAAAGGGGAAGCAAAACCTCCAGCTGATACCACTCTGTCAATACTGTCAAAGTGTTTGATTCTACCCTGCGATAGCCTTCATTCTAATTAGTTTTCTATCTGCCACAGCCCTCTTAGTTGCCAGGTCAAAATCATTGATGCTGGCAAAGTCAATGACTATCTTGTGAATTCCCTTTCTCGGAAAATAGCTCCCTTTTGTTGCTGTACGAGTGAAGGAGCAAGTCTTCACAATTGGGAAGCCACTTTCTACAGGCTGGCTGTGTAGGTGGTAGCTGCTATGACTTTTACTGTGCTGAAAATAAACCTGCTCATTCAGAGTAGCAATTACTGTGTCATTATCTTGGCATTGCAATTATGCCCCCTTTTTCTCTGTACTTATAATTACGAAACATCCTTCATATATAAAGGTGCATTCAGTTTGGTTTGGCACCCATCTGAGATAGGGCAATTAATATTTAACATAAAAAACGGAAAGATGGTAAATCATTGATAAGAAATACACGGTAGACTGCTGTTTCTCTTTTATACGAAACATAAAAAGCCACTCTTGTCGCCACAATCTGTTGTGCTCCTAAACTAACCTCTTTATAAAATAACTACTGTAGTCGAAAAGTAACAGTTTAAAAGAAAGTGTTTATAACTATAATTATAAATCAAATCTATTTTTCCAGGCAACTTGTGTCTGATTAATTTCTCTGTATTTAAACAGAGAAAGACAGCGAAGGGAAAGTGGAAAAGAAAAAGACAGCAGTTTGTTATTTCAGGATGCTGAACTACCTGACTTGACTTGTAAAAAAGTACAACAGGGATCACTCAGTCATTTATTTGATTGACATATGCAATAACTTGTATCACTGGAAATGGCATTCAGAGAACAAATTTTAACACTGACAAAGGACTTTTCACTGAGGAGATGCTGTCAGAAAGAGGTAAAAACAAATGGAATATTGAGACCGTCCAGGAAGCCTCAAGACAATTCACATTGAGAGAAAGGAAGAGAGGGACATAAATGGCTAAATAAAAGGCACTGAAGCGTCATCCACCAAGACAAAAGCCTCCGGGTTACAAATTCCTACCTATGCATCAATGTTATTGATACAATAGGACATAAAGGTTATTGTAGTGGTTATTTCAGCCATTACCTACTCAAATCAAGCTTTAAGGGTAAAGCATCCACCCACTGAAAGGAGAGGAGAGGGGAGAGTTGGCAACAAGCCTCCATCGACCTCATTAGGTCGTAGGGAAGCTCCAACCTAACAACCGGTCTTGTCTCTTGTGAGGCTGCATACTGCACACACACACACACCCATGACTGCTTTTCCATTACAAACCAAGAAAGACACAGATACTTGTGTGTGCACACAAACATCCACACACAGCATCTCTGCTCCTGCTTTTTCCTGACACACCTTGTCTGCTCAACAGAGGCTTGTAAGCCCCAGCTAAATCAAGTGCTAGGCCCCACTGTACCTGTATTTGTTGGTAAGGTAAATAAAACTGTGTTTTTACACATGCCTGAGCTGACTGCACCGTCATCTCAGGTAGTTTATAATCCTACATATCCCCACATTGACCTGGATGGTGCTGTTGGCTGTGGTGGGATCAGAGATGCAGTGAAGCAGGCAGATTCTTTGCACTATTATTAACAAATTCATAGCAGTATCGACACAAGCAAAATGTAAACAATGCATTCTCACTCTTATTATATTACACACATTGTGGCCACATCACAGCATTATCATCACAGATTTCAAATAAGAGATTATATATCACATTACCAAACATCCCAGTCCTCAGTCCCCACAATCACTAGGTGAAAATGTTGCATAATTTGGTTGGTTTTTCTTGTCCTTTAATGAGATTGTGGCAGTTAAAATATTTGCAGCAAAGCTGTCTGTTTTAAATAATTGAAGATATAGAGGGCTGCATTCAAAGGAAGAGAATTCAGTGACAAATTAGTTATTATTAGTGTCAGCCTGTAATATCAACCAATTCTTAAGTTGTACTAGTAATTTTCTTCATATTATTTAAAAAATATCCATGAAAGTATTAAAGTTCTCGTCAATGAAAAGTTTCAATATTTTTGTTGGTGTTCTGACCTTGCATATGTAAATTCAGGTGCCAGTGATAGCAAGACATGTGAAAATGTGTCATTCCTTTTCTGAAAATGGGAAAAATTGGGTTTTGGAGGATGACTGTATGTGTGGTATTTAATTCCCACAATGTAACTGAACCTGCTTCAATCAGGTTTTGAGCAGATGCTTCCATCAGTTAACCTGCAACCCCAGAATCCAAAGCCCACAAAAGGACTTGAGATGCAACAAGTGATTCTGTTAAAAGGTAACAGGGCCAGATGACTTGGAAGTGACAACAGAAACCGTAATCTTGTCTTGTGGTTGTCACTTTTACCTGGTATGTGAAAGAGATGTGTGTCTTTCCAGCTGCTTTGTGATCACTGAGAGGTATTCAAGAGAGAAAAGACTATTCGACTATATTGATAGAATATAACAAGGTGTTCTCAATCACCGCTCCCAGTGAAATAGCCAAGAACTGTCAAAAGTGGTGGTTTTTGCAGAGTCTATTATTTAGGAGCTTTCTCTTAAATGCTTAAGTGACTGGAATTGAATCAGCCATTTGTAATAACATTAAATTGGTGAATGGGATTGGCCCTAAAAAAAAAAATATTTGAGGGTTCCTAATGCTGTCACTACACTTCTTTCTTGTAAAAACAAGACACTGTATACTTCAGTCAACTTAAAGCTCAGCATTCTTTAGCAGGTTTTTATCCCTGCTGTGACTATGAAATTCTTCAGACATCTCAAGATGCTCGATGCTTGATGACCTCCTTGACCAGCCACTAGTTTTTTTTTTCTCATTTTTTCTTTATTTCTGTTGTTTTTTGCTAGCCAGTTAGCGTACACTTAGCTAATCTAAGTTTGTCTGCTGGAAATGGCTGCCTGTGGTTTTGTGAGGGGAGTTGGTGAGAACCAGTTACCACACAGTCTATACTGGAGAACCAAAACAATTAGCTAAAAGTGGCTAGAAGCATAATGGTACTGCAGGGTTGGTTGTTGAGTGTCGGTGAGTTCTGCACTATGATTCATTTCATTCACTGCTAATGTAAAGAAATATCAGCTAATGGGACTTAAGAGCTCTGACCTCTAGAGGGTGTATTTACACTCCTTGTGCCCTTGATAAAGTCACCAGAAATTGTATACATACTACTGTATTTACTGTACTTCATAATATAACATTGTGAGCATGTTATATGTCAGCAGTCAAAGACGTAAATATACTCCTCATATACTCAGGGTCGGATCTAGCCAGAGGGTGGCATGGTGACTTTACAGGGTGGCAGAAATATATGCTGATTTAATCACAAACAAATACATATGTCAATATTTGCTTGGAAAAGCCACCAAATAACATATTTGAACTCAAATACATTACATTATTGGAGCACATTAATAAAACACAGGATAGAGGTATCTAAAGGTGGCATTAGAAATCAATAAATCAATAAAGTTTTATTTCCAAATTGTCTTGTTTCATTGAATTTAAGTCTGTCACTCAGTCTAAAATGTAACCTTAACACATCATTAAATTAATTTCCATACAGGGGTGGCAGCTGGCGTGACCAGGCATATTTTAGGGGTGGCATGCAAACCCTCTGGATCCACCCCTGCTTTGACATAAATGACTAATCACCATGTTAAGTATTCCTGACCTAGTAACTCACTTGTTTCACAGCTGACCTTGATGCCCATTATTTCAAAGCTGTGGTTTCTGTAGGCTTTGCTATTTTCAGAGATTAGCAGCTGCTAAGAAAGTACATGATCGGACAATAATTTATCAAAGCTAAGACCAAAAGGTCATACAGACAGCAGGATCTATGCTTGCTTTGTTCACCAAACAAAAGACTCCCAGACTCTTGAGGAAAATGTCACTGAAAGGCTGTTTAGTACAACCCCAGCTTTTATTTGGCACTTCAACAAGGGGTTTAAAGAAAAAATAATGAAAAAATGTGTTCAATGTGATGCCTGAGTCACCACCCCACTTCATCTCATTTTCACCATTTTAAAGGCAGAGATTCAGGGCCAAAAGAAAGAGCTTTTGAATGAGTGGTGTAAATATTTTTTCTACACACATCTTGAGGGTCTGTGTGTGTCAAGCACCATCTGCTGGAGTTGGTATGGTTTGGAACTAGTGCTACTAATTTAAAGTCCACAGAGAGACACTCTTGAATGGACCGCACATTCCCGTTTCAGGGTATTCAGACCAAACACGCTACATAGCAAGATAATTGGGAAGAATCTTCATTTCTCCTGGGAAACACTGTTATTCCTTTCTACTTTTGTTATTAATCCTCATTCCTTACCCTGTCTTCTAATAGTCATCTTGTCAATTGCTTCACATTGTCTGTCATCACATTGGTCCAGATTGTTCGCTGGAACATCTAAAGAATTCTCTCGTGGGCCTGGGAACAGTTTTAAGAGCCATTTACCTCTAATGTTTTCTCAAGCTCTGCAAGAGCCACAGCCAATTAGGACCTTCTCTGTCCTTTCCTTGTGCATGTGCGTCTGCATGCAGTGCACATTCATGCGCACATACATGGCTATACAAGAAGGTGCCTGATAACCTCTGACAGTGTAGCCTAACTGTAGCTAAAGCACCTCTCAGGGGGATATCTATGTGTGTGTGTGTGTTCAGGTTCACTATTCTTTCTTTCTATGCACCTTGAGTTTTGACTGCTTGTTGCTCATGCTTCAAAACACCAAGACCAATGAGCTGTTTTTCAAATTAAAAATGTGTGATGACGCATTTCTATCAAGCAGAGCAATAGGTATGTGAGTTATTTTGGTTTTGTTTTCAACAGTAAGACAGTCACACTGGCAACTTTTTGAATTTGCATGTATTCTAAATATAAAGATGACTTTGTGAAGGTGTTAATGAAATTCAAATGTTTTTAACTGTACTGTTAATGAAGAAAATACAGTACTGTGAGTGTAACCCTCACCATGTAAGTACTGTAGGCACTCAAAAATAAAATATGTGTGATAGCAAATAACTAGTGTTAAAAAAAAGTATTTTCAGTGGAACACAACAACAAACAGTGCCTATGCATTGCAACAAAATTCCCCACATATTATTACTCATATATAATGCGCCATACTGTTTATATACAACATATGGATCAATATGTAACATGGACACACCATTAATGCACAGACCGACCAACCAGCTGACATAACTTTTTCAACATATAACTGTAACCTGGAGCATAACCAGATCATGATGGATCTCCTATTGGCTTTTGGACCTAATTGGCTCCTCCACCCTTTCAGTGATGCCGCTGGTCCCTAGAGTGTTGACATATTTGACATGCTGGGGAACAGGTTTCAGGAGAGAGAGAATATAGGCCAGTGCGATACATTCATAGAGATCCAATACAATTAAATGATTTACTTCTCAAAACACAATAGGGCTGCTGAGCCACATGATCACCATTCACATACTCTAAGACATACAGGATTAATTGTACTGGTTTTTTAGAGCTAATGGACTGTCAGATGTCCTTTATACAATATTCCTGGGATGTACAATAATTCCACTACTAGTCAGAGGAGTTTGTGTTTACACTCTGTGTCTTGGAGGCCATTTTGAGCTTCCAGTTAGTATGCTTTATCTTCTGCTGAAAAGGTAAACTATTTATATTTAATCTTCGCTCACTTATGTTTCTGACAGAACCGCACCCAAAGGTCACTGAAGTTCCTGCGTTCATTCCTTTTTTATTTATTGTGGTCCAAACAATGCTCTCCCTTTATTTTTTTTTCCGTGGGAAAAATCCACTGTTTTTTTTAGCATTCTGAGCCGTGTCATTGGTGCATCATGATTAGAAGGTGTTTTGGAATTTATAGTAGTATCAGAGTATGCAAGCCACCAATTTATAGTCATTAACATGCATTAAGGCATGTAAGGCTTCATTATTTAACATTTATTTTACTTTAGGATTTTATCTTTTCCTTAATATGTGTAATGCCCCACTGCCTCTACAGAACTAAAAATCAAAGATAAAACAAACTGTTGACATTTCCAAGAGTTTTCTTTTTGTACGTTGTGTTGCTTTGTGTAGCATCCTGTAAAGCTAGAAGTAATGCTTAAATTTTACGCAATTTGGTACTTTATTCTTATGGTTTTAGCACACGTGTGCCAGCCCAGCACACATGGGATTTTTTTCAGCTTATTTCAGATGTGTCTGTTTAATAAATCAGGGTTGTGATTTCACAGACTGGATCAAATATGAGTGCCAGAACCGCATAAACAAACAGTATTTGTTTGGGTTTGTAATTGGATTTAATAAGCACAGTCTGCAACATGGCATTGTTTTTGTTTAGTCTATGTCATCTCTCTTGGGAGCAGTGTGTTGAATTTAAATGTCACTATTGACTGACCAGCTGCATCAAGTGATTTGGCTTTAAACCCCTTAATTATTGTGCTAATAATGTGAATTAATTACTTAAAAACTGTGTTCCACCTTAATGTGAATAACCTCATGTAAGCCAAGTAATCACAATGTAAAGCGATAGCAGAGCTGCATTTGATCCGACCTGTAATCTAAGTTCTTGTTACTGATATGTTTTCATGGCATTAATTCAAGTAATTCATGCTGATAAATATGTTTTTTAAATAGGCAGTTGTCTGGAGGCATCCAGGAGATTTGATTCAATGAAGTTGTTTGTGTCAAACAGCTGGACAAGCGCTGCATCAGGCAGCTCCGGCGATGTTGTTTTCCTCAAAGCGAGGTGTGACAGATCAGAGACATAAGGGTGTAGAATCCATATGGATGAAAAATGTGTCTGAAGACTGTCACCAGATAGACAGCAAACGGACACAACATCCAGTTTCAGCATCTTGATTTTTATCAAAAAATGCCTTCCTCTATTAAAAAGCATTAAAATTGTCAATTCTGCCCAAGTGGAGTTGACATAACTAAGCTTCCTTGTCATATAAAACTTGACAGTGTCCTTTTCATTGATAGCACCAATTTGGCAACCAGGTGTTATGACCATGGTTGAGTTGTCAGGAGATCCATACCTGCTGAGCAACAGAATGTAAAAGCAGTTTTTGTGATTAACAAGGGTTTGGTAATGTTTTGTTGTAGCCTACCCCCCGTCTTCAGTTATTACTGATATAATATAAAGTGGCCAGGCTATAGCTGGATATTAATATAAGCAACATCATGATAATCAGTCTCTGTCACTGATTTAGAAAATGGCAAACTTAGCATAACCTTGTATAATGATCCCAAAGACTAAACGCACGCACTAAAATACCATAAATCTGCAGATAAGTTTGGAGGGTCTGAATACCGATGTTTCAACAAAAATAAAACAGTGCAGCAACACCAGAATTTATATCCAGACAGTTAAAATAGGAACAAAGTCACCATAAACTCTCAGTGACATCAACCACACACAAGCTCTTAGCCCACACAGGTTTATCAGGAGAGCTGCTGATAAATCATCCCGTTTTTTTCACCTCATTTATTGCCGGCTTTTGTTAACTTGTTAAAGCTGAGCGAGTGTTGGTAGGATACAGGACGGGATGTGCAGCCAGAACAGCCGTCACCTGCCCAGAACGAAGTGCTGTGTCGAGGACGCGCTGCCTCTAGAGAACCCAGCACTAATTACAAACTGGAAGGCACAAACAGATCTGAAATCAGCGCTCCGTGGGTTGGGAAGGGTAGCTTGACAGGGGGACACTGCCACAGCTGAATAATTAAGCTACAGCTCACTTAGAGCACTTTCGCTGGGCTGGATTAGGGCGGAGAGCAAATGTTTGCTTTCAGTTGTTTTACATTAAACCCCAAACCGGATCAATACTGTAAACAATCGACCTCTTATACAAATACATCCTCCCTACAGCTAATGCATATCTGCAGAGCACTATACACATGCAGTTCGTGCGCTTACGCGCGCACACTCAGTAATTCACAGAGACTGACTCAAAGTGTTCGTTTGGAGATGTACAAATAATGCGCGTTAGGGTGAAGCGACAAATAGTCCGACAGAAGCAAATTCACCTTGAAAGTTAATATCTCAGGAATCGCACCCAATAAATCACTTTGTATCACACAGAATGTAGGCTATTAGGTAGGCTGGACAAGAGCGATCCCAGCTGGATAGAAATATTTTTATATATATACCTTAGGGCAATATAGGGAAATATAAACTGACTGAAGCTATAAATTATCTTTTTTTTTTCTTAGTTTGGCACATCACATAGAAAGAAATCATTCTTACCTTCACGCCATAAGTTTGACTGAATCTTTGTTTTTACAGGCACCGACTGTTATATCCAAGAGCATCCACAGTTAGCTCCCACTGTATCCTTCATTTGCTTTGCACATTGTTTACTCTTTACAAATTAACCGAGTCGGAGCAGCGGCTCGGGTGCGAGGCATTAGTACAGGCTGTTAGGGAAAAAACTGCACCGAGAAAAGCCACAAAATTGGCATACATACAAATAAAAATACTAAAACTGCTTTCAAATTGTTAACTGCTTCCCGGTTGTTAGGCGAAAATGATTTTCTTCCGTTTTGGTCTTCAGAGAAGTGAACCAGAGGCTGAAACTATGCGGTGTCCGTCTGGTGTCCAGGAGCTTTACGCACGGAGTTACCTTCGGTACTGACGGAGGCAGGAGACGCGGCGACTGTAAAGAACTGTGGAAAATCGAGGCGGGGTTACATCTGTTTAAATCCCGGTAGGGACGTGTGTTTCCTCTTCTGCCATCAGCATAGGTGAAACATTATATTACCATACGTTTGCCTCACATTTTCCATATTGCACTTTGCGCCACGGGCTGCACTTTTTAGTAATTAGTAAGTAATGGAAAAGGGTACACATGTGAAGTATTTCATAATCTGGTGGTAAGCTGCACGAAATGTGAAAAAGAAATAGTTTGGTAATGACTTCACACATTCGTGTTAGGGCCTGTGATAGTGCACGAGTGCATGACATGGAAAATGGTAATTTAGTGGCAGATTAAAGGAATATGTGAACTGTGGTGGATCAATACACTTATTACAAAATCTCTTTCGCTCTCTCTCTCTCCTCCCCCTCTCTCTCTCTCTACGCTATCTATCTATGTCTATCTCGTTTGCTTTGAATAAAAAAGCAATGATTATGTTTTTTCTCCAATAATAAACCCTGTCGTTATTTAATAACTGACATGTCAGTCCTTTAGAGCTCTGCTGGCTTTCGTTCTTGCCATGTAATCAGGAACCAGTTTACACATGGGATGCGTTGTGAATTGCATTAATTCACTAGCTGGGAGGATAGAAAACCAGTAGTATTGTGTGACCTCAGGACACTGAGAAACAATGTACCATGAATTTCACATCACATCATTCGGCTTCATTTCGACCTGTGGATTTGAGATGCATTAAACAGGAAATTGCACAAAGACAACCAGCCTCAGTCTGTTCATGTGAAATACATTTATAATCCAGGAGAAAAACAGTGTGATTGCTAACTTAACAGTCTTGCATCAGGACCCTCTTTTGACCTTTCCGCCTTGAAAAAGATAGCTGGAGTGTAAATACAATTGCTCTTGACTACATCCCAGGTGTTTGTGAAAGGATACAAAGACTTATGACAGAAATTGGTTTTTTTGTATGAAGTATGTCAGAAATGATACAAGAGCTTTTTCAACTGCTGCACAGATTGTTCACACAATGTAGCGTTGGGTTTCTCTCTATAAGCTGTTTGTTGTGTCTGCATCCTCCTGGGAAGCAGCACAGTGGTGATCATAGAGTTATGTATGTACTGCAATCCTGGAGAGGTTTAGTAATTATTTTCAAAATAACTCATGGATGGTTTTATCTGGTCATTTGAGCGTGATCAACATTTGTTAAAATTTCCAGCGGCTTTACTTTACCTAGCTCTACACCTTCACACAGGTGAGACTGTGTTAAAGCACAACCTGGCTAATATATGGCACAACACGGTATAATCAATAAAGCACCTTGTTCTCATTAATGAGTGAGAGAGCACTGAACAGTTCTATACTGTCAGGGTCTCTCAGTGGGATTAGCTGAGTTTAGCTTTTTATCTTTGAACTATATTCATTTGACAGTGACATAGGATAGTAATGAAAGACTGTAGACAAAGAAACATACTCAGTTGAAGAAACAATGTAATTAATACCAAAATCATAAGTAAAGTAATAGTAATTTATCACTGGCATAAATGTGGCAAAAAAGGATATTTTATATTGTGTATTTCTTGTAGTACTATACTTTTTCTTCACTAGCTTTCATGCCAAAGGAAAAAAAATGCAGTTTTTATTCCACAACATTTATCTCATGGCTGTAGTTGCAAATTACTTTGTTTACAGTCAGCATGAGATAAATGAAATAAACCTTTTGAATGCAAGACTGTTACTTGGAATGGAGTTTTACTGTAACATTGTGATATTGCTGATGTGATGTAAGTAAAGGATCTGATTACTACTTACTGGGTCCATTTTTGGTAATTAGCTAAACATAATGTAAAGATATGTCTGGAGAGATCGATCTTAAACAGATATTTAATGATAAGCTTTAAGTATAAGGATCTTTATCATTATTTTGCCTTCATATTCTGTAATCATTCAGGCAGAAATCCACTGGGGCAGAGGGACAGCCTACATCTTAGATCCCCCATAATGCCACTCACTATAGATTTATTGTATTCTGAGTATTGTTTTTTCCCTACTGCAAACCCTCTCAAGCCACTATTATTCCCTGGTGTTATTGCTTTATTTTCTTCAATGTAAAACCCAGTTGGACGCAACAAGAAACTTCCCCTCTAGGCTGCTAATCCATTCTGGGATATGTAGGAAACAAGTAATTGAGAGTAAGAAACAGAGGCAGAGGTAACATACTGTGATAAATTACAAAACCCAAAATCTTCACAATGGATGAGATATCTCACATTAGTGATACAACCTAAGTGCAGAACTGTGGGAAGAAGCCCTTACAAGGACATCTGTACTCAAGCAGAGAGCCAAATCACAGTTTAAACTTTCTCACTCATTCACACATACACACACTGCATACGCCCATACAGTACACACACAGACATGCACTGTCCCCAGGCTTGTTGTGGGAGGCAGAAACACACCTAACTGCTGACTGCCATAAGGCAACATTGCAGCCTGGTGCTGTCTGATATGGCCTCTATTAACTTGAGTTGATGAGTGGATGTTGGCAGAATGCTAAATAAATCACAGCGACTTAGATGAAGGTGTTCAGTTCATGCTACTTTACACACTGGCTTCACCCTTGTGTCATGCTAATGAAACATTCCACAATCCACCAAGGATTTCTGTCAGCCAACGGATCCACAATTTTGCATATAATCTTAATGTCAGAGGGTAGGGGGTAATTGGCATTCACTTTTAGATTCATGTTGAACAGGACTTGGAGAGACAGATTGCAGATTCTAGACACACAAGCTCCTCTCTCTGCCGGGCCAAGGCACAGAGCCACCACCAGTGAGCGGATGCCGACTTGAGGTGAGCCAGGGAAAGGCACAGAGCTGGCAACAAGGAGGACACTACTGTGACACAAAAGGCTCTCACTCCCTCTTTCACTCACATGAGCATTTACATTTTTGCAAAATATATGAAATGTTTATAAACTGTGATGCCTTGTTACTAATTAAACTTCCTAATAGTACATGCATATTTTGATTTTAATAGATGTCTGTATTTTTAATGCAAAGATACCAACCATGTTGGGGCACCCGGTTATCTCAGTGGTTAGAGCTGTCGACCCATGTACCAAGGCTGAGTGGTGTAGCGGCCCAGGGTTCGAATCCGA
>NW_023340257.1:14973742-14978197 GCF_004916995.1 Morone saxatilis | reverse complement strand
AAAATATACTTAAAAAAAAAAAACAAGATACCAACCATTTCATGGTTCCAGCTTCTCAAATGGGATGATTTGCTGCTATGACTTTATTTTTAAATTATTTGGGGGTTTGTACATACTTGTTAAAGGAGTCACTTTGGACTAATTGTTACAGCATTTCAGATTTTTTACTAACCATTGAATAAATGGAAAATAATTAGCAGATTAATCCATAATATAAAAAATATATTTAATAATAATTAAAAAAAAACTCTGCTCATACATCATTATGCACAGTGAAGCTCAAACTTCAATCAGTAGGAACAAGAAGAAATGATTGAGTGGAGGTGATTTTCCTGATTATACCTACATAGTTTTACTTAATTGACATTTTCAATTCAGGAATTTTACTTGTATTAGTATTTTTACAGTGTGGTATTTGTACTTTTACTTACAGGTAGTAAATAATCTCAATACTTCCCCCACTATTGCCATTGAGTAAGATCCTGAAAGTGAATCATATTTCATGCACCAGCAGTCATCATTTTATAGTTGACATCATCATTCTATAATTAATTTATGATATTACCACTGTTAGCACCAAATAAGCATGGGTGACATTCCGTGCTTGGGTTTGTTCCCTGGCTGGCACTCACACTATAACCTGACTATGTTGAATGAGACAGTAAGATAAAGAGCCAGAGAGTTTTGATTGCCAGTTTGGAAAATTGTGATGACAGCAGAGGTATGACAGAGAGGTGTTAAAAAGAGATGAAGACAAGGAGAGAATACCTGGATGTGAGAGATTTACTAGCAGCTCCCTGTCCTACAGGGAGAGTGGGGCATTTGAAGGATAAGGCAGGTAATATTCTGTACTCTTCTTGTCGTGAGCACATCCTCATTTTAAAAAAAAGAGCAACTATCAAGTGTTGTCTGTGCTGCCAAAGTCATTTCCTCTGTGCTATACAGATCCATTGTTGTCCAAAAACTCTTGAAAACATCAATGAATGATGTTGCCTTTTTAGCTATGCTAGTACAATCTCAGTTCGGTCGGTTGATCCACAACTTTGGCCCATACTGAATATCTCAACAATGATTGGATGATTGCCCCGAAATTTGGTATAGACATTCATGGTTCCCAGAGGGTGAGTTCTAATTACTTCAGTGACCATAAAAAGGTAAAACTTAGCTTACGTGCTGTATCTGGGCAATTACCTAATAGATTTTGGCAACATTTGCCACAGACATAGACAGATAATGACTTTCCCTTCAAGGGATTTTTGGTTCAGAGTAGAATGAAGAGAAGAAATTCATACATTCATGATCCCCACGGGAATCATTTTAATAACTTATGTGATACCCTCATGTTACATTTAGCATCTTTATCAGGTAAAAATTTTAATTTGTACAATATTGGTTAATGACCAAATATCTCCAGAACTACCATATTCGCTCAGCTGCACTTTGTTTTGTGCTAATGAGCAAATATAAGCATACTAACTACTAAATATCAGTATGTTTGGATCGTCATTGTGAGCATGTTACATCTTGCTGAAAGCATCGCTGTGCCACAGTGCCGCTAGCATGGCTGTAGACTCTTAGTCTTGTTTAAAAATTAAACTAAATATTTGTGATCTATTTTTAAAGATTATGTCTGCAGTGAGAACAAATAGGCTTTGGACTGAGTGCCACAGACGGGGTAGGGAAGCCGAAAAGTACTGAGAGGCAGAATTACAAATTGCTGGCTTTAGTCTTTTTATGGGAATTCAGTGACAATAGGAAAACCATAAAATAACAGCAATCGCATACCTTTGTAATAAGAACATGATATAAACACAACTGAAAACCAAACTGTCTTCTTCCAGCAGTAGAAGCTGCTTGGCCTCGAAAAACATAAAACAGATATATTGAATGTGGTTTTAAGAGAGAATCACAAAGAATGAGAGAAGACAGAATGACAGAAAATAAAATTAAACTAAACTATAAAATAGCAATAGGTACTTTAAGGGAATATACATGCTAAAATATAAATGTATTAATGAGAAAAGCACCGAAAACCACAGAAAACTGAGCGCAAATCTGCTAAACAACATCAAAGCCAGATGTTTAGTGTAAGAGAAAAAGAAATGGAGAGAGAAAGAGGGTAAAACAGGAAAATAAGACTAAACTATAAAATGTTGATAGTAAAATGGATTTAGATTACAAAATCTAAATTAATTAGAAGGAAAACCACTGCACGCCCCAGAGATTGGCTGGAGAGCTACTACAGATACTGAATTAACTTGTATGCTTAAGTAATACGAGTAATTAGGCATTTGAGACTATAAAAAAAAAGATGTAACCAATGTCAACAGGAAGAAGCTGCTTTCTGCAGGCAGGATTTATGCTTATTTCATAAGCCTGTTTACAGTAATTGTGCCATTCCTGTGCAATGTGTGATTGAACTCATTACATGGGAGAGAAGCGTTACAGCGGTCATAGCAACTTTCCATCTTGTTTCATTGTTACATTTTATCAGATGCTACAGTGTGGCAGGTAGGGGGTAGTCGGAGGAAGCGAGAGAAAATGTCCTGAATGAAATATAAGTGGAGGAGGAGGAGGAGCGGTAGGGTAAATTATTGATGCTGGATATTTTAAAATCTTATCGGCCCTCGTTTCATTGCTTTGTGATTGCCAGGTACTTAATCTTGGTCCGTGAAGAGAATCAGATGCAAATTGTTCTTTGTCAGAACAGGGAGACAGAGGAGTGTTAAGGCAGAGAGAACAGAAAATTGTCCGGTAATTGTGAAGCTCAAGGTCACTCGTTGCCGAAGCTGCCAGCCGAGCAGCATGTGAACAGTAAGATGAGGCACTGTGGAGTTGCCTTTGCATTCACAAACAAGCTTGTTAGCCTTATGGCCGCCCATGACTGAGTACAAAGAGTGTTTGCCTGCAATGAATTTGTTGAGATGCTTTCATGTATCCTGTTCCCACTGCTTGGAACTGATTGTAGTCTGATTTTAAAACTTGAAATGCTTTTCCCTTGGTGGGTTTGAAGTGATTACGCACAACCCAGTGGTCAGATGGAAAAGTAGCTGTTTACAGTTTGATTAAATCCAAAATCAATTCATATTTTTGCCTTTCTTTGCATTTATCTGTTGGATTTAAATTGTATTTTTGCTCACGTAAAGTGTTGTACATTATCATAATAAATAGATAGAGATTTATCTCCCCTATACCTACATTAATTAGGCAAGCAGTAAAGAAAACAATATGGCAGCTTCATGGCTAATGGAAGGGAAGGTTTAATCATAGTTGAACCTCAAGATGGAGCAGACAGCCTATTCTACAGATAAACAGCAGATAAAAAAAGAACCATAAAAAAGACTGCACAACATAAACAATCCTACCTTGTGCACCACATTGCTGTTAATGGCAGCAGCCCTGTGGTATGTGACTGACTTTATTGGCTTTATTGTGCTGCAGATTGAATAGCTGCCTCCCTTCAGAGGCTTCACTGGTGGTTTAATCATCTTCATGTGGGCCCAATACCACAGAGGGACACATGTCATGTTATATTTTAGTATAGTAAAAGACGCCACAGTGGGACATATGGCATCTCATATTTAATAGCTGAAAATAAGCAGGACATTTTATTTCTGTGTATATGATTATTAAAGGAATAGTTTGAATAGTTTTAGGGAATATGCTTTTTTGCTCTCTTGTTGAGATCGGTCTATACAACATGAAGCTACAACCAACAGCTGGTTAGTCTAGTTTAGTATAAAGAATAGAAACAGGTGTAAACAGCTAGCTTGATTAAAGGTAACAAAATCATCCTACCAGTACCTCGCCTGATTTTACAGTCTTCACTGGTTGCCAAGACTCAATCAAATTTACAATTTAACAAACAAGTTAAGTCAGCTTTAAAGGTGCTGGTAGGCAGATTTTGTTATATTTGGAATGTTTCCAGTCTTTATGCTAACTTAAGGTAACTGTCTCCTGGATCCAGCTCGATATTTAAAAAAGCATTTGTGATCTTCTACAGCAATCTTACTCTCTACAAGAAGAATAGTGTATTTCCCAATTCCCAAAAAAACTGGTACATTTGTTAATGTAGGAACATTGTAATGCACATGTTAACTAACACATCTTATTTAACATAACCATTAGAAGATAATCAAGGTTTTAACACAAACCCACTGCACAAGATTCTCCACTTTGACCCTACTAATGCCAGTGTAGGCTTATATTTTCACCCTGCACACTACTACTACAGCTGCTGATGCTTCTGCTTCTGCTTCCACCCACGCATATAGAGGACCTCATTCACTGAGATTTTGCTTTGAACACTGACCTGCATGCATTGCTGAGAGAACAACCAACAGTTTTGAAATCCCAGAGTCACATAATCTGTCCACTGGTCTTCAACCATACACCCATGTTTGTGACCAACTTTGCAATCCAGTGAGAGGAAAAAAGGAGAATACAGCTGAATGG
>NW_023340257.1:14962203-14973642 GCF_004916995.1 Morone saxatilis | reverse complement strand
GGGAAAAAGCTGCACACATACGCCATTTCTTTTGAACATTTAATTTGAACATTTTTAACCCCAGTAGTGTGCTGCTTGCAACTTCCCCCTATCTTCATGCTAATGCCTCATTATTGTCAACCTCTGCCCAAAAGAGCATCATTCTCCTTTACAGCTGCAGTGGCTGAGGGAAATATGCTGCAACAGTCTATAATACACTTCTACATACAGTACTGACAGTAACGATTAAGCTACAAAGCTTTAAACTAAAACGCTTGTTAATTTCTCTGCTCCCAGCTGGGGCAATGCTTCTTAGCATTTGGATGCACACACTTTTTTCAGCACTAAATCCTGTTCTATTTGATGAGCCATCATTCTTGCTTATAAAGAAAACAGCAAAATTCAAAAGAAGTAATTTTTCTTCTGTTCAGCATGAGGAATTACTTCTGTTATAGCTGACTACTTCAACAAAAGTTAAGTGATTTGGTACACGCTTGGCATCACTTGATGAAGAGGGAAAAGTTTGAATCGAGACTATTCTAGTTTTCAGGAAAAGTTTGGTCCATCACAGAAAGCAAGAGACAAACAAACAACAAAGGAGACATGAAAGAATAGACAGACGGATAGATGGGAGGCTGATGGGGTGGAAAGCTTGGCGGACGGACATACAAACAGAGAACCTCGGGTAATGAAGGCGACAGGAGTTGAAGTGCCCTCAGTAGCAGGAGGATAAGGATCTTTATTTTAAAGAAGCCAACTCTTGACTATAATTGGGAGGCAGTGAGTGCTGAGAAGTGAGTCTATGATGTGATCATTAGCCCAATTGTGGAGGTTTCCTCCTGAGTGAGAGAGGGGAAAGAGAAGGAGAAAGGACAATGAGCATAGAGATGGCAAGACAAGTAAGCCCGAGAGGGAAGGTTTTTTTTTAGACCAGCTTAAAGGTACCAACGTGTAAAATCACAAGTGTCTGGATGGAGAGATGGAGGAGGGAGGAAGGTAATGGTCAGTGGTTGACAGAGGTGGGAAATACCCAAGAATAATCTCAACCAGGACACACACTGACACTCCATCCACTAAGCTGTGAGGAGTAAAGGTAGAGTGCAACAATTCATCTCTGTCAGGAAGAGCTGTGGGGAGCATCTGGTGGTCCTTGTGCTGGATTGTATGGCAACATGAGAAATGGGGCTATTGGTGCTCTGCTGCTATACCTGGTCTCAGTTTGGTGAAGGCAGTGGCCAGATACTGTTTGAGAGATGGATGTCTGAGTGCAGATCAAAGGGATGTGCTTTCTCAGTGTGCCAACTTCATTTGTCGGGTGAGTAGTATCGGCTTTAACACCACAACAAAAGACTGAAACCACTGCCAATCACATTAAATTTCTCGGTACCACTTATTGCATTAAGTGCCTTTTCCTGCTCGGGAATCTACATGCAGCACAATAAACACAGGCAGACAGAGTAATTGCTGGCTGAAAATGTGTGTATTGCAGGTTGGCCTTGGGTACTGACAGTCACAGCGGTGGGCTTGGTAGTGGATACTGAGAAAGGTACTGTAGTTGCAACTGTATATTATACACTAAGACCACTTGTGCAGTTACACATTACACACTATTTGTTTCAGTAATGACCAGCAGAAGGGATTACAGTTTATAGTTTAGTGATTAAATTCTAGTTACTAAACACTGCCATGCTTGATATTCAGGCAGACACATTACTTTGACAATGATATCAGTTTGGTGTCTGCTTTAAGTGGAGAGGGTGCTGTGTAACTTTTTAGCTTAGCACAAGCTGGAGGTGTGGGGCAGCGATTTGCTAACATTAGCTACTAGTAGGCGTACATTTAAGATTCACCTTGTTTTGTTTGGGGACTGCCCATTGTTCCAGCAGCCTATTATTCCGAAACCCCAATAGTCTGAAAATGTCAAATTGGGCCGAAAGCCCATTTGTCGAACAGCAGGTTTAACCTAAAAACAAAAGTTCACTAAAATACACTCCTCGGACGTGCAGGAAAGGACGAGTCAAGGGACCTTCATTGTCATGGTAACAATAATAATCACATGGTTAATGTTGTGTAATTGTCGAAGTTTGCTTGGGTTACTACTACTACTTTAGGAAAAGATCATGGTTTGGGTTCAAATGAGTATGTTAGTTATTTCAGTTAAGTTACATATGTAAATTTGTGATACCAAAGTGTGTACTCAACAATGGTCCAGCAGGAAATGGGTTTTGGTTTTCAGAATAACGTGTCGTCAGACAAATAGGCTTTCTTTCCGATGGGACATTTTTCAGATTACTAGCGTTTCAAAACAATGGCCTGCTGAAACAATGGTATGGCACCATTTTGTTTAAATTAAGGGTGTGTGAATGCTGCACCCAGCAACTTCTCGATGAAGACTGGACTTCTTAAGTGCTGAAGTGTGCAGTCAACTAATGTCTTGTTTTCTTTTTCTACACTTAATATGTGACGTGTGGGTCTTTGAGGTTGGTTAAAGGCACCTTTGACGGAGCTAGGCCGAGTAAAGTAAATGACTAATATACAGTATAATGAGCAATTGATCACTAAACACTAAAACTGTGATTCTGAAACACACCACCCCACAAAACTGTAGTTCTAGTAATTTTTATTCTGCTAGATTCATTGCCATCTATCTCCCACATGAAGGTCCTCTGCCCTTTACCGCTTGGCAGAGCCATAGACTGTCAGATCTTGCCACCTGACCACAGTGCCCTTCTCTAATTAGTTAAAAGGGAATCCACTGCTCCAGCTAAATATTTTATATTGTAGTGAAGGTCACAGCGAAGCTCTGTATGGGATGTTATTTGAGAAAATGCTTTAATTTATGCTTGCAATTATCAAAGCCAGGCACTGTGACTGAAACAGGCCTCATTCTGCATTACTTGAGGAAAAATAATGAAGAGAAAGGCCTGGGAGCACAGACCTCTGTGAATGTGTCAGCAAACAACAAACGCATGAAGGATGGAGAAATGAACCGTGTCTAAAACAGTCCCTCATAGACAGTTCGCCCAGCATATTCCACACATTCTACATCACAGGGAGTCAGTGTAACTGAAGCATGCACAGGACGAGTCAAAGGCCATACATTGATTTTCACGACAGTGTAATGGCTGCACATACAGGTTTAGACTTACCTGCTTACATTACAGCATTGCTCTTTTTGGGCCTCACTCCTTTCATGTCTGAGCTTGGACTGTTCTTATTCACAGCCTCACAGCAGGAGGAATGTACTGTGCTAATGCTCTCTGCATCTGGATTTTTAGGATTTATTCATCACCCCAAAACACTGAGAAGCTGTGATCTGTATTTACATAAGGAGTCTGGACCAGGCAAGAGGTCTCCTTGCCCAGGGTGTGTTGGTGTTCCCAAGTGCTGTCTGCTCTGACTCTCGACACGCATCCTCAGGCATCCTATGTACTGCTTGTATTCGTCCATGGAGCCTGTCAACTTCAAAACTGTCATGCCGCTCTCTCTTTCTCACTCTCTGTCTCTTTCTTTTCTTTCTTTTGATCTCTCTTTCCCTTCTCACTTCATCATGTGGTACCTCCACAGTCACTGTCATCTTCGAGCAGAAAGTCATCTTTTTATGTCTTGCCTTTTTCTCTCTCCCTCCTCTTATCTCCTTCTTTGCGCCATCTTTACAGTGCTGCACTATCTCTTTATATTGAGTGTATTATGTCTTCTCACGTATCAGCATTTTTTGTCAGAAGTTTAATGTTGCACTGAAGTTAGCACGTCCACTGGGAGAACTCAGAGTAGAGTCATTCATTTGCTTGTGTCAGGAAATTAATTTTCAAAATTTGTTTTATAAACCTATATGTGTGTACGTGTGAGTGTGTGTGTGTGTGTGTGTGTGTGTGTGTTAATAAGTCTTTAGTGTCCTTTTTGATTGGTGCATAATAGCATTCAACAACCACAGTTCTTCCGCTGCCATATGAATGCTGTGAGCCAGGAGAGGATGGGGTAAAGGATGCAGAAAGTGCATTCAGAGAGATAGGAGGAGAAGAGAAAGAGGAAGATAAGAAGATGGGATGGGCAGGGGGCCAAGGGAGGAATGAAAAAGAGACACAGGCTAGGGGGAGGCCATGAATAATATGAAATGACACCACAAAGGAAAGATCTGAAGTACCCTGCTGTCTCAGTGCTATAGGGGATACAGTTTTAAAAGAAAATTGCTTTGGATTTAAACATGCATTTTTTTTTTTCATTCAGGAATTTATTCACTTGTAATCAAGTACCATGACACTCCACAGGGATCTCATACCATAAGCACTGCAGCTCCAAGTACCATTGCTTATGTGTGCAAACAACTTTGTGTTTTGTACTCTAGCAGCAGGTTTAATGAGCAGATCTGGGCGACTACTGCCTTTGAAATATTTAGTGATGTAGTTTTTAAAGGCAGATGTACAGTACTGAGTACTGCAGACTCACAGGTCTGCAGGGCACAAAGGGATTTGGAGTGTTTGTGGCAATGCTTGTTCTCTCTGTCCCTCTGTGATAGTGCAGTTTGATTGGCATGTGTGTTTGTGGCCGTGTTTATGGTGTGTTTGAGTGTGTACTGCATGTGTGCGTATGCTGGTCTGAATCTGCTGGAATGACTGGTGACAGAAGTCCTTACTACTTAATGTGTTATTGACTGTCACTCAGTGGGACCTTCACAACCATCACAATCAATTAATGTGTCTCAGTGAGGGTTGATTTCAAGGGCAGCATGGACATGTGAAGAGTAATCCGCTCACATTATATTGGTGGTGTTATATGGTGACTGATCACGTGCTGGTGGTGTTATATGGTGACTGAACAGACAATTGAGGAAATAAGAAAAATCTCAAGGTGGAAAAACTGTGGAAGAAAAAAACGCTCAACCATTCATTTTATCAATGCAGCGGTGGACATAAGAAGCTGTGAACATGTGTTATCAGATGGGACAGACTCAGAGAAATAACAGTGATCTGTTTAACATGCAAAACCTGAGAGCATTTAAGGACATTGAATCAGCAGTATATACTGTAAGTGTCTACCTTCTATAATCACTGCTCATTAATACTCTATCCCTCTCTCTTCAAAAAGTACAGCATACCACAAGTTCTCCAGCTAATGAGTTAAGATTTTGTGGAGGTACCAGCTAAGTTTAAAGTTATGTTCAATTAGATTGAATGTTTTAACATTAGTCTTATATCTTATAAGACTGCAAAATTATTTTTAAAATTGTGAATGATTATAAAGGACTTTGAGGTAGTTTTAGTAAAGAACTGTAGCTACCGCATGTGCTTCTCTGAAATGTTTACCTGGGTTACTTGGTTACTATTTTCTCTTACACCAGCATTATGATGAGTATTATTATTATTATTATTATTATTATTATTATTATTACATTATTATTTTGTTTTATTACTTTGGTTTAATTTTCAGTGTGTCTAGATTGAACCATGGGATGACAGAGCACTCTTCCATGCACAACTGTAAAGATGGCAAAGCAAAGGCCCCACTGTGCAGTTTTAAAAAGTAAAGAGAAATGTGGTCATGGTTTTGCATCACAAATGCTGGTCTTACAATGCACTGGGAGACAAGTCCACTGATGGTCGGGTGAAAGCTTCTACAACATTCATCAAAGTAAAGAAAGTAAAAGAATTTAGGGCCGAATTCCCACAATGTGACTACCACTATGACCAACTTGGTCAACGCAGATAGATGATGCAAGATGATGAAATGTCTTGCCTGCTTCTACTTTCTGTGAAACTTTCTGTTTCTGTGCTGATCCAGCATACTATGAAAGATCAGTTGTTTGAGCATAATGGCTAGTTAGCTAGTTTGCCAAGTGAATTATGTCATTATCTGTCCAATTTAGTGCTGTAAAATGCATTACATCCACATGTTACACTTCTTTGTAGCATTTCAAACACTGCCATGCTCACACAGAGGACATATTCATAGACATTTGTTACATTTGTGCAAGGTTCTGAGTTTAACAACCTACTTCGGGATTATCTTTCATAAGGCGACTGTACAAACCTTTTATAAGTGCGTAGTCTCTTGTATTCAGGACAACAGACAGGAAAACAATGAAAGACATGCACATCCTTTTAATATTTTTAGGGCTTTTATCAGTGACATTTGTAGCTGTATTTGGCACAACTGGTGTCCTGTAATGCCAGCTGTTGAATGGCCCCATTTAAGCAGCTAGAGATGTTAGATGCTTTGCTCATGGGCACATTTGTTGCTTGGCAACAGGGGAATGGTAAGCATCACCTCAACCCCCTCCCCACTGGTTCTTCTTGAGCATCTGTGATTTTAAACCAATGCACAGCTCCAACATTAAGGCTTCCACCAGCCCTCACTGTTGATTCTGCAGAGCTGTTAGCAATCACTGAGGTCTATTAAGAACACGGTCGACCAGCCTTGTGCTTTCTTACCAAGCTTTTCCTACTCTATTTCCAGCCATTCCTGTTTGTACATATGAAAACCTCAGGCCTGTAGATCTGAATCTATTTATATTCATCTTTATACTGTTTCTGGCATTTCATAATTTGAAGCTTCCCACACTTCCCACAGTGAACCTCCGTTTTCAGTTTGGCATTAGTATGTACTTGCACAAACTATTAGAAGATAAATATCCCTGGAAGCAGTAATTTTCCATGATGATGATATTTAGACGTATTTTTTAGGGGATGTGAAAGTGTTCCAAGTTTGCCATTGAAAAATAGATGTCAACAGTCACAGCGAGAGCCTCTGTAAGGCTGGGAGCTTTTGTTCATAATTTTAAAAGAGGAGCCACCCCAGTTCACCAAGAGACTATTTTTCACTCTATGAATATAAAGAAGAGTGAAATACCAAGAGACCAATTGGTAATTTACTCTGAAATCGTGGATGCTAATATATGAGCCCACAGACATACACAAACAGACACAGTAATAGTAGGAAGTGACTTTGTGTTGTCTATCACTCCTGATGAGCGAGAAATCACTGGCAAACTATTGAGTTTGTTTTCTGAATAGGTATTCACTTCAGTGACATGCATATCTGCTTCTCCATTTCTGCTTTGAATTTTTTGCTTTATCCTCTGGCTTCCCCGGTGAAGAGAGAAAAGTACACCGTATAATTCATTATGTGACTGGGGAGACTAATATATTCAGTCTGCTTGTTATGACAAGATTGAAACAAGAGCAGCTCCCACATAACTCAGTTTTTTTGCCAGGAAATTAATTTACTGCAGGACAAATATGTGTCATGCAGTGTGCGTGTGTGTGTGTGTGTGTGTGTGTGTGTGTGTTTCTTCCATCACCCTCAATTAAGGCAGCCTTCTACAACTAAGTCATTATGTTTGATGGAAAATGAAGCACAAATCAGAAATACAACTAGAATACCTGGAAAACTGAATTGTCTTAAGCCCCTTGTTTATACTGTATGCTCCTATTCTCTCTCTGTATATATCAATCACAGTCACTGAACAGAGACAGACTTATGTGCGCCATTAGGAGACCCTTAGGAAATGAATTGCTCTTTTAAAATAAAAACAAATCCTAAGACACATGCAGTTTCTGTAGTGATTTTGCCCTGAGTCAAGGTTGAATGGATAATCAGCTCCATTATGGGTCATGTTCTTTATTTTATATTTGTCAAAAATAGACCTTAATCAAGAGAAGTAGAACTGAATTTGCTGCTGCCATGTGTCTCATTAGTCCTAATTTGAAGTCCCTAATCACATAATTCATAGTTGGCTCTGTAATTGTAAGATATTATTTACACTACACTCTGTTATTATTTCTTATCATTAACCCTTGTAAGTTTAACACAGAGGGTTTGCTTTTGTGTCATCCTTTGTTTCTAGCAAAGTGTAAAATTTATGTCCACAGGTTAATTGGTTCGGGACAGCTGCTAAAAAGCAATTTGTCTACAACTGTCGGAAAAGCCTCGCCTCAGTCAAGGTCCATTCTAGTATTCAATCACACCTTTTCTCTGCTGGTTTCCACAGTTGCACAGCACGTAACCCGATCCAATTCAACCTAGATCAAATTCACTTGGTTAAGTGATTTTTATGGTGCGGCGTAGGTCAAATTCACTAGGGGAAGTAAATTTGATCTACGCTGCTGAGAGGTGCAACAGAAAGGTGCTGTTAGGGAAAATGAAGTGGGTTGGGTGGAGAGACTGTGGTAATGATGCTGTCAGTTTTCTTTTTCTCTCTACTTCTCTACGTCTTTTATATTGAATCGGGCTTGTTTGTCTCATATATGCATCATCATACATTCTACTTTCTTTTTATTCTCCCAGTTAGTATTTGTATTCACTTTTGGTCTAATTTTTAGCTTTGCTAGTGGTGTTAAAAACATTTTTTTTTGTCCAGAATTATGTATTATGGCCACATTCCTGCAAAACGAATGGCATTCCCATCAGGGTCATCTTTACTTTGTGTTTAGTACTATTTAGAAAATGTTAGTTGAAATGGTTAACATGGTAAACTCTTCCCACTGTGAGCATGCTCAGATGCTGATGTTATCATTTAGCTCAAAGTACCTCTGTGCCCATGGACCACAGAACACAACAGGGGCGTCCGTAATTTCAAGGCACGCAGAGGATGTGGGGGCATATGCGTTGAAATAGACATAGGCTGGTACTGAGTAACATTACAGAACAACTTTTTTACCGCCATATCAAAACAACCACAAAATCAACCTTATATTCATTATTCTCTTAAGTCAGAACTCAGAAGATATACATGTTGTGAAGTCCTTGATAATCAGTGCATATGAGTCCCACTGACTGCAGGCAGCAGTAAGTGGGAGTAGGTAGCAGTGGCCAATATTGTTTGGTTCATTTAAAGTACAAGCTTTTAGAAAAAAACAAGGATGCATTTCAGGCTTTTATTTGTAAAAAAAAAATGATCATGATATATATTGTTATATCTTATCAGACGCCAAAAGTGATCCACTTGTGGTCAATTATGTATAACAGAATACAATTCACAAAATTATCTGTAGGATCTGACTGGCCACAAACTCACTGTGCACTCCACCACAACAAACACTAACATGTTTTCCTTTTCCATTATTACTGCTACAACATTTTTTAATGTGTTTGGTTTGGTTTCTGAATAAAAGCTACAGCACAGTGTAATAAACCGCAAACTTACCTTCTGAATTTAAAATTTTAAAACCTCTTTTTTTTTTTTAATCCCCATCCAACACCTAAATATCCTATGCTTTACTATGCAGCCCAATTTGATTCCAAGGGATATATTGTATGTATGTACTGATGTTGTCTCAATACATACATACAATATATCCCAACAACATGGCGATGGACCTTTGGTTCAACATTCCTATCTTTCCACTGATGTAACCTCCTGCGTCTTGCTAACAGTTCCTCCCGTTTCACAACCTTTGACAGAGTTAAGACAGATAAGGTCAGCTGTTCCCATTGATAGTCAACTGTAGGCATGTGAAAAGGAATACTCCAGTGACTCCAGCTATGCTGTGTGGTTTTGCTATTGATCCAGTGTGTTCATTAGTTGCTTCTCCAAACTATTAGTTAAGTCACAGAGGATGATCACATTCATCTCTGCCAGATAAGCTTGAACGCTTAATCAAAGAACAGAGGCCAAACTGGGAATTATGTAAATAATACCAACTCACAGAAGAAATAATAACAATTTTAAAGCGCTTAAAATTGTGGATAAACCTTCCTATGTCCTATGAACACTGTGTTAACTGATCCCAGAGGATATTGAGTATCTTTGCAGATGGGATTTATTGTTAAAATAAGGGTCTCCTACCTCGCATAAGATAGCAGCAGAGAAGAACAGCTGTTATTTCTCACTGCCTATCTAGGCCTATAACTTTATCCTCCATAGATTGAACCTACTGGTGTGAGAGGGAATTGAAGAGTTTAATTAATTGGGTTTTGATCCATGGCAACAGTGATGTAAGTCTCTGGTTGTGAGACACGAGTTATTATTTTTAATGACTGCCCTTGAATGAGGCAAGCATGTGAGCATTCTTGGCTGAGGAGCGTGTGTGCATTTATAGCCGTGGGGGTAAAATAACATTTATCAGACATGGTGGAGCTCTCTAACTACTAGTGTCAAGAAGGATATCTACTGGCTTGGCTGCTGCACGAAAGTAATGTAATAAAGCAAGCTTGTCAGAGGTCTGGCAATGCCTTTCCTTTTCCCCTTATCAACTTTTGACTACACAGCATAATTAGAAATCTTGGAAAATCCACAGGGCTAATTTCCCCGTCCTCCACTTTTGTTTAATCAGGTTTGACGATGTTTCATTGCCAGTGTCTCTTCACCCTGGAAACAATGCTGCAGTTAATATAACAACACGCAGTAAATTTTAATCCAAATCGACCAACCAGTTGTTGATTGATTAGATGAAAAACCTGCATCTCAGGCACAGTTACCTTTGAATTCAGTCAGCCTGCGATGTAATGTTCTGCTTTGTGTCACTTTGTGTGCAGGGCCTCAGGTGTGGCTAAACACACAGCAGTGATTTAGCACTTCTCTGGCAGCCAGGTGTTCATTTCACTAACAATAGAGCTGCGACGTCATTGTGCTATGGGCCAGCTCCATCCTCTCATCACAAATTAGAAAGCGGGGCCCAGTCACTGCCTCGCTTCCGAGTCTGACTTGTAAATGGTCTTTTTATTTAAGGCATCCTCTTTGTCTCGCTAATCAAAGATGCCTCTTGTTTGAAATGCGGGTGAATGAAATGGAGGATGGGATGATGGATAGTAGAAATGGATGGGAGAGAGGAAAGGTTAAGGTATACGGTGAAAGGGTTCCTGTTTAATTCATGGATTCAGTTTTGATTAGGAGTTTTGAACAGCTGGCGTTTTTCATATGTTACCTTCTTTTTTATTCAGCATCAGCCCTCCGTGACAAACCTTATTGTGTGATAACGCAGACAACAAATACAATGCAAAGGCTTGAGTTCAGTGATTTATTTGGGAAAACACACTCTAGATAAGGGAAACATCCCATATCGGCTACAACATTTGACTAAAGCCATTGGCAAAATAAACACGTACCTGTGTTCTGCACGCAGTAGGTGAGCAGAGGTATGGCAATGCTTGATCCATGTTCATGAAATGATGGTGATGATACTGTGGCTGACAGCAACAATCCTCCATATGGTTTATTGTTGATTCTACATCTACTTACAGGTCTACTGCATCTGTTGCTGCATTCAGAGTTTGTACCAGATTTAAAGAAGAATCAAATAAACAAAAGGATCTTGGTGGCTGGGAGAAAAAAGACACAGCAGATTAGAAAAGGCACAATAGGTTTGAGGAATATTTCTCTAAATAAATCTAAATATCTCTAAATATCACACATGTGTGGAATGACAAGACGGCGAAGAGAGACATATGCACAATCATATGCATTACATTAATGCACTCCCGTCTTCTGTACAGTCTTCTTATCTTTTCTTATCTTTCTTATCT
>NW_023340257.1:14920095-14962089 GCF_004916995.1 Morone saxatilis | reverse complement strand
CCTACCTGGCAATAAATCTGATTCGGATTCTGATTCGGATTCGGATTCTGATCAAAAGAGACAGAAGGTGAGGAAACTGAAATACCCAGCAGACCACTTGTGTTAAAAAAAGGAGCTTTGATGGATTACATGACAGTAAATGAATATTCCTGAGAAGATAGGCGTCTCATTCAGTAGTCAGGAACAGCTCTCTATTTGTCACCTCTTTGCTCTTCTTTATGCCAATGACACCACAGGGGGATGATAACAACTCCGTAGCAGCAAGGTTGATATAATTATACAGACACTCAGGAATAATTCACGGGGACTGTGTACATTGTCCATAGTCAGATTATGCTAACCTTAAGTAGAAAGGTTCTCCAGAGGTGCTTCAAAGTTGTGCAGATGCAATTTAATGGCTGACAAAGATGCTATAATCTGTCGAGTGATGTGGTGTGCCAGCAGGTTTCTGTTTCCATAATAAGTTTTGACTTTGAAGAATGTGTAAGTCAGAGGGGAAAGGTAAGTCTCTAATCAAATACTGCCCAAATAATGGTAGCGCTGTAGCCAATTATAATCACAGCCAGGCCTTAGTGTAACTGTGCTGACAGTGCGTCTTGTTCAAAAGCAAAAATTGTGACATATGATTTTTTTCCACCATTCTTAGAAAGCTGTCTTGTTAAGAAATGCAATACACTCAACCACAAAACAAGAATACTGGCACTGAAGTCTTCATTGTGACCTTATAGCAGAAGTTCAGCATTCTTTTTGCACTAAAATATAAATCTGCCATAAGCATTTTTTTAAATTTGTTTGCTCTCTTTGATGGTTTATGACGTTATTTATACATTGAAGGAATACTTTAATATTTTGGGAAATATTTTGTTTTGCTTAATTGACATAGAGATTGGAAACAGGGAAGCTAGCCTGGTAATTCCAAAGGTAATACAATCTGCCTACCAGCACCTCTGAAGTTTACTAATTTTCACTAATTAGCATTTTATATCTTTTTGGTGAATAGATTTTGTTACCTTTGGACGGAGTCAAGCAATTTCCTTATGTTCAGATAAGCTAACTGGCTGCTGGCTCTAGCCTTATATCTACCAGACAGATGAAAGTGGGTTTTTTGAATGAAAAAAATCTTATTTAGACTGTAGATTACTGATGAATTACTGACAACTGTGCAATGATGTGTTACATTTCCAAATGTGCTTTCCTTTCAATGCAGTTAATGTTTTCTCTATCACATCGTTTGTTTTCAGAAGTCTAATCATTGCTGATTTATTATCGACCCAGCTTGATCAGAAGAAAACAGTCTGGCTTTAACTCTATCTCTGGTCTGAAACTCTGAACTCCCCAGCTTAATTTATGTCTACTAAAAGATGAATTGTTTGCAAACCAAACATATCTCCCATCTGTCCTTTGGCTTAAAGTCTCTAATCAAGCTGGAACTTGCAACATTCCAGTATTGAATTAATGTAGCAAAGTCAACAGCCCTGTCCTGCTATCAGTATTCGGCATGAAATGTGTGGAGATTTAAAATTATGAGCAGGCTTCCCATGGTTATCTCAGAAAAACCTCCTTGGAAGAAATGATTCAATTTCTGTGCCTCCATTTGAAATGTGTGCATTCGTTTTCAGCCGCTTAAAGAAATGGAAATCGGCAGGCAGGAGAATTACTGTGGAAACACCCTCTTAGCCGCAGCTTGCTCTGGTACAATGCTTTGAAAATCCCTTTAGAGTCTGTAGCACACAGAGGGTGGACCCCTCAGGAGGAAAGTAGAGGGGAGGAGATGATAATGAGTAAAAACGGCTCTCACAGCTAACAGGTTAAATGCTTTCCAAGTTAGAAAGTGGAAAACCAAAGCATAAATATCCACTTTGTATTTCATCAATATGGTCCCATCTATCATAACTCTTTAATGTTAAAACAGACAGAGCTCTAGCAAAGTGACTATTGATCAACAGCAATCAATAACTTGTGTTCCTGGGTGACTGCAATGTCTGGCAGCATACAGCATGCTCTATCATCAACGCTCAGGCCAAAGCTAAGCGTCTCTGATCAACCCACCTTCCAAACAGATAGGATCAATAAATCAATAACTCAGCAATTTGCAAAACAAAAAATCCCTCTCCTCATCAGCCAATTTTTAAACTGCATGTTTTTTTTTCCATTTTTTTGACTGGCTTAATAGAGAGAGACAGAGAGCTTGACATTTATAAGTTGTCTTTGATTTCATGTCAACATTTGATGACATAATGTGCTTTACACTAGGGGGAGACAAAGACCCTTCGCAGATGGACAAGCATTGTGTACAGCAGATTACATGATTAATCATTTAAGGTCATTTTTTACAACGTCAGAATCAAATATGGTTGCAACTCTTTTGGCCATTCTCAGGCAAAAAGTGAGAAAGCGGTGGCTACACTTTAAATACATCAACTACATGCCGGCATGTTTTTAAAAAACATATGTGCAGACTGCTTTATCAGTGCGTTACTGAGCTACTAAATCCCTTCCTATTATTGGTGACACCTCATGTGATTACCCATTTCCATTTACAAACAAAGAAAATTAACTCCAAATTAAGAGTGTTTATATTCACTGATAGTCTGCGCCCTTGGTGTGATGTGACTTGAAATGCATACCAGAGCACCGAGGCAGTTGGGGCCTGGTGGTTTAATTGAAACATATATTTGTAGAATGTGGGCCATATTACTGGGTTGTATCCTCAGGGAGGCACAGTGTAACAATAGAGAGGGAAGAAGGAGAGACACAAAGAGGAGGAGAGAGAGAGAGCGGGGGGGGGAGGGTCACTGAATTGCACTTTCACAGTAGATCTCAAAGCCATAATGCTATATTGTTGGAGAGTTTATGGGATGTGTCACACAATCAATAACCAATTTATGGGAACTTGATGGAAGAATAAAGGGTGCACTTGTTACATTACCTATTTGCCATTCAGACTATATACCTGACCTTGGTAGGTTGGTGGATGCATTCCTTCTGTTCCGGGATAGTCAATCAAGCCTCTTCCGTTGCTCTTGTAGCAAAGCGTGCTGGGTGACTGGTGGCTTTCCGCACATTTTTGTGCATAGAAGTAATAAACCACTCTACATTTTTTATGGCTGAGCATAAATGAGTGTGTTTCAACTATCGCAGGGTAACATCTTCACCAAGCAATCTGCCTTGCTACAGGCATGCCTGGGTTGCTATAACAACAGCTGCTGCTATATCTGTCACTGCTGTGGGTCACGGCTAGCTAAAAGAGCAATGTACATCACATCTCTCCCTAAGTGCCAGTCTTTCTCCTTTTCTCTCTTCAAGCACCTTTAGCTTTTGCTCTCTTTCTTTGTGTTCCACAACATTTCTGACCATGTCTGGACCAGCTCTGCATAAAACTCTGCTTCACAGAACTGCATCTCAGCTCTGTAGGACTGACAATTAAAATTCACTGAGTTTAAAAACAAGTAAAAACAAATCGAAAGTCTTGTTTGTTAGCTGTATTAATGAGAGCTGGAAACACCAGACAGAACACCAGAGGTACTTATTGTAGTTCATTTAGAGGCCACGTTTTTCCTTTCAACACCACCACCATCACAGATAATAAGGACAATACAAGACAGAAGCTGCTGAGAGTCAATACTGCATTTGTCTCTCAACATCCGGTAAAAGTCTCAAAGTGGAAGTGAAGTCTAAGAACTTTTCAGTAAACAATGGAGCTTCAACACACATTGTGGAATGCATTGTATTTAATTGATCAAAAGCAGCCCACTCACACAGGAGATATATCTGTAACAGACAATGTGACAGTGTGGTATGATTGAGTCACAAAATATATACATTTCTTCAGTGTTGTACTGCAGAAATAGGCACACATTTAGTCTCAATAGCAATGCCACTGTAGAACACCAGCAACAGTCAAAGCTTAAGAATAAATTGTAACTGTACGCAGTAAGACTTAACCTACCAATTGTACTTTGACATCAGTGCTGAACATGGATTAAAGATTTATACAGAGGAGAGGAGAGGATAGGAAAGAGCTCTAGATGAAATCAGATCAACTGAAATAAAGTGATTGGATACAATATAATCTGTTTTTGTATATTTCCATTACATTGTGGTTTCACTGATGCTCACAGCAAAACAGAGAGAAATGCACATCCATACAGTATAAAAGCTTTGCAATCCATTTTCATTAAAAATACAGTAAAGATAATAAGATAAGATATTGGCCAATCCAAATAAAACTGTGACTCAAAATCTCAGCGTGGTCTATAAAATTGTAATAAAACAAAACAAGGACTAGATAGTGAGTGTATAAATTGTGTATAACAGCTTTGACAGCAGTAGGAGAGAGTCTTTCCTTGGAACTTTTCTGTTTAAAGGTTATAAATCACAGAGGCACCACTAACTACTAAAATGATTAGTAACCCTACACACTGACATGTCCAAATGAAGCATAGCTGGTATTTATCTGATAAAAAGGGCAGGACACAGACATTTTTGTTCTTTAACCTGCTGTATTTGTGAAAGCACTTGATTTCAGATGCCTGGCACGAAGGTAAAAAGAGGAGAAAAATTGAGCACTTGGACAGTTTTGACTGACTCTTCACAAGACACAGTCGATACACAGGGGAGGTCGGTTGGCAGGATTCCCATGGATGTTTGAGAGCAATGCTACCTTCATAGTGGCATCGATGAGGGCTGTGGAATATATGCCTGTTTCTGTCACATGACAACAAATTCCCACCGGGATTGGTTAATACCTAAAAAGAGCAGAGAACATGTTCCTTCTTATTCAATAGGAATGATTTATATGCTAAATAATCATATCACCAATATTAAATATACAAATTCAAAATCGGAAACAACAGTGTCGTTTAGGACTGTACTTCATATACATGCAAATCTCATACATTTTAGATTGCTCTAGTTTACTATTTTCACTTAGTGCCAAAGAATACTCTTACCATACATACTGTGTATTCTGAAGCCTAATTTAACACTAATTACCTTACATCAAACACATTCTAACATTCCTTACAGTAAATATTTGATAGTGAGAGAGATTGAGTGGGGAATGAGTATGAATGGAGGACTTGTGATTCAGTGAGAATTCCAAAAATGGCAGGAATGAAAGCCCTTTTGAAGAGAACGAGCAAGAGGAGATACATGGTGTGTGGAAGCAACAGGACAGCACTACAGAACTGCACCAATTTATGGTAATGAGTAATACAAGTACAGAAAATAATCAGAAAAAGAGGGGGATGATTTCACTGATTTGTATCAGGGTGAGAGAGTCACATGTAAAATACCGTGTCATTGAAAACCATTTTTATTCGGTAACAGGAGCGGCTGGAGTGGCTTTCTGCTCAGAGGGGATGGCTAGGTAGTTTGTCCTGCAGGCAGATTGGTAGAAAAAACAGAGGAGTGTCTAAGAGCTTGTGGTAGGGTCCTCTTCACCACCGTATACCACAGACTAGTGTTGGTTAAGGTTTGAACAGCACTAACTACTGTGGAACATGACTGAATATCCTTCATTTTGAGCCTGTGCACTCACATTAGTCCCTAACATGTAATGCCCTGAGGGAATGAATTGTAAACGATGAAAACCTTTTTTTTTTGCTCATAGTTATTTTGAACATAGCACAACACACAAAATGAAATCAACGATAATCCTCTACATACACTTAATGAATAAATCCCCATAAACAACACAAATTAAAACTTACATGTATAAAAAGGAGTAGGAGGAAGTAAACCTTCACTGTAATGTGAGCAGTGGGGAGCTACTGTACAGGCTGCACACCCCCCTCATACAGTATTTAATAGTAAACGTTAAATACTTTCACTAAAAATGGACCCAGTTAAATAGAGCTGCACAGAAACTGTGTAGACGAAGCAAAATTTAACAATAGTGAAAAGAGTTTTGTGACTCCATCAGCAAATTTCAAACATAGCCTCATTTTGTATCTCTTTGACAAATTATCACTTTTGCTGCTGCGTTCCATCTTGTCCCTCAGTAACATGACTAATATGATCTGAGCCACTAATGCATCACAAAATGTCACCTCAAAAGGTTCTCGCCGTGGTACATATCCATTAAGCCTGGGTAGCTAAGAATCCAAACAAAAAACAGCCTCTTTGAGTGGGTGTAGTGTCTCACTGTGGGATGTGTTGTCATACAGGTCAATAATGGCTAAGAGGTGGCCACAAGCCTTTCAACTGCAGGCACTGATGAAGTTATACACATTCAATCACTGAATGCTTAACTTAATGTACACTCTGGATCTGTTCATGGATCAATACAACTTTATCTAAATGCTGAGGGCAAAGTGGATGTAATTTTTACATTAAATTTAAATTTGTATTTCTTTAAACCAATCACACACAGTCATCTGTGGTGCGCTACACCCATGATGGCTGCCCTTGCAAAATAGTGCCAGAAGATAGCGGAAGGGGAGGAGAATGTCGACTGAAATAGTCGCCCAATGGCAGGCCTATATTAAAAGCCTACTTCCTGTGAGCCAGAATAGAGTACCAGGCCTGTTAAATAAATAAATATATAAATAATTCAGTTTATATCATAAACATTCAATGATTAGTCGACTAATGGCTTAAAGTAACAACTACTCGATCAGAAAAATCTTTAGATAGGGGCAGCCCTGTTTAACATATTATTGCGAATATACCTACCACACAATCAATGAAATACAGAAAAATACTATACAATCTCCTGAAATGGATACTAACATTGTGAATCTCATATTGTTCAGTTTTAGGTTATTCAGGTGTTAATTAGGGTTGCAACTAATGATTACTATTATTATGGATTAATTATTGATAATACTAGTAATCATTAATAAAAACACTGTATGACTGCACTATATTGTATTGCCGTACATTTCAGGGCTTTTCTGTTATGCGTTATTGTGTTCACCCCCTGTATTCTTCTTCTGAAAACATACACAGTGTCAGAAATACATTGTGCAGTACTGGAGCTCTATGTGTCACTGCAGGAGTTAGATTTGGAATCAGGATTAATTGTCCATAAAACCACAATAACCGGATCAGCGTGTGTGCTGTGTGTTATCTGTGATTGTTCTGTTCACAATATAAATTGCCTGTTCAAAAGTTGTCGACCTGGATCAACTGGCCTTGTCAATACCATGACAATCCAGTGGGAGCTGACTGTACAGGTGCATTCGGGTCCTTTGTCAGTGCTGACAAGGTGATGCAAAAAGTCAGTTTCTGGTGGAGCTGCAAATCCACCACGAATGTAAAAAGGTTGTTAAGAAAAAAGAGCAGTCAGCAGCGCTTGGAATTATTCAGGCCTGTCAGGCAGTCTAAGTAAAAAGACAGATTACTTTTGCAGGAGGGTTACAAACTGATGCAGTTTAGACTCAATTACCTTGTCTGTATGTCTGTCCTGTCTCCCCCCCCCCCCCGGGTATTGGGCTCTCTTCCTCTTGACTGCTTTCTAAATCTCTCTTTCTGAGGTTTTAAATTACTTTTAAGTGAGGCAGAAACTCGGGCATAAACAGGTAACACTTTCACTTATTTGGCTCACACTGTGTTGGAGACTCATAATATGAACACACTGCCTAGCTGTCTTGTGAGACATAGAAAAGAGAACGTTAGAACACATATGTATCTGGACATGTCACACACAGTGTTTCACAGCCATATTCAGTTGTACTGTATTTATTTGTGTTTTCATCTGGCTGTGCATCTGTACATTTGTGTGGGACTCACGCTGTGTCCTGTGCCTGCTCATCAGACTTGGAGATCTTCCTGTAGCAGTAGACCATCTCTACCAGCAGCCAGAAGGTCAAAAACACCAGCAGCACATACATCATGATCTCAGAGTAGAGCGCTGTGGTGTCTTGACTGGCTGTGAAGCACAAACAACAGCAAGGAACATGTTTTATTCAGTGTGCATCCTACCTCTGAATGTTTTTTTTTTTGTGTTGAATAAAGCAGGGGAGACCTATTCATTCCCAGGATTTAGAACGTTGCTAAGCTTGTTCATGTATGTGCAACATTGTTGACCCACAAGCAACTGTCAGTCATAATAGTGAAGGCAATATTTCTCTAATATACTTCAACTGTTTACTTTCATTTCACTTAATGAAGTCCAACTCAGTATAAACAGTAGTTATTACTATGCAGCTGAACTTAAAGCAAAGCAAAGGCATGTTTTTTGGTGTGCATCCTGTTCAAAGATGCACTTTCAATATGATGCACAAACTATGTCGCACACACAACATTATGACATGGTCATTATACCTGTAGTACAATGATAATAGAGTCTAGAGAGTTGAAGGTGCCCTGTGGAGTTTTGCTGTAAACAAACAAAAATAAGTTTACATTCAGTGTTTATTACTAGAAGGCATTGTGCATATCCTTGCATGTCAATTTCCTTTCTCATAAAATATTTGCAGAGCTTTGTTTACATCCATGTTTGCTTGCAAACAGTCTTCTTCACTGTTCTTGTTGCATCATTGCTACTATTTGTTTGTGCCATCAACAACTGCCAGTGAATGGAATTGCGCTAGGCACCACTAGTGGCCACAAACTCCACAGGGTTCCTTTAAATATGAAATAAGATGGATATACAAAGTCACAGTGGTTCTCAGGGCATGACAGATAGGTTTAAGTTTATGAAAACTTCATAATTGGTCATATTTTGCATACTTTGCAATGGACTTGTAGGAGGAAGTGAAAATTGCACAAAAAGTTGTGATTCGTTTTTGTATTATTCATTAAAAATTGAAAGCAATCTTAAAATCGCTAGTAGTTTGGTGGTGTACGACTCAGCGTTTTGCTCGGAGGACTGCTATGACTGGTGAAAATCTTTGGAAACTACAACGTTTAGTCAAATTTGAGGAAAAGTTGTGTTTATTGGACAAAACTGCAAGGTCCCGCAGAATCATGGGGATTGGTTGAATTTACAAGCTGTATCTCTGTTTTAATTGCTTTATCGACTTGCCTCCTGTCACTACCTCTTGGCCAGGTTGTCATTGTAAATGAGAACTGGTTCTCAATTGACTTGTCTTATAATGGTAAAATTAAATAAAAAATAAATAAAAAGGGATCTTTTAATGGCAAGTAAGAGCAGGAGGAATGATTACAGCAACTTAAAGCTGCTTAAACTTTATAAAATATGAAGCTATCCTTTAATATCTTACATTGCAGGATCATTATGAACCACTGTGAACCACTGTGCCAGTGAGCGTGTACCAAATTGCAGAAAGCCTGCTGACCAGACAGTTGACAGCTTTCACTGATACGATTCTGCAGCTTCTGCAAATAGAGGCTATTAGTGTAATATAATCCCTTTAGATGGGAAAGCACAGATATGTTTGCCGTGAGATAATCCATTTTACTGCTATGGACATCATTATCGTAACATGATTCCCAAGCTATAATGTACAGTACACTGACTGACGGCTTTGTGAAATTTGATACCACAGTAGTATGGGATGTGAAGGAGAGGCTTTTATATATGTATAGAAAATCAAACTAGTATATTTTGGAAAGTTGCACTTCGGAGGATAATCACATCTAATTTGCACTCTGGGATACAACTAGCCTACCTTTATATGCCTCTGACAGTGAACTATATACCACGTGCAAGCAGATTTAAATAATGTAAAGATAAAGAAATGGGGAGTATTAACTAGTTCCAAATATACATGTTGTATTGTATATTCGATCATGAATGACACATTCAGCAAGCCAAGCATTCGGGAAGCAGAATACATTACCCCTTATATTAGAAAGCAAAGTAGTTGGTTTGAATTAACCCCTTCACTGACAACAGAAGAAAGCTTTGATGAACGATAAAGGTAGACAAAGCACAACACATAATTATTCCTCTTTAGTACAGTCATAACAAAGGGGAGAGAAGGAAAGTGGTGTTGTTAGTGGCAGACTGCCCTCACACTGAAGCATCACTTAGTGAAAACAACGAGTTGGAAATAGATAATAAAATGCAAAATCCATTTAAAGCGGTCTGATAAACACTTTATGCAACATGGAAGGAGGGGCATGTACAGCACAAAGAGAGCACTCAGTACACAGAAGTCAACACAGCACAGACGAGTGTTTCTACCAGGAGGGATTGTAAATCAACACGCCTGAGTGGAACCTCTCCAGCATATACTGTGTGCCGCTGTATCATCATCATCGTCATCATCATCGTCATCATCATCATCATCATATGTAACATAATAGCTGGGCCACTCAGCACTAAAATTTGCAAAACTGCAGTGAAATTATGAGTTATGCTGTCCTGAATCTGCAAAGCAAACTCTTTGGATTAAATTTACCTCAGTTCTGAGAATATTGGTTAGAATAAATCTGTTCTACAGATACTGTAAACCCTGAGGGATAAAGATATTTTACACAGACTAATGCTGGGAAGATATTGGATAAATTTTGCAGTACAACCACTCCTGCTGAGACACTGCTGAACCACCAAGAGCTTATATTTATATTAAGCCCAAATATGAATTATATATTTGCTTTGGGGCTGCCTTTTTAAAAATGTTGAAATAAAACACATTTGTGATGCAGTTGATTAGACAGACTGGAAAAAAACAGCTTAAGTGTCATTTGTTAGATGTATATCTCCTGGGACTGCTGTCTATTTTTAGTAACTTCACAGAGGCATGCCTCTGCCTGAAAACAACAGCAAACAGAAGTCTGAGGTCTGATTAACCTAGCTAACCTTAGCTTTAGATCTGGAATAACTGATTCATCTCAGCAAAGAATCACAGCTGGACTTTACCTGCTGTATACAGAAAAGAATTTGGCTAAACCAGAGCACAAACAGGGCAAAATAACATGGAAGAAAGTGGAAAACTATTAGCCGCACCTTGCGCTTTCACCCTCAACTTGATGTCCTTGGTGAGGAAGACCGAGGGAGTGAAGAAGTCAAACTCAAACTTGCGAAGTACGTTGCACTCGAATACACCGGTGTCATTATAAGTGACGTTGACGATCAGGATGGAGACGTCTTGCAAGTCCTGGCTCCCAGTCCAGTTCAGACGGCCCTTAAATGGTCCGTCCAATTCAACCTGTTTGTCATCCTCATACCTGAATATCTATGAGAGAGGAAAGGCAAGTGGGCATGCATAAAATATATACACTGTATATGTATGAAAACACAGATCACGTGTCATATCATATACAAAATATATCAGCAACCTACATGAGTTTTGTTGGGTTGGCTGTCTTTTTCTTTTGTTGGCATGTAGTACCAATCCACAAACGTCTTTGCTTTGATCTCCTCCCTCTTCATACAGGCGATGCAGGTCAACTTCATGGATTTCCCCAGGACTGCTTCTGTCTCCGAGGGGACATCGACACATACTGGCTGGCTCAGGTGGACTGGAGGAGCATGGAAACGTTACACACATTTAACTCAGCAGGTAGCCTAATGAAAGCTCAGTCAAAATGTCCAAGTTTAAAGTCCCCTTCCAGTCAAAAATGTGTTACTTCACTTGGATGTTTGAGCTTTACTGTGCAGAATGCAGGCTGTTTTCACATTAATCTGATTAAAGTTTATCTGTGCTCATAAGTACAATATGATTTGGGAGTATCACAACCAGTTTGGAAGCCAGTCCTGGTCCAATACGCAACGCACAAAAATATAATGTGGAAACCTCCAGTGCACAGACACTTGGACTTTTCATTGAAGTAGGAGAAATCAAGTTACATTTCTGAAATAAAAACAATATTTGCACACTCATAGATTTTGGATTTTTCAATGAAAGAGAATTAGTAATTTCTTAGAATTATTAACAAGTTAAATTAACATTCTTGTGGATCAGGATTATCATTCAAAGATTTTATAGGTCTTAAAACATGTTTGGAGGGAAGCTTGAACTGCTCTTTAACTAGTTTATCAGTAATAACACACCACAAACTGAAACATTTAAACAATTTACTGCAGGGGATTTTGAGGGCGATCTTCAATACTCATCACTGAACATAACAGTTGCCTCAAAGTAAAAGCCTTTCAAAGTAAAAGTGGTTAAAGACGCAGCTATAATTCATCATGTACAAATTTTACAGTCTTTTTTTGCGTATAACAAATTACCACGGTCAGTGACATTTTCAGCCTTTGTTCAACGACTGTGAGAATACAACTAGGCACACTGCTGTAACAGGCACAGTTTTTATCTGTAGTAATAAACTCATGGCCCAGTCTTTCTTATTGAGGTCCTCAGCTCTTGCACTCTCTGCTGACATTCAACCCTGTTCTAAAACAAGACGCAAAACTCACTAAGCGTTAAAAAGGCATAAATTCAATTATACAGTTCTGTGAGCAGTGGAAAGACTTGAGTCACAATACTGATAGCAAATCCAAAATCATCCAGGCCAATAAACACTAATGATGGCCTCTGCCCATTAGTGTTAGCTGGCAGAGGGAGGAATAAATGGAGGGAGGGAGGGAGGGTTAAATGCAGGGACTGTGAATAGTGTAGGAGGACATCAAAGTAGGAAGAAGAGAAATAAGTGATTGATAAATAAGTGCATTACAAGTGATAGAATAATTAGAGAAGGCAGGAAGCGGATGATAACATGGAGGGAAAGAATTGAGGGGATTATGAACACAAAGATTGGATTTCTTGCACTGTGAAGTGAGGCAGTAATCTCTGTAAGCTCTCGCCACATGGATGCCTTTTGTGACTGTTGCTGTGTTGGGTCCAGTGCTCTTATATAACCCAAAGCCCCCCCTAGGCAGACAGTGACAACATCGATTCCATCTCATCCTTTTCATCTCATACAAACACATGGAAAGAGGAGAGAGAAACAAGGAAACAGAGAGCTGGAGAGGAAACTAGAGAAAGGGGGAGGAGAAGGGGAAAATAAATAAACATTGTTGTGTCCTCTGTTCAATGGATTGATTTATTTCACTAAAATGCTGACAACAGTGAGCGGTGCAGCACTGGGCTAACCTCAGTGGGACTCTGAAACTGGGTTTTGAGTTCACAGCCAGCTGGAAGGTTCACAAACCATTAACAAGGCCCATGATTACTCATCTATTATGAATCTGATGGAGTAAGACATGCAACATTCACAGGCAAACAAGATATTTGAACACAGTTATACTTACCAACAAAACACAAAAGTACCAAAGTTTGCAGATGAAGTCTTTGAGTTACCATATTAAACTCTTCCTGGTGCTACTGGTGGACAGTGTCCCTCTAACTTTCGCTTTCTGTGAAGTTGTCTTGCCAGAAAAAAAACAAGACAGGGAGTTGTTGAGATGACTTCAGGACCACGGACAGCGCCTCTCCTCGGCAGATGGGCGCGCAGGTAACTTTCCACTAAAAATCCCAACACTCTGGTTTTTAAAAAAAAGCAGGATTTCAAACTACAAACGGTATAAAAGAGTTGTAGAAACGAGGCTGTGAGGTATCTACGTGCTCATCTATGGGCTGAGGTCTTCCAGGAACACCCTAACTCGCCATTCAACATCTATCTAGACATAACTAACTACATTATTCCCTCCGCTCGATGAAATAAGTCCGTGATGTGGGACAGTTCCTGGTCCACAACTGCTGTCATTCAGTCCAAATCCATCCAGAAAACACAAGAAGAAAAAGAAAATAAGCTAAGAGGAGGAACCTGTGGATTCTCACAAGCCGATATTGTCACTTACTGTTGCGAGATGTGGAGCCTTGTTCACTCACGAACAGCAAAAGCAGTGATACTGGTTCTCTTATTTCACCTCTCAAAGAAAAATACTATTGATTGTTTGAAGTCTATTTCCTCTATCAAAGATGACTGATGACATTTCCCAGCCGCGGCTCACTGCCTTTGTTTTCCAGCAGTCACTTAGAGCTGGCAGCGCCGGGGCTTTGATACGCATGCGTGAGTCACTCCCTCCTAGACTACAATGTGGTCATGCACATATTACTGTCATTTGGGAAGGCCTAACCAACTCACGATGCAGCCTGTTTGCATTTGCTTTTGACTGCCGGAGCTAAACAAACAAAACCCAGCGTCTCAGTATCTACAAACCAAATACAAATCAGTTTTCAGCTTAAGAACAACAATGAGACAGCACTCCTTTTGTCATGTGTTATATAATCTTGTTTAGCAGCTGCTAGCAGAGCCCTTTTTATTTTATTTGTTACACATAAATACTTGCATTATGCCTACTTCCCAAGTCTTAGACCAAGGACGACATTAGGACCAGTTTCTAGAAGATATAGTGGTTCAACTGCAGTCTTTCTGTAGTATAACATGTTGTAGCCACAAGTTAACATTAGAGACATACAGGCTTACAAAGTGTATATACTGTACACAATATGCATGCAAATCTACTTTTATCTACACATAAAGCATCAAACAGTTTATCACATTGCCCGAATCCGTACTTTGAAATCATATAAATACCAAGCACACACACAGGCCAATCTATATCTTGTGCATACTGCAGCAATGGAGCTGATAAAATAATGTGCAGGACACAACTCACTAATCTAATGATCTTTTATCCTCTTGAGTTTAGCCTTAAAAGGGCCTGACCTTTTCTGCGATATTCAGTCTATATTTGGGTACAAACTGGTCCATGCTGGATGACTGGGCTCCAGCAACAATTGGTCTCTCTTTTCTTCTCATCTTTGATTCCCTTTTCTTTAATAATTTAAAAGATATACAATGTTAAATATCTGAAATATTTTTACTAATTCAGTTGCAATGATTCAGTGATTTGGGTAGAAAAAGAAAGAACCTTATTTCTGTCCATCACACCAACACAACCTGCTGCAGAGAGGACTGAAGTGACTGCTGAACAGTGTAATTATATCACCTTTTTTTCTCTCACTGGAAGCTGCAGTGATTTGACTCTCTTGTAAAAGGCTGAAAGATGTGATGAGAATGCAATGAAATGGCCAACAGACTGAATCCACTTTTTGCCTTTCCCCCATCTTTCTCTTTGTCTCTGTAGATCTGTGGTACATCCAATATGAATATCTTTTCTTTTTTATTGGCATCCATTATTTGTTTTAATCTTTATGTATTCCATTGGACATAAAAAGGGTTATATGCTGAAATTGTTTTATATAATCTGTTTGATTTGCTCACAAGAAAGAAAATCTACTTATCCGGCTTCTAAATTCAACAGAATATAGGGTCATGATATCAAATATTTCAAAGTAATTCCATCAGTATTATGCTAATTATATGCAAACATATGTCTCTAAACTTGAGATATGCTGTTTCTACATTTTGATCTTTATGTCACAAACTAAATTCTTTTCTTTCATCTCAAATATTTCCGAGACACCCACCAAGAAATCAGGATTACTGTCATGTTTGATTTTGTTATCTGTCAACTCTATGAAAGAACAAAACATGTTGAGATGAACCCATGACATAACATCCTCAAGCCTGAAAGATGATAATCTCACTGTGACATCACAGCATTTAATCTTGCATTGTTGCCATTGTATCTGGAGTAACAAGCGGATTACTCCAGAGGAGAACAAGAATCAAGGGTTTTAGAATGTCAGCATTATTTATTTCTTTTAAAAGGGCACAAGAAATAAAAAGGTAAAAAATGTAAATTTCTGTTTTGTAAACATCAAAATAAGTATGCTTTGAGTGCATGTTGTGTTAGAGCTGTAAAAAACTGAAACTGTTGAAAGAGTGAATCCACAGGTTTATGCGGTAATGCTTAGTAGTCGTAGTCGCTGCAGATTTTAATGTAAAAAGAACAGCAAAGAGAAAGCTGAGTGCACTCTTGTGTTGCTGTCAGCATCAGCAGTAGGCTGGCACTCTGAGGAGCAGACTAAATATGGCAGGCCTGGTTGAACCACATCCTGCAGATAAGGAAACCATAGCAACAGTAATGCAGTGCCATGGTGACGACAGGAGGCCTGCTTAGCGACAGCCCTGCAGACTCAGGAAGACAACAAGCCTCAAACCCAGCTCTCATTTTCACAGGCATCCTATGTGTTTGATTTACTTTCTAGAAAAAGAAAGGGGTGAATAAATAATGTGTTTTTACTCTTTAGGTGTTGCTCTCTTTTCAGGTATAAGGGCTTTCACAGCAGGGTGCACGAATCTTTGTGATGAATACAGCACATTTTGAGTATTTTAGGGTAAACTTATCCCAAAGACAGTACTAACTCCAAAACAAGAAGGCAAGAGGACAGTTTTGTGTGGTGAATTTCAGCCAAACATAGTTTACATAAAGTAGTGAGTAATTTCAATCTCTGTGTATAAATAAGTGGGTTAGAGAGAGAGTGTGTTTTGCACATGTATACATCTGTGTGTGTGCGAACGTCCCCTTGAGGATGTTGCAGAGAGCAGATTTCTAGGGATTTGGAAGGATTTCAAGATTATAACATGATTACAGCAGACAGCCATGGATGAAACATGTTGGAAATTGAGATGTAAATATCATGTGCAGCTTAGAAAAACCTCTTAACGCTGGAATGTGGACAGTATAAGAAGGACTTTACTCATCTCTCTAAACATCTATAATCTATACTCATCCATTCCATCCAGCTGTATCTATACATCAAGCACTCTACTCAATATGTGTGAAATATCTTTGGATTGGGACATTATGGTGTGTGTATACTGTATATGTTCATATTTATGTGCATATACTCACACAAACAGTGTTCCTAAAAATAACTCCCATGTTGATCAAAACAACTAGAGCAAACATAATGTTATACCACTGAAAATCACCAAACAAAGACATATACACACATGGCTCCAGAGCAGCTCAGCATGGAGTTATATGATGCCATGTCCCACTGTGAGGCAGACACACAGACCAGGGCAGTGGCACATAGCAGCTAATCTAATTGATAAGGCATATAATCTCAGGGAGCCACTGAACGATACACCGCTTATGCACAAACACACACACACACACGGCTACTGGGCAATGCCAGAGGGGACTTGGCACAGGGCTCTTAGCTAATACTGATAGTAAGTGAAGACTTGTTCCATCTGACCTTCTGATTTGGCTCACAGCCCCCTGTAGGAATACTCACTTTCTATTATAAGACCCAGAACCCTGCGTGTCAGATAAACTATCGAACCAGAAGAAGGCAGAAGTCGTGCAGCATAGACTTCACTTCTGCTGCAGATCCAACAGGATTTCAAGTTTAGCTACTTTTGCTTTGACTTGGTTAACCTGTCAGGGGTAGATCAAGAGAAATATTAACGGGGTGGCAAAAGGGCAGTATGGAGATTTTAGGTAGTGTCAGAAATATATGCTGATTTAATCACAAACAATTGCATATATCAGTATTTGCTTGGAAAAGCCCCAAATTAAGATATTTGAACTCAAAACATTACATTATTGTGGAACATTAGTAAAACATTGAATATAAATATCTAAAGGTGGCATTCAGAAATCAATAAATTGTTTTATTTCCAAATATTCAGACAATTTTCCAAATAGATGTCTTTTTTTCATTGAACTGAAGCCTATCACTTTGTCTAAAATGTGACCGTAACAGATCATTAAATTATATATTTTTTAATATTTATTATATAATCTAAATTAATGTGTTAAATTTGACAGCATTTAACACCAGCTGGGGTGGCTTGGCATTTTTCACGGGCGGCAAATGCCACCCCATGCCATCCCTCTTAGTCCACCCCGTAACCTGTTGGTCACAGAGAAAGTTCACTATGATGAAAAGGGCTTGAAGAACAAAGGTTAGACGACCTGCATGTGTGCGAAACAGAGAAAGGAGGAGGCAGTTATTGTAGTTCAAGATTAAATATTCATGAAGACATGTAGGTCATCACCTCTACACAAGCAGGTTGTTGTTATGAGCAGGAACCAACACAGAAGCACGAGTGTCACCTTGTGTTCATTCAGCTGAAGTTTATTGTCTTAATTAGAATATGGTAATGAACAAAGCCTGTCTTAGAGACCAGTATAAACTCCTGACTGAGAAACTATTTGAACAAGATGATAGACTGTGTCACACCGCTGCTTGTTGCCAGAAATTATTTCTGTCCGGGATCACAGATAATTAAAAAGAACACAGCTGTATTGTTTAAAAGCTGGTGCAAATTAAGACAGAGGTCACTCGGCTCATACCTCGTCAAACACAAGATAATATTACACTGTGTGTAGATAAGCTATTTTAGGCTCAGCATGAAAAATCAAAACAAGGAGGGAGACAGAGAAGTGATGATGAGAGAACCGCATAAAAACAACACATTATTCAGCATTTATCTACATTCAGATCCAGCTTCTGACCAGTAGGCCCCAGCATGTCATCAACATCTGTATGTCCAGTTGTATTTTTTATTGTGATGTGAGTGTTTAGTTCCTGCTTCCCTGTGACATTAAGATGCAGCTGATCTTGGCTCTTTAGCATCTGGCAGCCCAGTAATGTGCCAGGGTTGTTGCTCTGGACTGTGTCACTCCTCTGCTGGTCAGAAATATGACTCTCAGCTTTATAGTTATTGCTCTCTACGGTTTGTTGGCTGTGACTCTGGCTAGCTGGAACACTGTCCTGCCGCTGGCCGTCAGCAGGACTGCAGCCATCTATGCTAGGATAATGCTCCCTCTGCCCCTGCTGAGTGGTGCTGCTGTCTGTTTGACTATGGCCTCTTGTCCCATCTTTTGACTTGCTGTCACGCTGCTGGCACTGTCTGATCTGGCCTAATGTGATTTGGAGCTCATTGAGGCGCTGTGATACATGGCGTCTCTTCAGTTCCAGCAGGATTGTTCCATTACGACTCAGGCTTGGCATGCTTGTTGGTGTTGCCCTCTGTGAAAGGATACATCATAGAGAATGTATTGTAGATGATGTGTGGTAAAAGATATAAATGAATTCCTGCACAGAGTCTCAAGCAACGATGCAAATATGCAAATGTAACGCACATCATACTCATGCATATTGATTCACACATTTTTCTTAAGTCAAGGCTAAACAGGAGCAAATGAACATCGCACATGAAAAGTGAGATAGAGTTAAATAACATATTTCATCATGTTGACATTTGTAGGAAATAAAATACTAAGAGATCATTTCTAGGCTTTCAAAAACACAATAAAATTAACATGCAGATGAATTCTTTGGATTATGTAATTATATATGCAATGTGTAATATTCCAGCTAATTACCTCAGCATGGTTGCCAGCACTGTTCTCTCTCTCCTTTAGCCGTGCACTCATTTGAGCTCGCTCTTGTAGCTGCACACTCAGCTGCAAGAAAGACTTATTCATGCTGTCAATTTCTTCCTCTATACAGGACATCTGTAATGGAGGAAATAGTGAATTAACAAGAGTGGTGCTTAAAGGACACTGACTGCTATCTTAAATTAAGACAGTTTATGATTTTATAATAGAGTGTTACCTGCATCGGTGTCCCTTTTGGTGGTAAACCTGCAGAAATTAAACTTCATTAAAGAACTTTGATTCTTTAGAATTGAAAAAATTAAAAATATCTTAATGGAATCTTTATTGATGGAAAAGACACAACAACTGAAACACCCAATAATAAATGATTACTGTGTATCTAGCAGAAGCACCACCTATTGCGTTCAGAATAGCTTCAGTGCTCATTGGCATGCTGTCATTAAAGTCATGAACTGTGTGTACTAGGATATTGGACCATTCTTCTGGAACAAAAGCTCTTTAGTTGATGAAGGAGGTGAAAATCGACTTCATTCTTTTTCTCCCCAGGACTTCCTATTTATTATTATTATTATTTATTCCTATTTAATGATGTTTAAATCTTATGACTGGGGAGCAATGGAAAAGCATCTGACTTCCATCTTAAATCACGATTAAATGTGTTCATTAGTTGATATGGCTGCATTATTGTTGTGAAATATGGGAATGTCATGGGTTTCACAGGATAGCTTGCCAATTCTGTTATGGATCAATGGCTGTAGGAATGAAAATGGCTAGTAAGACCTTAATAGATTTTCCATTGATCAAGGGTCAAGAGTTTGTGCTCCTTACACCAGGTTTTTTTTAAATCTTTTATAATATATCAATATACCAAGTTAAAAAAAAAAAAACCTGGTTGCTTGTTGATGCATGTCTGCTAAAATATTTACGTTGTTACTTGGCAGTGACAGATGCATTGTGTCAAATTTAAGGGTTTTGCACAACTTCTAAGGTTCAGTCAAGAACTTTTTTATTATGATATGTGTTTTTTTACAATGTTTTGGTCAAAGAAATATAATAATATTGATTTTGCATACTATATTACCTAACTGCGTCTTATTAGAAAGGAAGAATTTTCTTACCTGTGTGTTTGTCCTCAGCTGAACTCTGTTTGAGGGTTGCGATGAGCTGCTCTAACTTGAAATATTTGTATTTCTCCAGTCTAAATTGTAAGAAGAAAGTTAAAGGTTATTTAATCACATGATTTTTTTTAGAGGGGATACAACTCTCTGCTGAAGATTATACTTTCTCACCAACCTGCTAGCTAATAGGTGCTCAGTGAACTGTGTTTCAGTGGGAACTCTAATGTTGAGAAATTCATCAACTAATGCACCATGCTGCTCCTCTGAAGCATCAAATTTTGACTGTGAAAAGAAAGCATAAAAAGTTATCTGTCCCTACTCGTGCAGTATAAGTATGACGTGTGAGGCCTAAATAGCACTTACACACCTCTGTTGTGCTCCATTTGAAAGAAAAGTTGAACAGCTGAAGGCTTAAAGCTGAAATAGCCTCATGGAGAGCTTGCATAAAGCTCTGGGGTTTAGATCCTGGATAAAAGAAAAGAAAAACAAATATCATATTGTTTCCAAAGAAGATTAAGTACTACTGTGCTTTTAAAGATAATTACCAGAGCTATTATACTGAACTACACCACTGTTTCAAAAACATGACACCAGCTTGGGTCTCAAGACTCTGCTCCATTACTATCTGTCTGATTACCTGATGCTATGTGGGCCATGGACTCCAGAAGAGTAGCAATGAAATGTCCCACATGCTGAAGCTTTTCCTCTGATAGATAAAGGATTTGATTGGTTGCATCAAAATAAAAGTCCCTTGAGCATTGTGCCAGCAGAGCCTCATTAGAGGAAGATGGAGAACCAGGAATCGACTTGGCGAGCAACAGCAGCACACAAGGGAACAGGGGACAGTTTGCAAGCAACTGCATCACTTGGCAACCAAAAAGGAAGACGGCAGAGTGTTGAGGTGAGAGGTTGTCCAGTGCAGTCGGAATAAGTTGCCCATCATTGTTCTCCTGGACAAAATGCTCTGTAGTTGCTGAAACATATGACACAAATGTTTTACTTTTACTAATTTTAGGCTTCATATTTACCAAAATGTGTTGTTATATATTTATTATGACTTAAATTTCTTTGATTGAGGCTTTTTTTAATTATGTTTCTGTACCATGGTGGAGATGATGATTAGATTCAGCTGTGGTAAGTTCCTGTAAAGACTGTTGGATCTCTTGCAGGGTCTTGAATAGAGGAGATATGCAGACCAACTTGGACAGGTTGTGGTCACTTAGACAAGGAGCTGTGCTCTGTAGATGGACTGAGGAAAGACAGAATCATCTCACTGTGGTGACATAACATCCTGATTCTCTTGAAAAATTAAACAAACCTTTGCTCTTACCTGGTTCATGGGGAAGAGCTTCTGCTTTGGTCATATTCACTGATGAACACTGAGGACATAATTTAAGAGAGTAAATGATTGTCTACCTAATTACTTGATAGATATGCTACAAACAGAACAAATGCCACTACAGTACCTGCGTATAACACATGTTTGTGTCACCAGGTTGTGTGTATCCAGATTGTGGCTCACATTCCCTGGCATCATGAGGACCAGTATGACAGTACGGGGGACCAGACCCATCCTGGTTATGCCAACCTTCTCCTATCAGCCTGCATAAGAGAGCTTCCACTGATCTGAGAACAGCTCCCAGTAACGCTACAGAGGCCTCAGCTGGGATGATGGGGATGTTCAGTTCCATGCAAGAAATAGTTCAGAGAAAAACAATTAATAAGGGATGTAACATAGTTTTAAGCACAAGAACGGGTGATTTAAAGAGTAAAGAGTCAGGCAGATATGAGTCTTTTGGCCATTAAATAAAAGTATTTGAGCACTTGTGTGTTATACAGTCTGCCACACACAGGAATAGTGCAACATATTGGAGAAAACATTCTATTTTCAAGTTAAGTCAAGTCAAATTTAATTTATATAGCCCAAAATCACAATTTGCCTCGGGGGGGCTTTATACTCTGTACAATGATCAACACAGGACAAGACTCCCAGATTGGCAGACATACAACAGATGTCAAGAGTTCAAACCAACAAAATCACATTATATAAAGATTTTGATGACACTATGTCTGATACATGAAGATTACAAAATATGTGAAGAATGTGGATCCAGGAAGACACTGAAACAACTCCAGATGTCAATGTCCATCATGGAGACGTCTATTTACTTATTCACTTACTTGCCAAGAGTTAGATGAGAAGATCAATACCACTCTCATATCTGTATACTTCAATATAAAGCTGGAGTCAGCAGCCAGTTAGCTTAGCTTCGCATAAAGACTTGAAACAAGCTCTCATAAAGCTTTGAATGTTGGTTCTTTGTGCTAAGCTTAGCAAACCGGCTGCTGGCTGTAGCTTCATGTTTTATAGTACAAACATGAACGAACTATCGATGTTCTCATCTAACTCTCGACAAGAAAGCAAATAAGCATCCTTCCCAAAGCTTTGGAAAGATCAGTTGCTCTAATGAAATCACTTACTGTATCACTATCAAGTTTTTACCTTGTGTATCTCTCTCTCCTGCAGTGCTGTTAGATGGTTTATCCCTCATTTTATTATGGACTAGCAGCTCTTTAAGAAGACTAAGTTTTTTATGATCCATATTCTCAAAGACATTCTGAAAGAAAATAAATAATTTTATATGTTTTCTTGCAGCATTTGAGGCACACATTTTAAATATTACACATCTAATGGTTGATTCTTTCTTAACTAGAGTGAAACTCACCTTGAGTGTTTCAGTCTGTTGACAGATGTTTCTATAAAACTCCTGTGTGTCTTTGCGGTGTCGGGCCAGTTGTGAGGCTATGTGGAGGTTCTGATCCTCTAGTTTGTCATAAAGAGTCTTCACATTGAACTCCTCCAAATCACAACACCCTGACACACTTCCTAAATGGGAGCAGTCCATTTAAATAGGTAAGTTAGTGAAATAGTTGAAATAAAATAAAATAAAATCAACAGTGAAAGGCCTCAGCATGCCATCTCAAAGAACTAAGGAGATAATGCTCGTTATGAATGGCTGCACCTTGAAATCAAAATCTCTCTCAACTGGGCTCCATAATAATTCATTGTCTCTAGCTCTTTAGACTGTGTGGGGCAGAGCATGCAATGGATGATAAGTACTTGAATTAAAATTGCAGAAGCTAACTAGAGAGTTAGAGATAACAGCACAAGTCATTAGAGTGTGATATTAGCCATTATTTTCTTTATCATCAATCAAATGGGGAATAGGCTGTTAACTGCTACCTGGTCATGCGTGATGGTTTCATAATGACTAGGCCAATGGACGTTTAAACGCCCTATCAAGCTGCATGAATAATGCAATAAGCACTAAGTGAGAAACATTAAAGTCAACACAACCTCATGGTTCAAACATTATCACAGACTTGAAAGAAACAATAGAAAAATATATTGAAAACCAGTTAAATGAATAAGAGTTGCCAACATGTTTTTTTCGTGAAACCTTTTCAATTAATAATTTATGACCAGGTCATTGAAGTAGTGCAGAAAATATAAAAACAGATGGTTAAATTTAACCAAACCATGGTTGCAGAAAGTTAAGACGGATAAATAGGCTCAAGGCTGTCTTTAGTAGGCCTTAACCATAAAACTCTATATACTATGCGTTTAGCCATGCTATGCTTAGAATTTAGCTCAAAGCACTGAAGTACAGCTTCACAGAGCCACACAGTGAAGCAGTCGATGGTGAAATTCTTTGATCTCAGGTTACCTCCCACAGTACTCTTCCAGATGTATACAATAATATGTAAAAAAATAAATATGAGGAAATGGAAAAAAATCTTTGTAATCGTTTCAGCATATAACTGAATATAATTCACTAAATAATCTTTAGGATTCTATTGGAAAATGTCCACCACACCATTATTTCCTGACACTACTAATGTTACTTTAATGTGTGAGGGAGAAGTATCATGTTTCAGGAGGAAGGCAATAGCACAAGAGAATAAACAGTGAGCTTACCTCCTTTTGAAACAGCGGGTTCCTCAGATTCTGCTCCCTCTCCTACACCCCTACTGCCTAAGAAGCCACCTAGGCTTGGGACAACTATGCTGAAACACAAAGCCACACATTTTTATGTCTTATGTCATTTTACATATTTAATATAAAGAGGTTGACAAGAACAATGAGACAAAGATGAGGGTGACTTTAACATATATAACAAAGGGTACATACATAGTATGTGCCACAAGGACAGTGTCCTGACATGAAAAAACACACTATTAGTTCTTATAGCCAACAGACCTGTCTCCACTGCAAACACAATCCACTGGACAGAAGGGCTCCCCAAGGCTGCGCCACTTTGGCTTAGTCCTCCACTGGGAGACAAGTTTTGCTTTGCCAGGTCGTAGAACTAGCACTGTGGTGGTCACAACCACAACTACAACCAGCAGCAGACTCAGGATCCCTACACACAGTTAGCATTGTGTCACAATAAAACTAGGGTTAACCCATTATAAACATACACTTGCAAGATAAAATGTTGAGCAAACAGTTGGGATACACACCTGCTATAACTCCCCAGTCAGGTAGAAGGTTGAGTCTGTGCTGCTTGACAATGCCGTACTTGACCAGCTGTGCTGGGGTCATGGGCTGGAAGACGGAGGCCCGAGGGTCACACTCTGTCCCCTCCTCACTGACAACCACCACCATACTCCACTCGGGGACAGCATTATCAACAAACACATACTTCCCTGTTTCTGAAAACACATGGGCAAACCTGTGAAAAGGATCAGAGATGGAAGAAATGGTCACAAAATTGGATTTTAAATAATCAACACTTAAGACTCTAACTGCAGTATGGACTCAATGCTACCTTGTAGAGTTGAAGTTTGTCTGCGTTATGAGTGAATGCAGACGTCTGAAGGCACCAAAGTCCCAGCTGGGGTTACTGTTAAATAGGTGGTCTTTCTGATACACTGGGAAGTGGCTGAAATGGCGGTCTTAGGGATTTAAAATAAAGTTATTGCAAGATTACAGTGTTTACAACTGAAATAGATTACACCATCGTTATAAAACCAACATGCACGTAAACAAACTCAGCAGTACCAGTGTGGTTGATGGTGAGATGGAAAATGAGCATGTCGCCGGAGGACAGACAGGCGATGGGGTTGGGGATACGGGGAAGGACAGCAAAGTCGATGGCAGCATTATCATCATCCTCTGTGTCTCTCCTCTTTCTGGGTCTTGTATTTAGAAGTTCTATTGGTTCTGAGTTAAATCAGGGTTAAATCAATTAAATTGTCAACTATTTTCCTGTAAAATTATACTGGATACAGGAACTAAATGGTTTAATTAGAAAACTTTAAATAAAATTAATCAATGTGTCAGGTTAAGTTTAGTCACCTGACAGAAACTGATAGATGAGCTCTCGCTGTGTGGGAATCCAACCAAACACTCCTTCAGAGACAAATTGGAGTAGATGGATTTTACCGATGCTCCTTGCATGGATATCTGGTCCTAAGACATTCATTATGGTCTGGAAATAAACAGAAACAAGTTCAATAAGAACTGCTACTGCAGCACTAGACACAGCATATTACATAAATTCAAGAAAGAAAATGACAAAATATCAATAACTAGTTCTGAGATGGCTTTTGTCGTAAAACTGGCAGTGCATCCCTTTGCATACGACCACTGCACGTAAGTGTTTTCACCATATTGGAGAAGGAATAACATATAAAGATAAACTATGGCATATTGAGTTTCTACATTAGTTAGATATACAGTATATTTTCCTGATTACTGAATCTGGTATACACAGTGCTGACTTTGAAGTAAGAGGCTTGTTGTTGTCATAGAATATGTCTATTGTTGTGTAAATAATTTAACTTGTGTTTGTTTTCCATGGCTAAAACTGTAGATTATGGCAAAATGATGGTTCAATTTTAAACACAAAATGGTTGAAAGTGTAGATAAATGAAGAAAGAAAACTACATAAATGACAAAACATGCACATTCATTTATGATGAAACTAGTGAAAAAATCAAATTTCTTGCATGGAGAGAGGAGTTCATTATTTATCTCTATGCAATGATATCACAAAATCTGCAGCTGCAACATTTTTCCAGGTGTTGTGCTGAGTCTCTGAGACCAGATGAATTCCACGGCAAGCTTTCTGCCAACTAATCGATCTAGCCAGACCCAACAGTCTGAGAAGGTTTTTTGGCTGCATCAGTACAATACTAATGTTAGATTTGTACTTATTTTTATCTGGTGGTAGCAGCTTCCGAAAATCTGCTCTCTCACTTATATACACACATTTAGTGTAACTTATTAGTAAGTATAAGGTAAATGAAATCCATCTTGTAAGGCATAGCCAGTCATCAGTTTGCCATTGGCCCTGTCACTTCTCCCTTACCCTGGCCCAGACCATACTGTCTCTTTCTTTGAGGCTGAGCAGCAGATGTCCATCTCGGGAGAACTGGGCAGAGACCTGAGGCAGTCTGGAAAGGCAGGATGTGTTGCAAAGTTCTTCAGCAGACACATATCGCTCACACTGGCAGCTGGAGCACCAGGATCAGGCAGATAAGACCAGACACAGAAAGACACACAGCATATCAGGCTATTTACAAGATAATCATCAATATTGTCTTCAGGGTCATTTTTAAAGTAGTAGAATAGTAGAATAGTTAAAAAAATATAAGTTAGATTTACATGCCCATCTCCACATCCAGAGTTCCTCCATGTGGTCCACAGGTGATATTGCAGGAGTGAAGGGGGGGTGACACACACTCTCTGGATGCTGCCAGACGTACTTGTCCTGTGGAACACCGTCTGTTCGCCTAAAACACACACACACACACTGACATCTGAAAACTCTTCAAACCTTGACTTTGCTTGTCATTTCATCATTCATGATTGAAAACCAGTACAAGAGCATTTCTCCATCTCACACATTGATTTCGAAATCAATTTTCTAAAAAGAAATTATAAAGCAAAATCATTGCAAACAGGTCTCAGTAGGGCAGTGTTTTCCACAACTTCGATCATTTATTTGTGGTTTTCAACAGGCAGACTTTCAATCAATCCACACATTCAAGTGTATGTTCATGAAAACTTTTGAAAGGAATGGGAGTAAATATATTTGGATTAACTTTTCCAAAGAACACTGTGAAAACTTGATACTGTAATTGACAGCAAAAAGAATAATATTCCTAATTTTTGATTGACTGACCTCAGGCTGGCAGTCCAATTCACTGTCAGAGGTAGAGCTTTTGAAATCCAGTTCATTGTAGAAGATAAAACCAGTTCTGCACAAACATGAACCATCCGAGTGCTGGAATGCTCGGTTCTTACCAATACAGGTACAAGAAGAAGAACCTGAGGAAACAGGTGTGAGGCGGCATCCCAATGTAATCAACAGAGATACTTTCCTGAACAGATGAACAACTCTTCTAAAACTGTAACTTGAAAATGATTTAAAAAAAATAATAACCAACATATAATTTGTTCAGATAAAATAATTGAATGTGGTCTCAGTTATCGTATAAGATCTAACCTGCTAGTGAGGTGGAGGAGCTGCCACAGGGAAAGCAGGCCTTCTGAGCAGGCAGATGGTTGAAGGTGCCAGCTGGACATAGGTGACAGTCGCCCATTGTTTCAGCATGAGAGAGGTTACCAAAGGAGCCAGGGGGGCAGGGTACTGGTTGAGTGGATCCCATGAGACAGACATACCCAAGAGGGCAAGGATTATTTTTGTAGTGCTCTGTACCTGTTGAATTAAAAGAAATGCACACCTCATTTGGAGTTAGGCATGAAATAACAAATTGCACACATAAATTAAGATCTGAAATAACTTGTGGTGGTGAGTATAGTACCTGGGGGGCAAAAGTATCCTGGTGGACATGGAAGGCATTGTAGGATGGAGGAGAGGTACAGACGATAGGTGCCCCCCTCACACAAACTACAGCAGCTGTTTTTGGATCCTCTGAGTCCACTGGTGTTGACAGGCATGGAACCCCCTTCGCAGGACTTCATGGCAGAGCTGTTGGCTGGGCAGTAGTAGGGAAATGGACAGCTGTAGGGCATAGTAACAAGGTTATTTATAAAGCTTTAACCCACACCATGAAGAAAGTCCAAACCCATTATGCTTTCATCGTCTCATCAGTTAAAGCCTCTCATTACCATGTTAGTCTTACAAACATGTGTTTGCACGCCAGGTTTCATGCAAGGTTTTAGTGTATTGGACCTTTCATGCACTCACAGTTGTTTGGGGTTAAGGTATGAATGGGATCCCTCAGGACAAATATAACCTTCAGGACAGACTTGGGGCTCTGCAGTCTGAGGTCTACAGTATGAGCCAGCTCTGCACAGCCTCTCTGAGACTGCACCTGGATTATGAGCAAAAACTCATTACTGGAAAACCTTATTCCTGTCTTTAGGGAGAAAGACACTTATTACAGTAAAAGATTCAAAGTCATCACACACAAAATGTAATATGCTATGCTAACATTATAAACTGTGTTGATAAATGTACCCATGGGGCATTCATAGGAGGCCCTGCAGGGGATCCCCTCTACATTGGGCTTTCCTGTAGCCCAAGGATCTGGGCAGAAGGTTCCCCCTGTACAGGGTTCACACTGGCTGGGTGAAGCAGCTCCAGGAAGGGGTCGCTTAGTGCCTGCAGGGCAGAGGATGGGGGGTCCAGAACCACTGCACCAGAAACCAGGTGGGCAGGGACTGTTGGAATAGTCTGTAAGCCCTGGAAAATAAAGAAAGAAGCAGAGAGAGGGAGACCATATGCTGGGCATCAACCATTAGATAAAGGTTATATAACGTTAAGTTAATTCTTTGTAAATCCACCACTCAACTACTGTAGCCTCAGGTGTCACAGATTGTGTATTCATTGTCACAATCACATTATATATACATATACATATATACAGGCTCAGGCTATTATAATAGTCTGAATACATACTGAAATTAATAAAACCTTGTAAGGCAATTTTCTTTGAACTGTCCTTGCAAATGTGAAAAAAAGCCACCAGAGAGAGTATTAAGGTGTATTTTACCCTTCATTATAGACACAGGATATAGCAGAATGGAAAGAGGGGGGTGGAAACACCTTTAATGGAAAGGAATCAGTTACATTTATAGATGTAATTTCAGTTTATCTTTTAATTAGTGGGTCTGTTGTGTGAGATGCAGTGTTTCAGACCTGTGCTGTTACAGTGTGAACCAGGAGGGCAGGGCAGGCAGTCACCCTTGCTGCCTGCTCCAGGGGAAACTCGATAGGTGTACAGAGGACATGGTCTGGGTCCTGTCACTTCACTGAAGTCACTGCCAGATACACCATCACAGTAATGACCAGCAGGACACAGATGAAGGACTAGCTCTCCTGCAAACAAACATTTTAGGAAGAAAAAAAGGTTTCAGATATTCAGTGAAATTGTTTGTTGCCACATTCGTTACACTCTTGCTTATCTGTTGAGGAATTCATTTCAATACTTTATTGATCCCTTTTAAGGCTGATCAAGTGTTTGCCTCAAGCTCCATTTCTGACGTGTTAACCCTGCATGAGCCCAGGCTTAATCATTATTCTCAAGGCAGCGCTCTCCTGGCTGTTTCTAATTCACAGCCTGTGGTTTTAACTGTACTCCTGCTGACATCTACTAATACTCAGTTTACACATGAAACATTCAGTGACTGCATTTAACTACCTGGTAGGATAACGAGCAAGCTGCTTCCCAAGCATTACTATTGAAAATTACTCATTTAGGTCAAAGGAAAAGAAATACTTATATAGAGAGCTCCCAAACTATACAATGTTCTCCCTGCTTTGATTGTCTGAATCAATTTATCAATCTCAGCCATTCCTTTTCATCACTACTCAGAACCAATTTGTCCAAAAAAGCCTCTTCATAACTTAATTTTGCAATGTATCCAGAATTTTTACCGGATTACAGTAGCTCTAAAAAGACTTCTAACCACTCACATACAAAGACCATTGATAGCTCATACCAGGTTTACACCAATGCTGAGGTGGGCAGGATAAGCAGTCTTGTAGGCTGGCACCTCCTGGGGAGCTTCTGAAAGTGTTTGCAGGACACAACACAGCCTTCTCTGTGCCCTTAGGGCAGTAGAAACCTGGTATAAACATAAATGCATTAACAATTTATTTTAAATTGTTAAAATGATTAACTCTCCAATCTCAAAAGTCAAAGAATCTAAAAATAAAATATGAAGATATGTGAATAAAAATGGATCAATTACAGGTAGCATTTAGGTTGTTCTATTTTTAAAGAATTGATATAGTACCTAGTGGACATAGACCAGCACACTGCATGCCCCACTGGCACTGGGTCAAGTTAGACATTGGTCCCTGAGGGGTGAAATCTGCACTCCCAGAGACACAAAGATAGCCTGCAGCACATACACCCTGGATTCTTCCAGCCCTGAAGAAAAAATACACAGGGTTAATTTACCCACAAAACCACAAAATACAATGCATACACACAGAAACACATTTAGACACAAGAGCATTTAGAAGGCACTAAAAAGTATGCTTCATTAGATAAATAGAACGACAATTACATAATTTCTAACATTTTCACCTCCCATATGCATATCTGAGTCAATTATGTTCATGCATATTAAGGCGTTAATTTGGCTGTTCAGTGAACAGTGACTCCTGAACATGATACACTCCTGTATTCCTGTATTCAGCTAATTGTGAATATAATTAAAGCAGAGATCAGTGTTTGCCTTTGAGCATGTGTCTGTATGTGTATGCATGAAGACAGGATGCACATGTGTCTGTCTAATTGTGTGTCTGTCTGTGTACATTTCAGAGCTTGTGCATGCACACACAGGAGCTGTGATTCATGTACCTGCAGAACTTTCCTGGAGGGCATGGTAAACACTCTCTCTCTTCTTGTAGCCCTTCCTGGTTTGAATGAGTGTATGTCCCATTAGGGCAGGGCTGAGGCACCATGGTGCCTATAAAAAAAAAAGATCCATTAAAACAACATGATTTATTACATAGCAATTACTAAAAGAGTGTTTTTTTGCAGTAAAACATATAACTTAGACTCCATTTTCAAGTATTGTTTGTGTTGTTTGTGATGGTTAATAAGCCTATACATAAATTACATAAAGTTTCCATTCACTGTGGTCAAAATTGTGCTTTTAGAATACCTGCAGGGCAGAATGAGTGTGGTGGGCATGGCCATGGCTCTCCCACTATGGCCTCCTCACAGTAGAATCCAGGTCGGCATGGGATGCAGCTATCTGAGCCTGGGTTTGGCTGGTACTCTCCTGTGGGACAAGGCAGGGCCAGAGCAGAGCCTTCTGGACAGTAGTGGCCCTATGAGAGAATGGAAATGACAAAGGTGCATCTGAGGGGTGGCATTCAGTGCAGCAGGACATTAATAATAAACAACACGGCACAAGCGTCTCTAGAAAAAAAAGAAACTGTTAGGAAAACAATAAGAACAATGGAAAAAGGGAGGACAGGGAAGGGAATTCAGAGAAAAAGAATTAAAGAGTATATGAATAACCCTTACCTTGGGACAGAGGAAGGCATACGGGGTGGTTGAAGCAAAGTCAAAAGGGCAGAAGAAACCAGCAGCACAGGGGCCACTGGGGTTGGCAAGACCCTCAGTGGAGCAGTAGTGACCTGCAGGACATGCAGTGCAGCTCTCCATGGACACACCTCCTATGACAGCAGGACAACGGATACCAGTGAGGGTTACAGAGATGTAGATCAGATAAAGATATGATATTAATATCACACAATGATATGAAAATGCATGCAAATTTCATGTTGGGTGTAAACAGTATGTGTACCAGTGGTGTTGCGAATACTGCCAAGAGGGCATGGAATTGGGGAGAGGCACCCTGCTTCACAGTAGTGGCCCACAGGGCAAGGGCCATTCCTGGGGAAGTAGTCAGAGCTCTGCGGCGTTGGCTCCATGGCTCCACCTTGACAGAAATAACCCTGCAAACAAGAACCTTGACAAAAATACAAACACACAATTTATTTACATGTTACTAAATGGTTTAAGCAGTGTAATGGTATGTACATTTTCCTAAAATGACCTTGTGGTGTTGAGGCTCCATATGTGCTACAGTACACTCCAGAGGGGCAGGGTGTGCAGATGGAGAAAGAATGGGCTCCTGTCTGGTTGCTGAAAGTCCCTAGAGGGCAGGGCTGAGGCAGAGCTGTCCCAGCAGGACAAAAATGACCTAGGAAGAGAGTACTTATTAAATATTGGTTTATCAGTAATGCAGAATTAGACATTTGACCACTGGACAGTATTGATGCTACATTTAAAACTGGTTAAAAAAAAAGATTTAAACCATACACACCAGCTGGGCAGACAGAGGGCTCTTCAGTGGCTGAGGAGGAACACATGGTCCCTTTGGGGCATATTACACAGTGGGCTGCTCCAGGGGCAGGACTGTAAGTGCCAGGCTGACAGGGCACCTCACTTGATGAGCCAATAGGACAGCTATGGCCAGCAGGGCAGAGATAGCCATGGGAACCATCAGGTGGGGTGGGACTGGTGCTTCCAACCAAGCACACATGCCTGTAGGCATAAACAGTGAAAACAAACTTCATATAACAAATATTGCCACACGCTGCTATTAGACAGGTTGAACAATTTGTCAGTGAAGAAATATAAGTTTTGAAAACATTGCACACAGCATATCTTGACCACCGGTGTCATAAGGCCACTTCAAATTTAAAATGATGGTTATTAAAATTACTGTATTGGTTTTGCAACGTTTAAAGCTCTTGGACTGTGCCCCAAAAAGTAATTTATTAGGCAGATTTTCAATGGTCAAAATTCCAATTTACAATAACTATTTTACTGCATTTAGACAACATGATTTGATACACTGAAAGTTAAATTAGTAAATTTTCATTCAAGAGAATAAGTGCTTAATTGCTTAATTAATCAAATTTGATTAAATGAAAGTCTAACCTGTTAGACTTAGTAAACAGTTAAACACAATAAATATAACCAAGAATTGTAAATTAACTATTAACACTACCCAGTGTGATACTTTAAAATTTCAGTAATATAATTATTCAGAAGAAAGCACTTTTAGCTGCTAAGTATAGTGTGTTTCCAGAAAAAAAATTACATATGCTTTAATAACTATAGTGATTATTGTCAGATACAATAAAACTAATGTTTTATGGCTAAAATGTCTTTGAATTGCACTAAATTTTAATTCTACTTCCCATAAGGCAAACCAAATCTTTTTATTCACAGTTTATAAACTGAACAGAAATAAACTCTGATTCTGAACCCTTGGCAAACACATTTACTGCTCCAGGTGCTTTAAAGTGGGTTTTATCTCTGAGTATTTACAGCAGAGCATATTTGCAACCAAATGCAACATTTAGCAAAGTGTTTTAAGTGTGGATCTTGTCCTGCTGAAGACACCTGCTCCCTTTGCTGCTAAGTCGGAACAGACTCTCATGTAAAAGACATCTGCTGTCCTCAATAATCTTTCTGAGTTTGTAGTTTATGTGAATACTGCCTTGTGATAGATTTTTGGAACACCAGACCTCTTGCTGGCATATTGAACAGGTCCTTTTAATCCATGTATAAATCCTGTGCATAAATCCAAAAACACTTTCAAGCAAAAAGACGAGAACACTTTGCATTAGAAATTAGGAGATACTGAAAGAGGGAGAGACAGACAGGGAGAGATAAGAGACGAAAAACAATTTTACAGCAAAACAATTTTCTTGTCCAGTTTCTATTCAGGTTCAGATGGAAACAGTCAAGTGAAGAACATGAATAAAACTGTGTGTCCACTCAGAGTGGGGAGCTTTGAAACTGAAAGTGTTTACCCAGCATGACACGGGAGAGCATCTGAGAGCTCTGCTATTGCAGGCCTGTCACAAAACAGTCCTGGGGGGCAGGGTGGGCATTCATCAATGTGCTTCAGTCCTTGGGAGATGGAAAGAGTTCCTGTGGGGCAGGGGAGTGGATAGCCAGTGCCAGGGGGGCAGAAGTGGCCAGAAGGACAAATATGGCCTCTGGTCGAATTCCCCTGAGAAAACAAAAACATGATAACATCAATCACACCTGTGTTTTTCATGTTATCATATCCTAAGAATGCATATTATGTAAACCATGCATGCATTAACCCATTTTAAAGTCTACTAATGCCCTGAGGTCTCTCAAAGCTGAAGTGTTTATTACACCCCACAATACAAAATGATCTCAGAGCCTTAGGAGTGGGATTGAAAATATGATGTGATAGGATCATGTGGTCATTTCATTAAAAAAAACTTATTCTCCTTAGAATAGAAATGGGCTCAGCAATAATGCAGTATTTATATGTTATTATGCAATATGTTGTGTGTGAAGTTGACATTTTTTCCCTAGGGAGGATATTGAGGAAAGCTAATGGAGTGACAAAATTGGGGAGCAGAAATGTGTTCAGTGAAATCTATGGTAAACCCACAATTAGCTTTTAATAATTCTTGTGTATCACTGGAAATATAGGCTTGATGGTAGCGCTAGAGGAAAAGAGATTCATCGTCAAAGCACCATCAATAACCACAGCAAATTTCCCGTAAATGCGGCTGGTTCTTATCTTGTGTACAAAGCTAATGGTGCTGTTTGAAGAAATATATTGGGCTGAAAAACAATAAAAGCAAGGAGCATGAATGTGCTTAGTCAATCTAATCTAATCAATACTAATCATATTTTGATTATATTTCTTGTGGACAAAGGGAAATTTTGACATGAAGTTTCATTAGATGGAAGGTCATCAGGTCACCAATATAATTTTGAATCCTTTTCTGGGAACAAGGACCTGCTGATCACCATCCCCAGGTTACAGACCAACAGAGGCAACAGAGAACAATAACAACACCTGATACTCAGTGGAGTTAGGACTGGTTGATCCAGCAGGACAGTAGAACCCGGCCTCACAGAGTCCTGTTGGCTGGGACAGACCAGGTTGAGAGCAGAACATTCCTGCAGGAAACACCAACAGAATAAAGAAATCCTCATAAAGACTTGAGACACACTGATTTGACTGTGTACAAGTATTTCTTTTTTTTAAATTTAATTAGGGTTAGATTGTGATGATGTAGATCAAGACACCAATAATTTCCATACCAGCAGGGCAGGGCAGGCAGGCCTCTGGACTGGAGGCTCCGAGCTGGCTCTGCACAGTGCCACGTGGGCAAGGGAACTGCAATCCTACAGTCAGTCCTGGAGGACAGTAGTATCCGAAGGGACACAGTGCAGGTTGTACAGTACCTTCGACTGAGCCACACCAAGAAGGATTAATAAACACAGGTGATATCTGCTGAGACCAATAAAATTAACAGCAAAGTGTTTGACTTTGAAAAGATACAACTTTATAATTAAAGACACTGACACTCTGACACTGTAAAATCAGTTGTCAGTTAGATTAACTAAGGTAAAGTGAGATGTAACTTCTATTTTAACTTGAGACGTATCAGCTCTGCTTCAATTAGTAAAACCATGTGTTTCCCAGAATGACTTTGGACAATCCCCATAGAATCAGTGTGAATTTGTTCTTTTCATTAAAAAGTGAACATATGGGCTTGTAAATATTCGGTAGCTAGCTTGTCAAGGATTTTTGTCCTTTCAACATGTCTGTGATCAAAGCTGTGTCTGTTATTAAAACAACTTATTAAAAACATATCCTGTGGCTGTACTGCATGCTAATTTTTTGTGACTGCTGGAAAATAAATAACAATGTCTACCCCCCCAGTGTATGGGTTCCTCTGTGTATGATTGCTGAATATAGAAAAATGCTCCTGCTCTTCTTGCAGAAGATAAGTCTAAACAGAGATTTTTAGAAGTGGGCCTTCACACGGGGGCTCTAACCTGTTTAAGGGGAGGCTCAGTGAAGGAAAGTGAACAAAATATTACATTAGTTATTAGCTATCAAAACTATATCACATAGAATCGCCCAAATGTGTGTCATTTAGTTAAAGAGATAGTTCAAACATATAGTAGTTTTAGGGAAATTGTACTGTTTTTCCCACTTTCCCAGAGTCAGAAAATAACAAATGCCTTACAACAGACCTTTTTTTATATATTTGGTGTAGTCTGAAGTAATGTCAAACAGTAATATCTTATCTTAATTGTTGAGATCAAATAACATAATCATGATCCCATAGGCATCCAAGAATTGAGCGAAACTAAACAAGTCTGAGGGGAGGCGCACAGTCTCAGACTTTGAAACCCCTGCTCCAGGACAATCTATGTTTCCTACCTTGACAGTAATATCCAGGGGTACAGGTGGTACAGTTGTCTTGATGTGTGTTGCCTGTCTCAGAGCTAAATGTTCCTGCAGGACAAGGCATGGGGACAGGTGTTCCACTGGGGCAGAAGAACCCAGCTTGGCACAGAGCCTCATTTGCTCTGCTAGAGCCCCAGTCACAATAAAACCCTGCCCAGCAATCACCTAGAGCACAAAACGGAAAACAACAGATGTAAATGGAGGATATTATTTTTTTAAATTAATCAAATCAGCAGCATCTGCATTCAAAATAGAAACTTACTGAGAAACCTTAACAATAATTTTATCATCCGAGGACTTAAGGTGTCTTTTATTCCATTTACCTGCTCTTAGCCCCTGTTGGCAGAATATCCCACGTGGACAGAGAGATCCAGTTCTGTTGTCAGTCGGGTTTGGTACTGTAGCTCCCATCAGACAAAGAAATCCAGCAGCACACACTCCTGAAGGCTCAACCAAACCTTCAGACCCACAAAACTGACCTACTGGACACACTAGGCACTCACCTGCAAACACAGATTGACAGCTTTGACCTCAGCCCAAACAGCAAAACAAGCTACCTGCCAGGACAGATCAATCATCAGGTCTGAGATAGTTGGACACTGCTAGAAGTGCCAATGTCTTAAAGCAAACTAAATTAAGGAAGATAATTTTAAGGGAAAAAAATACTTTCTGATTTAAATAATCAGTAGTTGAGTACAGCACAAAACTTTTGCCTTAACTTTAAGTAATTTCCCCTCCTAACAAGTCTTCAAATTATTTTCAAAGAGAAAAGAGCCAGACAATAATGCAAGATAACTTCATGTGTTATCTTGTTTCTCAAAGGTTCTGAGATTTTACCTGTGGTGGTGAGACCCTGACTAGGGCTGTAGGTGCCTTTGGGGCAGGGGAGAGGTTGCCTGTCTGGACTTTCCCTGGGACAGATGTAGCCAGCAGGGCAGGGCAGAGGGCTAGTGTGGCTGGGACTCAGGGACTGGCAGTGGAACCCAGGAGGACAGGGATTACACTCTCTCTGGCCTGATAAATCCTGGAACCAGCCTGGCAAAGAAATTCAAACACTGAGGACGTCTTAAGAGAGGACAAGGGAATTTGTGTGCGAGTTAAGTTAATATAGTATAATGTCTTGTTTACCAAAAGGGCATGGTTTGCAGTCATCTTTGCCTTTTCCTCCAGTCTCATTTTGGTAAGAGCCAGCTAGGCAGGGTGAGGGCACACTGCTGCCCTCTGCACAGTAGTGGCCTTCTGGACAAACACCTCCAGATACACTTGACATTGGAGTAGCAGTATGGGATCCCTCTAGGCAGTAGAAACCTGGGGAGAAACACTTCAATAAAATGTTTGAAAACCTCACACTAACATAACTAAATTCTCAGTCTTACTTCTGACCTGGCAGGCAGGGTCCAGAGACTGCAGACAGGCCACTCTCTGAACAGTAGAAGCCAGGACTGCAGCTACGACACTGAGACTCATCCACAAGCCCGCTCTGCTCACTGTGAAAAGATGTGAACATTAATTGTAATAACTATGATCCCCAATGGTAGTCAAAACATTCCATGTAATTTGGAGAATAATTGCTTAGTATTTCATTCCAGAAATCACTCCATGCCACTACCTTAAATCATTTGAAAAAATAACACTTCTAATTACATCTCCTGTTTCATCACAATGTTTTATTTTACATTAACAAAGCATTAAGTTAAACATGGAGCATTACCACCTTGAATGCCTGTGGATTACATCTTACAAATTCTAATATCACTACTAGTGTGTGAAGTATGTCTGTCACCACACAAAGTTATACTGTAGTGTACAATACAAAATAGTACAAATCCTACTATGTTGTATAGATATTATGGTTTGCGGTAATAAGTGATATGAGTAGTAGTGATCTAATTCAAAAGTTAAGTATACAGAGATATTACAGGATACGCACCTGAATGTTCCTTTAGGGCATGGTTTTGGTACAGATGTCCCCACAGAGCAGAAAAAGCCAGGAGGGCATGGGAATCCACTCAAACTGTCTAGTGGTGAAGGTTCAGAGGCTCCCCCAACACAAACAAATCCTGCAGCACATGGCCCGCTGGGGAAAGTCCTCCCTTTAAACAAATAGCATTCAAGCAAGGTTTTTATCACCAGAGCAGCCATTTACCTCTAATTGTTTCTGGAATACACCACTGAATTTATACTGAGGCTGTCTGCAAGATAGATATCTGTGAGAAATAGATGACAAGCAACTGATAGGGCATTATACCTGTTCCTTTACAGTACATCCCAGGGTCACACAGTGAGCATTGCGATTCCTCAACCAGACCTGACGTATTTCCATAGGTTCCTGCCGGACAGGGATGTTGATTTGCTGATCCGCTGGGACAATAAAATCCTCTCTCACATGGAAGTGGGAGCGTCATTCCTGATGTATGGACACAGTGCAAAATACATTTATGTTCCCAGCTGCTAAATGCTTATGTCATCCAGCGATTTGTCAACCCATCAGCTTTACCTTGATCTTGACAATAGAAACCAGCAGGGCATGTCTCGCAGCTGCCCTGGCCTTGTCTGAGCTGGTAGCTGCCTGGAAGGCAGGCTGTCTGTCTGGCACTGCCCTGAAGCACCCATTAAATTAATTTTATTAATTTAACGATAGCATTGGGGACAGATAAAACATAGGAAGAGGACTGAGACAGTCAAGAAAAACAGGAAGAAAACATCAATTGTCTTATAGTAAGAAAACCACAGCTGGTGAGAAAGGCTCATGCAGAGACATCAAATACAATATTCAGCAATAATGACTGACAACAGCTTGAAGACTAATACTAGATGGTTGACCTTCTCACAACAATGTCCGACTGAGCAGACATGGTGTTGTGGTCTCTCAGAGCTCTGTCCCTCAGGACAGTAGTAGCCTTCTGCACACCGGCCACTTGGCTCAGCTATTCCTCTCTGGTGGCAGTAGTGACCCAGAGGACACAGCTGACAAGCCTCGACTGTAGATCCACCAACGGAACCTGATGAGTAGCACACAATATACATAGGAATAAGAAAATAATTCACAAATTGAGATACTTTAAAAAGCCTTGAATTGTCTGGTGTTTTATCTATAAATGGTGTTTATTGACTTGCAAAAAAAAAATCATTTCGTAAGTTAACGTAATGAAAGCATTAAAATAGATAACAATGTTAATTCAATGCAGAGAACATACCTATTCCCTCATCAGTTTCTAATTCATAATCATACAAAGAAGCTATAGAACATTTTAATAGGATTCTAGTTGTCCGCCGCGAGACAAGAATACAATTATACGATTAAACTATTTTGTGACTAAAATTATTCATAGGTGCCCAAGGGAGAGAAAAAAGGCTTCAATGGAAGTTTTCATATTTCTACGCATCACTGAACTGCACAGATAGACACCAGTTCATGTAAGGACCTTAGCAGGAAAAACTGACAATGTGTGCAACAAAGAGGATTAGGTGTTATGTTTGTCAGTTTAGTATTGTGTCTGATTACTCATTTATCATTAATTCATGGCCTTTAAATGGGTGGGGAATACTAACTTGTCTTGAATTGTCTCTCTATTCAAATGAAGAGAAAACATGCAGCACACAGCTTTTCTTTGATAATTGAATTGTTCAACAATCAAACAATAAATGAGATTATTAGATGAATCTAAGAATATAAACTATATTACAAAAGTTTCTCACTTTTTATGGTTCCAAGAGGGCAGGGCAGAGGAAGAGGAGTTCCAAGAGGGCAGTAGTGTCCGGTAGGGCAAGGGAAAGCATTGGGGTCTGAAGAGCCTTTGGGGCAGTAATAGCCTGCAGCACAGGGCCCTGCTGGGGCATCTAAACCAGTCTGGTTACAGTAAGAGCCAGCCTCACAGGGATGTGGGTAGGCAGAGCCTAGGGGACAATAGAAACCTGAAAAATAGCCACAAAAACAATCACTGAAATAAATCAACTTCAGAGAAACCAAAAGTCCAATCAAGAGGATTACTGTTCTTATGCACACACTCTCCCTAGAGATAAAGGATTTTCTCAAACTTGGAACATTTTATTCCCACACTCTTATTTTCAGCTTCTTCTATTTACAGTTAACCCACCAGATTTTTGTATGTTCCAGCAGGCAGTAATTACTTTGGTACTGGAATTTAAATGTGTTCCTTCCTGACATCAGCTGTTATTTAACAGGGAAGTCCAACTCCAGCATTTAGACTTTCAGGTCTTCAAAAAGGGGAATTTGAACCTTTAGGGGTTTACCGGCAGGATGAATTTGCATGACCATCAGCAATTATCTTGTGCCTTCACTGATTTACTGTACAATTAAGATATTTGTATGATGGGGTATCATTTAAAAAGCCTTTTCTGCAACTGCAACACTTTTTTCTTTTTTTACTAAACTAACCATGAAAGGAAAAGCTGGGTATTAGTTCTTGTGCTATCCCCTCATAATTATTTTAAATATTTTCCAAATAAAACCCAGATGAAGTGGTATTATAACTGGAATATTCTGCACACACTGGACAGATGAAATCAGTAAGATGTCACAGCAATTACAGTAAGTGGGACTACCATGTCATGAGCAAGGAAGATAACGTGTGTGCCTGAGGGAATGATCAAAGTATCACATCAAGTGCACAAGTTCACTGTCAGGATTTACCCACCCCTGGGGCATATATCTCCTCTGTAGGTGGAACATGCATAATGTGGACTCTTGAGATATGGCGGAGGGTGAGTCACAAGATGGTCTGAATCTGCCAGTGGCGCTGCTACCACTTCGATCCAGCTAGTGTCTCTCCCTATAATAGAACATGGCAGATAAAGCATGAAAGATGTCTAAGTTAATATCCTTGTCTCACAGACAGGAAACCAAAGAGGAGCCACTCTTCTCTTTCTACATGCTGATTTAACAGTTTTGACTGCCAAGGGAACAACATCTTTTTACAATGCAACACTGTAAAGCAATGATTGATTGTGGAATACTTTAGGGGAAGGTCAAACTGAAAAGCAGCTTCTCTGTGGGATGTTTATCACAACAATGTAAGGCTTTACACTCTGGTTGAATAGTTTGAAGAAATTGATGTACTGTCCTTTCATGGGAAGCATTTACTGTGTTATTACAAACTGAAGAAACCCATATATTACCAGAATTACTGGAGTTATTGAAGCAGGACAGATTGTGCATCCAGGAGGCGGTGCCTGCCTTTGTGGTATAAATTTCCAGTATTTCACAAAGACAGCTGAACAAAGAGAAGTTGGCTCGGGGCGTGGGGCTATTGGCACCTCCAGAACAGAAGAAACCTGCAAAACACAGTCCTAACATGGGGGGGGGNNGGGGGGGGGGGGATATTAGAAAAGGGTTACAAACATGGAGTGATTATCTATCACATTATACAGTGTGTGATCTTGGCCTTGATAATCAGACCTGAATTGTCATTTAGTTTCCCTTCATTACTTGTTGTTTGAATCCCCAGAAAAAT
>NW_023340257.1:14919600-14920076 GCF_004916995.1 Morone saxatilis | reverse complement strand
TATTAATGTAGGCAGCGATTCAGGAGTCTTGAAATAGGCTAATGTGATGTGTAGCAGTGTACAGCTGAAACATGAAATGTTGTGAATTTTTCACAATTGGCCCTCATTACTCACTGAGCAATGATAAGCCTGACTGTCCTTGACTAATGGAAAACCTGGTAAAATCCCCACCTGTGGGCTTGGAGGCTCCAGAACTGAGGCAGTATTTCCCTGGGGGGCAAGGGTGGCAGCGAGATGTAGAGGAAGCTCCAGGCTCTGGGAGGAAGCTGCCAACAGGACAGGGTTTGGGTGACCCACAACCCTGAGGACAGAAGTGCCCCATGGGACAGACATCTCCATAAGGCTGGGAGACAGGAGAAGGCTCAGTGGACCCCAGGGAGCAAAAATATCCTGCAGTAGATAATGCGGTTAAAAACTCACTGAAAACACTGCAACATTAACAAGTATACGTGAACTGTGTTATTCAGGGGAAACAG
>NW_023340257.1:14909160-14919495 GCF_004916995.1 Morone saxatilis | reverse complement strand
TTTTGAACTTGGTCCAGTATTGAGCGAGAGCACTGCAGCCCTGAAGCGGGCTGTGACTTAATCCTTCTGGGCAATAGTGCACTGTCAATATATGTCCACTGAAAGTGCTTGTCTTGCCACTGACTGGCTCAGATTGTTATTATAAGTGACTGACAATATTATGGAAAGGACCTTACAGAGATAGAACTGTTTATAAAAGATCCTGTAAAAAAGCTCTAAGGGAACAAAAACAAAACAATTCTCATTTTCAGGTGATTAAATATGCCTATGTTCCATTTTAGCCAATAGAGCCTCCTCAGTATTACACACTGGGCCTGGTTGAAAAATATATGATAATTTCCCCTTTGATACAGTGCAGAAATACAGTATAATGAAAAGATACTCTTATGGCTCATTCCCATCGTGATGCAGGACTGTAAGACCTGGGCTGCAGGGTCCAGACGACTCTGTCAGAGCACTGTTGTTACAGAAGGAGCCAGAGGGGCAGGGGGAGCAGTCGGTCAGGAACATCCTGCCGGCTGATGGACTGACACTGCCCATCGGACACGGAAATGGCACAGATGAACCCTCCATACAGTAGAAACCTGGGTAAGGTGGTATGTCTCATTTAATAATACATTTCAGTTCACCTTTGTTTTTTTTGGTAGTGGTTCTACTACACACGTGAGTGCACAGATTGTGTTGTTTTAATTACCTGGTGGGCAGGTGATACAAGTGGACTGTCCAGATGAAGACTGAAAAGTGCCAGGGCTACAGATGGCCGGCTCAGCACTACCATGTGGGCATGTGTGGCCAGGCGGGCATTGACATCCTGTGACACAGTCAGATAAAGTTCAAACTGTCATCTGGTGCCTGCTTGTGTACAATGAAAACAAGAGTAATGTGAATATAAAATGCAGTACTAATGTGTTATAGCCTTTTAAATACATTTATGTGGCAATTATCCACAAAAGAAAGCCTGGTTGCTGTATTTCACCATTCCCAATGTGGTACCATGGAAACAAAGCAATGAAGAAAACAGTGAAGTAGTATTCGTCCTGTACGAAAACCCTGTGGGAGGCAAGGAGACGAGAAAGCAGGCTCAGCAGCAGGTGCCCTGACACTGACAGCAACAAGCTGCAGACTCTTTATAGGTTCTGGGCCATTTCATGCTCAAATTAGCAAAACGCCTTCTCGATCAAAGGCGAAAAGGGGACGAGGAAGCCTTTCAAAGAATCTCTAGGTGTGCATGTAATATACAAGGAGGAGGAAAGCTCATCTGAGGCATAAAATCACCTCCATGGTGCAGGTAGAGTATGGTTTGTAAAGTAACTGATGAGTTCTGCTATGCATCCACAGAACCAGTTACTACACCTCCATTTAGGGAGCACACACAAATAATCACTAATAGTAGTACTATAATAATACTAGTAGTCAAATACACATTTCTAGTAAGTTTTGAAAACATATTTCAAGTTATCTGTACCAACAAAAAGTAAAAGTGGTGACAAATAGTCACTGTCCAATGAAAACCATGTATCTCCATTGTTGGTTATTTTCAGCTTTTCATTATGGCTTAAAGGGTATATATAAGATATTTAGAACATTAATATAGCAGCAGACAACTATTTGCTATGTAAAATAATAAATATATATAAATATATAGTGGAGTGAAGGCGCCCTGAACCGAGAATGAGGTCACACTCCCTCTCCCTGTGTTGATTGTCAAGAAGTGATCTTCAAGAAGCTCTCCATGTGTAACTGTGGCTTTGAGGAAAGCATTCAAAATCTGTTTTTCTCATCTTTCTCAGTGAATTAATTATTTATGTCAACCAAACCAGTGTTGGTAAATGTTGGAAACACTAACAATGATAAGGGTGAGTTTTACTTTGTTCCTGCCCACTTTAAATGAAGTTACAATGAAGTGCAAGGTAAAATTACCACTTTTGTCTATGGAGTTTGGTGCCGAGCAAAATATTGATATAACAGCTGTTTCTGGTTAAACAAATGGTCCATCTCTGTAGGGATCCTTTCCATAATTTTGTCAGACACTTAGAGTAACAATCTGAGCCTATCAATGGCAAAAACCATCACTGGACATATTTTGACTGGTGCAAGAATTACATTGTGGCCATTAACTCGTGAGTTAAAGGGTTTATTTTGATTAAATCTGCATTGGTGATTGTTGGAAAGACTGTGGAAGAACTAACAAGGGTGTTTTGGTGACTTTTACGATATTCAGCGAGGTAAAATTTGTTTTGTCCATATATAGACAAAGACATAATTTAGACAAAACCATATCAATATTTTACAGAGCATGTTGTCTCTGCTAATTGCCATATAACCTGATATGATGTTTATATTTAGTATCATTCAAGAGGACAACCATTTTTGGTTTATAGTATCTCCCTTTGGTCAAAATGTGAAACATCATTCATATATGGAGTTGCACTACAGTACCAAACTCATCACGTGAGCATTACTATTTGTAAACCAGACTTAATGTACATGATCAGACATTGTGTTAAAAAAAGAAAAGAAAATGATGAAGTGCAAAGACTACTGTGTTTAAACCTGAGCTGAACCTTGATGATGTGTACTGTACCTGGCTGATGTCCAGACACTGATCCCGGCGGACAGAACCACCCTGGGGGACAGAGGAGGTCGACAGAGGTCTGAGCCCATGAGGGGCAATAAGAACCCGGGTAACAAGCTTTACAGTCAGCTTCGGACTCAGCCGCAGACCTCCCCAAGAAAGTACCTGAGGAGACAAATTATCATGTGAGTAAAAAATTACTTCCACTCTTTTCACTTTTTTCTCTCCCCGACACACAGAAGCAAAAAAAATATATATATAGCATGTGATAACAGTGTCATGTATGCGCACTATAGATTGCTCCATTTATTCACTTGGTTAAGTAGCTAACTGACCATTATGACAGTTTTATTGGATTCCTATTAAGTTTTACAACCTCGTCTAAAGTTCTGGGTACATTAAGCCTTTATATTGTACCTCTGGGGGCTTTATGGCACTGTACAATACCTTTGGAGGCAGTGTAATAAAAAGCAAGAGGTCAGACACATCAGATCATTCAGGGAGATGAATTGGGACTATTTCTTCTGTGTAGCAACATATTCATGATACATGGTAACAGAAATAATTCCTACTTCTTTTAGAACACTGTTTTTTTTACCTGGAGGACAAGGGCTTGGCTTTGCACTCCCTTTGGGACAATAGTGGCCTACAGGACACACATCACCATGGAACTGACCCAGGGTTGAATTGCCAGGAAGTGGGGATGGAGATGTGGTATCTCCTGTAACAGAGACAATAGACCTTTATTGGATGTCATTACTCATTAGGTAACTGAGTGAATTAAAAGGCCAGAGCCATTTTCTGCAATCCCAGGGAGAAAAATACTACTAAGAGAAAGCAATGGGGACTGGTAAATGTTCTGTGGAGACCTCTCCAGCACTGTGGAGTCAAAGGCCATGAAAATGTTAAGTAAAAACAGAACACCACTGAGGGAAAATGGTGCACAGCACAGTATTTTTCAGGCTCCTGTTAGATTACCCTTGGGGTTTTTTTTTACAAACTGTTACAAATATAATTTCTAAAACAACCCACAGTGCATGTTGTCATGCCTTTATTAAAACTTCGTAAAGGGAAAGAATCAGACTGTAACCTGTGGTATTGCCCTGAGGTGTGGCCGTTCTGGATCCCTCTGTGCAGTAGAAACCTGGGTCACAGGGTCCAGATGGAGAGGAAAGGCCAACTTCAGCACAGTAATGGCCTGGCACACAGGACTGACATACTTCTATAGAAACTGCCCCTAGAACACCAAAAATAATAACAAAAATACAACTCATATATTTGATTGAAATGATCAAATATAGCATGAATTAGGGTTAAGTTAAATAATTCCACATCACTTGTTTTCAGTAATTATTTTATGATGAAGAAGAGTGGGAAATTCTTACACTGATCACTGATTACAAAATACACTTAATACTGCCATTTTAATTTAAACCAGCTATGTGTAATCATTCAGCATTGTATGTTACCTTCTATAGAGCTGAAGGTGCCTGCTGGGCAGGGAATCATATAGCTGGTACCCTGGGGGCAATAGGACCCTGCAGAGCAGCGGCCTCCTGTCGGGCCCTCCTCTGGCTGGGCAGAAGCAGAACCCTGAATACAGAGGTAACTAGGAGCAGAGAGATGATGAGGACAGAGACAATGGGGAGGGGTATACGGGATTGTAGAAAGTGATAGATGAGAATGACAGAGGCAGAGACAGAGCATAAGGGAGGTTTAATTATAGACAAGGGAGACAGAATTAAACAGAAACAGGATGTCATATCTTTCATAGTCTATGGGTGAACATGATGAAGTGTGTGTTCAGTCTGCCTGTGTTTACCCAGGAGAGCAGGCCCCAGTGGGAGCAGCCAGTCCAGAGGAACTGCAATATCTCCCTGGAGGGCAGAGCTCACAGCCCGACTTATTGGACAACCCCATCTGCCTGCTGAAGGCACCAGCTGGGCATGGGAATGCAACACCAGACTGCGTTCCTGTAGATAAATAGCACATAATATCTACAGATGGTCCAGGACTAAACATCACAGAACAGTTTGTGAGGACAATCCTTATCTTGATTATGCTCTATAGTGTCCATTTGCATAATTAGAAAGCCATTTACTGTTACAGCCACTTCAGGAACAAGAGCAATATTCATCAACATTTTGCATGCAATGAACACATTATTAGACAATTAATCAATCTCACAGAGCCTGCAGCATCACTTGTGTCCCACATGTCTATTTATATCTGATAACATGATCTTATAACATTGTACGTTTGTAATGAATGTGTTAGAATAGCTGCACTATTGTAGCCTACCTGGTGGGCAATAGTGTCCTTTAGGACACAGCGTGGGAGTGTGAGTCCCAGACATATGCCCAGTGTCAGCATCCACTGAGCCGGCACAGTAAAATCCTGCTGGACATTTAACACACTCTGCCTGTGGAGGGATAAATTATGCACAACATTTTTTTCTACACAGTACAAACACAAAATTATGACTACAGATGTTCACTTATATTAATGGACATGAACACTTTAGATGCTTTGTTGGAGATTTTAAATGCTAAACTATAAACTGTATACATTACACACAGATGTTGAAAAAGATAAGCTTACTGGTACATTATCTTTTTGCTTGCAGGAGAGCCATAACTTCCCACATGTGCAAATAATAAAGCCACACAATCCATTAAAACCACATCTTTTATAGGCCATACACAGTTCTTATTAGCATTACTTTGGATCCAGTTTTAGTGTAAAAACATTTTTCAGTCGAGTGTATCAAGCCATATACTGTGTAAGAGAGTACAACAGTTACTGCAGGTTATTTTAATTGTGTCATATAGTAGGTGTACCTTGCCATTGAGACTGTAGGACATATCAGGTCATTAGCAGACTATTCATTCTCATCTTTCTCACCTGTCCAGGTAAATCTTGGTAGGTCCCTGGCAAGCAGGCAACCTGTCTATCAGATCCAGGTGGGCACATGTTTCCAGGTGAGCAGGGTATAGAGGACTGCTGGCTGCTGTTTTCTCTACCTGGACAGTAAGAGCCAGCTGGACAAATATGAGAAGGGAAAGAGAGCCCTCTGGTGACACACAGGAAACCTGCAAAACAAAAGGAACGCCACATACATTGTGTGAAGGGATTATCCCCAGATAAATCACGTTATGTAATGGAAGCCTTATCTTTTGGCAGATAAAAAGACACATAATTAAATGCTACTGCCTGCAACAGGTGCTAAGGTGGTTCCAACCTGGAGGACAAGGCAGGCAGTCGAAGAGATGACTGTTTCTGGTTTTGTTGCTGTAATGTCCTATGGGGCAGGGCAGTGGTGCTGAGGAGCCCTGGGGACAGTAATAACCTTCAGGACATCTGTCACCTGTCGTCCCTCCATCCTCTGGTGTGGGTGACCAGGCCCCAGAGAGACAGTAGTACCCTGCACTACACTGGCCTGATGCAACACCCTTCCCAGGGGAAGCACAGAAGGACCCTGGTTTCATGGGGAAAATAAGTGAAATAGAAGATGACCCTGAATTATCCTGCAAAACAGCAAATGTAGTTAGAACAAGCACTGTTTAACTGTATACTGTATTAATCCCAGTTCATATACAGTATTTATCTGATTATTTTTCTGCTTTAGTGTCAAGGTCGTTGTAAACCCTGATTCAACTATCTAACATTAAGGAAACTCATGATCATTAGCAGTAAATGGTGTTTGACCTGGAGGGCAGGGCAAGCAGTCCTGGGGTTTTGCCATCTGAGTGTGGGGGTTGATGGATCCAGCTGGACACGGGTACTGGTGTTTGGACCAAGTCCCGGCCAGGCAGTAGTGGCCCACTGGACACTCATAACTCCTCGACAGAGAGCCATTACGTCTGCCTGGACAATAAAAACTATATAACAACAACGGAATAATTTAGTTCTTAGCTGCTGCTGCTGGCAGTGGGGCATGGATGTATTTGTGTCTGTGTGTGTTTATATATGTATGCAACGCGAGAATAAAAATCATTTATGCATGTAAACACATGCATGTATGTATAGTGTAAGTGTATATGTTTACAGTGTTGACTGACGTGTGGCTGATAAGAGAGTTTACCCCTGGGGACAGTCGCTGCAGCTGGCTTGGCCATCTTCTGTACTGATGGTTCCCAGGGGGCACTGCTGAGGAGCCACAGAGCCCTCAGAACAGTAATAACCTGGTTGTGTGAAGACAAGAGTCATGAAAGAGATGCACACTCAACAAGCACACACACACATACAGACACGCACAATCCACAGGGGACAGGGTTCAGTTTCCACTGTCAACAGAGCAGCTGCTTATGTTTAGACCTATTAACTTGAAAGAGTGTTTTGTTTACCTGTTCACTAAGCTGGCTCTGGGCTCATGAACATTTTAAACTTAATTGTTTGCTTAAAAATTCATATTTTCTTTCATATTTTCTACAATGCCATTCAAAGTATAGCTTTGCTGCTGTTTACTATCTAAACAATAGCTACCTCATTACATTATCCCCATTTTTTACTGTATTTGTGCATTTCCTTTTGACAAATCTCTCTCTCATTTCTTTGGAAAATGTGATCCAGATGTCTAAATTCTGAGGGACCTTTTGGGCACGGTCCTCCCCGACTGTCTCTCAAAGGAGGGTCAGGACGATCTGCACCCTCCAGACAGAAGAAACCGTCCCAGCATTCCCCTGAAGGGGCTGAGAGCCCCACAGCATCGCAATAGTAACCAGGGAGACATGGCTGGCAATCCTCCTGAGAGGGGAAATGAAAGTGACAAAGAGAGAGGAAGGAAGAGGGGGAGAGAAAGACAGAGGCTGTAAGAAAATGAAAAAAGCGAGAGTGCCTCGTTGCAGCATTGATTTGGGATTAGATATTGATCAGCTGTCACAATGAAAGACAGAAAAAACATCGTAAGAGTTACTGTATATACTGTATAGGTTTATAGGCAGGACTGACCATAAACCTGTTTTCAAAGTAGAGTGTGACAGAAATGTATATGATGCTGAGATTTTTCAAATTAAATAATAATATAATAAAAAATAAGACATAACATGACATAAATGACAGATATAATATAGAATAATATAAATGCATAGACAAAATATATAAACATGAAACTAAACTGCTTTTTCACATTGATAGCAGTTTTTTATCTTAAAATGTTCTTTTCCAAAGTCAGCTTTTATTTCTAAGTGTATTTTTTCCCCAAAGACTGTTTTATTTCATAATGAATAAATCAAGACAGAGCCAGTTACGAGACTGGCTGTTGCTACGATCTGAAGGAATATATACTGTGTTTATTTCATGTGTTATGTATGACAAAGATCCTGAAATATGCTTTTTTAATCAAAATGCTCACAATTCACAAAACAAAACAATTTTTTTTTTCATTTTTAGTGGAGAGACTTCTTTCTCAATCATTGTCAAGGAGACATGTGAGTGCAATATTGAGTAAAAGCAACCTGGGAGACTAATTTGGTGAGATTAGAGAATGTTCCTCGTGGACAGGGCAGAGGATGGACGGTGGCCTCGGGGCAGTAATGACCGGCAGGACATGGCCCTCCCTCTCCTGGTGAGAGACAAAGAGTACAGCTGCCATTTGTTAACCATCTCAAAATAGAAATACTGATGGAGAACCACTTCCACAAATAATAGTAAGGCTGACAATTACATTTTCTCACATATTTTCTCACAAATTATACTGTAGTGTATTTCCTGAATGTGTGAACATGCAGTACATGTCTGGTAAGGATGTTTACCTGCAGCCTGTGAGAAAGGTTGCGGAGAGGTGTTTCCATGTGAGCAGTAATATCCTTCCTGACATGGTCCAGTGACAGCTGTGCCATTTGTGGAAGAGCAGTAATGGCCGCCGTCACACTGCTTGCACTGAGAGACAGACCAGTAGCCTGGGTCAGGGCCGTAAGTTCCCTCTGGACAGCCTCTCAAGTCAAATCCAGTTCCCTCAGGGCAGTAAAAACCTGCAGGCCAAAGAACAAACAAATTAAAACCAAAAATATGAAGAATACAAAAATATTGGGTTTAATTGTTGGCTAATTGTCACACACATTTTTTTAGCAATTATTTCACTTGATAATTTCCTAAAATTACCATACAAATGAAAATGTAAGTGATTTTAAGGGCATACAAAATAGCAAACCACAAACCTGCAGGACACAAGTACAGAGAGCCAGACACACAGTACCAGCCTAGCACACAGGGCTCACACTGAGTAGCGTGTGTAACAGCGACATATGTCCCTGGATCACAGGGAACAGGTTGAACAGTTCCCTCTGGGCAATAGAAACCCTCAGGACAAGGTCCCCCTGTAATGCCATCAGTAGGGGTGGATGTGACAGCTCCCTCTACGCAGTAATAGCTGCATAAGAAACATGAACAGAAACAAAACTCACAGACAACACAGACACAGACAGCTAAATTATGTTCATGTTATGGCAAGTGATGGCTAGTTTTAAAACCTTTGATCATAAGATGGATGGAAAGTACTTTTTCATGAGTTAGTCGTCTATAATAACAAAGACACAAGTTGATTTATTTATACGTTTACAAGAGTCTGCTGTACCTCTTACTGCAGGGTCCACTAGGTTTAGTGAGGCCGGTAGAGTCACAGTAAAATCCCCCCAGACAGGGTTGGCAGTCCTCCTGGATACGCAGGCCTGAGCTGTTTGACCAGCTTCCTTCAGGGCAGGCCACAGGAGCTGTGGCGCCTGTAAAGACAATACAAGCTCACATTTCAACTCCAGTAAACAGAGGAGTGTGCAGAAAACTATTCAAGGACTATTAAAATATGACCAGAACAATGCAGTTATTGGGTTTGGGAATACAATATACTGTGATGATGTTTTACACACTTACACAGCAAAATTTAAGTGCAACAAAATAAGTCAGACACTCTTATAAAGAATCCATTGCGTGCAGTTTTGAGCAACTTGGGACAAGGCAGAGTTTACCATAGAGCAGCATTTTTAAGCATGGGTCAGTGCCCCGAGTCAGAGGGAACAAGTGTACAAATTAATTTGAAGAAAACGGTATCAAAAGTACAAGATAAATGTTGTCAGAATTTCCTGTAGGCCACCAAATGGTAATTAGCATGAATAAAACATTGTAGCCCTTGAACATAATATGGTAGAATGTTAATAGCCTCACAGAGTATAAATTTGGTTAAATTAGCCTATAAAACAACCTGCATCCGCATTGTATTACAAAAAACATTATTTTGAAAATGTGGACCCCCTACAATTTTATAGATTTCGGGCATTAAGAGTATAGCAGCACTGAAACAGCTGCTGCTGACTGACTGCTTATTAAGGGACGACAAGCCAGTAACCTGAGGGGCAGTATTGACCAGGCGGACAGAGGGAACCTGAGAGTCCATCCAGTGGGCTTGGAGAAGATGCTCCCTCTCTGCACCAATAACCAGCATGGCATGGTCCTATGGGTAGAGGAATATCACAACACATTATCATCACACAGTTATGTAGCTAAATGTTTTAATAGGCCCATTGAATGGTAATTACTATAAAATATGATTAAAATCCAAGCTCTCCCAATTTAATGTTTTTTTTACCACTGTCTTATTAACATATCCATGTTTATTACAGTGAAGCTAAAGACCAAGATACCTTAATCTAACCTACAGACCCATATACATGCTAGACAGTAAATCCAAAGCTATTTGCACTAGAGTCAAGTTAAAAAAGGTTTTATGTAATTTGCAACCAGCTCTTAAATCTATCTATCTATCTATC
>NW_023340257.1:14877043-14909060 GCF_004916995.1 Morone saxatilis | reverse complement strand
TGCTAGACAGAAATCAAAGGCTATTTGCACTAGGGTCAAGTTAAAAAAAGGTTTTATGTAATTTTGGCAGAACCAGCTTCTTAAATCATCTATCTATCTATCTATCATCTATCTATCTATCTATCTATTCATCTATCTATCTATCTATCTATCTATTATCTACGTATCTATCTATCTATCTATCTATCTATCTATAAAGGCAAGAAATCTTCTGTCTGTGTGTGTGTCTGTCTGTCTGGTGTGTGGGCTCAAAAATCTCTGCAGATCAGGATCAGACTGACCTGAGAGTTTTTCAACATGGCTAGCGGTGTAGTTTAAGGGTCTGCACGTCAGCTTTTGTGGACTACAAAACATACCGTTTTTTTAAATTAAATTTCATAAATGCATTTCTGAATTCCGCTAGCATTGCCACGATAGCCACGGTCCATAGCCCGCGGCGCACCAGAGCCAATCACTGCAAAGCCTGTGTTGAAGGTGTTTCCAGTTGTCTTCCCCCTGTCAATCAAAACCCCTCGGACACGTTTATAATCATCATTGATGCTTTATAATGTGGTAGTGATTGAGATCCTGACCCACCCAAACATCCTGGAAAGGACAAAAGTTACGTCTTTCACTCTTAAATTACACAATTATTACATAATAATCACCAGCAATAAACTTGACTTCCTCACTCGCAAGACGGAGAATGTTTTTAACACTCAAGTTTTCGCCGGTGACAGACTCGTTTTCGCTGCAGAAATGTAACGGAAGAGTCGGTAGGACAGGCGGGAGGACAGACAGGGGAGGACAGACGCTTCTCCACGTAGGTACAGCATGTGGGTATTTTTTTTCCTCATATACGTTTCCAAAGACAAGTTACAGTTACTACGTTTAACTGTTTTGGTCCGTAACGTTGCTTTGTGGGAATTTCTCTTATTAAGTTGAGAGTGAGAGACCTGCTGCAGTATCAGAACTGTCTTGACGACACGCCCTCGCTCCGCGGCCGTCAGCTTAGCCTCACATGTAGGCTGTTAAAAAATAATGCGTCCCCTTGATCCTCCTCTTTATCATTATTGCTTACATTTTCCCCCTCGCTGCCATCTGGAAGTCTTTCACACAGAGGAGGGTGCGGAAGAATTGGCGCTGGGATCGCCGGAAGATCTCTCTCTCTCTCTCTCTCTCTCTCCTGATGTATGCTTGCTATATTACACGGGACTAAATAATATGTCCTAAATGTCCCTGACGTCCCCACTTCAAAACACAACTCATTTAGGCCATCCATGAAAAAGCTACTTAACCTCACACTTTTCTATAGCAATTCCTACGGGCACTGCACCAGTATTTAAAATGGACACAGGGAAAGGGAATCGGATTCTGAACTTACATGAACCCCTCTAACTTATTTACCAACACATAATGAAGCTCATAAGCTTGTGGAAGTTCCTTTGTTTAAATTAGAGTAAAATGTTTAAAGTAAAGATAAGAAATAGTAGGCACATGGCAGAAGAGAAGATAATAGAAGAGAAGAGAAGAGAAGAGAAGAAAATGCTCTCGTTCTCACCTGCTGGCTCTGACAGTCCCACAGAAGGACAGTAAAGTCCAGCAGCACATGGCACGCAACCAGCAAGGCTGTGTGTGCCCTGTCTCGGGTTGAAGGAGCCTTTGGGGCAGGGGTGCTGGTTGGGCAGGGCTGTACCTGCAGGGCAGTAGTGTCCTTTAGGGCAGGGCCTCGGCAAGGAGGCATTGCCTAGTCTCAAATCACAGTAGTAACCTTGAAAGAAGAGTTATGCATATTTTTAAATTAGCACTGCCAGTAAGAACAAGAAGACATGATGATGGAAAAAACACTTAAACCTATATTTATAGAATATTTATTTCAACAAACTTGCAAAGTACAGTGCAAAAAAAAAAAAATGTCAATGTGAACAAGCCATCAACATAACAATAATTTAAAAAATGCTGGGTTGCTTGAGAACTGTTTTCATTACTGCCTGTTCAGCCAAACACAAATGGCACAAGGCTAAACATAATTTAAAGAAAGAAATATATGCTTCTACTGAGAAGGTAAAAAGAGTAAAGATGGCTCCTACCTGGCTCGCAGACAGTGCAGGATGCCTGTTTCTCTCTGTCCTGGTAGGTTCCTGATGGGCAGGGATCTGGAGCTGCACTACCCCGTAAGCAGAAGTGGCCTGGAGGACATGGCAGAGCTGTAGCCACTGTCTGACCAGGAGGACACCAATAACCTACCGAGGAGACAGAGAGAACAATTCAGTAAAGCATATCATACACAAATAACTTTATGAACCAAAACTACCAAACACCAAACTACCAAAATATTTGTATTTTATAATACCAAGAAATTATGACACAGTGTATGGACTGACCTTGGCTGCAAGCTCCAGTCGGAGCCCTGAGACCTGCTCCTCCACAGTGGAAACCAGCGGTGCAGGGCTGACAGCCAGCCTCACTGGTTAGACCTGGCACTGGGGAGAAAGTACCAGCTGGACACAACTCTGGCTCTCCTGAGCCCTCAACTGTGGAGAGAAACAGTTGGAGTAGTCATTCATTCATCTAATCTTTCAGTGCCTTTAGAATGCACATGCCTATTCTGGGCTGTGGGACACGAAGGCTTATACCAGGATACACTGGGCATAAAGACACCCTACGCAGGTCAACACAAATAGACAAAAGATGACTCACACTCAGGTAATTTAGGGTGTCCAGTCCACCTGAGTCATAGCTACAGCTACTTGAGAGCCTCTAGTCAACCTAATTTGCATGTCTCTGGGCTTTGAGAAGACACTGGGAAATTGTAAGAAAAATCAAATGTTGAAGTCTGGGGCCTTTCTTGCTATAAAAAACAATTCCAAAGGGCTGCCCTTTAAATATAAACTAAGATATGATCATACTTTACGGAATCTTATATTGTGTGTGTTAACTCTCTTTTTGCTCTTCAATTCTGAGTGGCAGACATCAAGAGCTAATGTGTGGTGGTGATATTATGGATGATTAAATTTCAGTTCTTCCAATTAAACTCATTTATCAATAACTAAAATAAAAGCATTATGTCATGCATCTGTGGACCCGATATACTGTCCATTTCACCAAGCACTTTACTATACAACTATTAACAGGCTTAAAAACTTTGTTGGCAAGTTAGTGACATAACCGTTCCAAGTCAGTAAAGCAGGGCTTACCACAGTATGTCCCAGGTGGACAGATGCTGCCTGTTTCTCCATCTGTTGGTCTGGCCTCAGTAGCTCCTCCTACACAGTAATAGCCAGGGGAGCAGGGACCCATTGGCAGAGCCAAACCTTTTGAGCAACATAAGTGTATTGTATTTTATAAACACAAAAAATATGACATATACATTGCCTTGACAGCGACATCCCTTCAGCAGAATAATGTGTGAGCCCCCAAAAGGCCTAGAATTAAATTCCGAGTTCACTCTTTATGTCTACTGCATCATTTCAATAAAAAACAGATGATATGAAGTGGATCTGTCATAGCGTTAGCAAATATATAGGCCGGAACAATAACTGAATCAAATGAAAAATGAAATCCAGTGCCATATATCCACCTCAAAATAACATTTCCATCATCATAGTGTAACAGCAGAACATGCACATTTTCCATATATTTACAATATTTAGTGTAAGCTCTGGCATAGTATACCTAATTTAAAACTCAGTAGACATTCATATATTTTGTAATATCATTCTTTTTCAAAAAGGTGTCTTTCTGTTCTTTCAAATACATTTTGAATATATTGTACCATATTTTTCTCGAAGTCTCTAATGTGCATGACCATGAACAACAACATCTCTAGTTGGAGTCTGGTCTTCTGTTAAATGTGATTTAGCTTTACTTTACAAACACTACAATATGTTGACTGTTTAGTTTCACTTTTCGCAAGTTCTAAGTGATAACTTATTTGTGATACTAAATGCCTGTGTTTGGTTGGAAGGAAAACCAGTATACTCTTGGAGAACCACACCATTGACATGGTGACTGTAGAATAGCGGCCAGTGTGCATGAGTATCCAAATACCTGAGATGTTACAGAAGGCTCCGGGTGGACAAGGAAGGGGTTCTTGGCTACCTAAGGGGCAGTAAAACCCCACCTGGCAGCGCCCCCCAGTGGAGGTAGCTGGACAAAGGCAGTTGGCATTTGTGTAATTGTCCAGGTCAAAAGGCTGGGAGTTCCATGCTGCTGACACACAGAACCAACCTGAAAGGAACAAACACAGCATGAGAGAGATTCATTTTAATTATGTGATATACTAACACTCTTGCTGCTGACACGCTGTAGCATCACATGATGAATTTCTCAGCACAAGGTGAAAGAAAATGCTCAACAAAGAAGGAAGATAGCAGAGAAAGGTGAGACAGATGAGTCACTGATAATTTAAAAAAAGATTTAATAAAACAGGTAGCTACTGTTTTAATATCTGCTACAGCCTTGTGTGCATTAGGTGGTTGGCATATGGAGCCAAGCTGTTTTGCACCTTTGAACATAAATAAATAATATACAGGGCATTATCTAAAAGCTGTTGTTGTTGTGGAAATTCTGCTGAGTAAACGTGTGAAGAGAGGAGAAGTAAAGTAATGACTGATGTGGCTTGCGTCGGTTTGTGATGTTTCGTGCTTAATGTGCACTCTTTGTTCACTACCCCCAAGTCTTCCAGGGTGCTTTGGACTGGCTTGCCGGCCCCTAGAGACAAATAGGGCCGGCACAGAGGACAAAGTCCTGACACTGAGAAACTAGTCTGTATCGCTGTGATTGTATCTTTGGTAGAAATAAACAAAGACACTATTACTGACCAGCCTTGCATTTTCCAGACACTTTGGTCAGCCTCTCCTTCTCACAGTAGTGTCCTGGAGGACAAGGCAGGCAGCTGTCCAGACTCTGAGTCATCGGCTCTGGGTTGTAGTATCCACGAGGACAGGGAAACTGGGTGGCATGCCTTGTGCCTATGCATATGACACAATTAGATTTCAAACAAGTGCTACATGCTATATCTGTGTATACATTTTTACCTGTATAGTAAAAGCTGAGACAATCTTTTAGTACAACAAGAAGCTAATTTATAGTGTTAATATCTGCTTCTTTAGAGGCTACGCTGGATTTACACTATGTCAAGCTTTTTTAAGAAATTCATGTAGAAACACAACCATGACTGATAGTATTTTGGATGAGTCTACCATCAGGGCAGTAGAATCCAGGGGGGCAGGGGAACTTGGTGAAGTTGCCAGTCTTTTCTGCACAGTAATATCCAGCAGGACAGCGGGAACACACTGACTGGCCTGGGAGGTTGGTGTAGGTCCCAGCTGGGCAGGGCACTGGGCCTGCACTACCCTCTGGGCAGTAATGAGCTGGTGGGCAAAGACCTCCTTCTGAGCCTGGAGAGGGAAAAACAATTGGATGTGGTAAATTACTGAGATTATGACTGCTAAGCCCTTAATGTGGTGAATCCTATGATAAACCCTGATTAATTCAGTAATCATTCATTCAACAAAACACCCTCACACATTCAGATTTCCTGCATTTATCACCATGTGTTGCTCCTCTATCTGATTTCTCTCCTCACATTATATTAGCTCTGCTCTACACTACTTTTATGTTCTACAGTCATTATTAATCATTGCTTAATTAACTGTTAAAATCATTTTGCATAGCGTATTTAAAGATGGTTGAACTAGATTAATCCTGCAGAAAAGATGGCACAAATGAAGTTAACTTCTCATAAAAAAACATAATAATTTAATATTTTGCCTTTCTACCTGTGGCTGTTGTGTCTCCTCCTCGACAGAAAAATCCGGCTTGACACAGTCCAGATGGACGAGTGAGACCTGCAGTGCCACAGAACTGACCCGCTGGACATGGACTGCAGCCAAAGGTGTCTGTCAGATGAAGACTGTAATCATAAACATGTAAATACATGCACACACAAACATACAGTTATAAAGTTAAAACAAAAGGTTAACTGCTTAGCACATTTAATATTTGGGTCCACCAACCTGTTAGAGTAGGTTCCTGGTGGACAGGGCAGTGGGAGACTCGTGCCCTCAGGACAGTACCTCCCCTTTGGACATGCTCCTCCCACTCCTGTGCTGAAGTTCCCATCTGGGTTCTGAAAGTTTACCCCTTGAGAAGTTGCACATTTAAGATAAGTTTAGTGGTCATCTTCAGTTTAGTAGCACACTTTCCCTTTTGTAAAGTAGCAGGTCTTTCAGTTAGGCAGTAGTGATAAATGGTAATATTGCTGGGTAATAACTGTGCTAGTATCATACATGTAACACACCTGCTATGCAGTAGTAACCAGCTTGACAAGGGCCAGTAGGTTCAAATAGACCCCAGTCCTCACAGAACAACCCTGTTAGCACAGCATGAAGAATGTAAAACATCCCTGCAGCACTAATAAGACATTGGATTTATCAAACGGTTGATTGTAAATCCTATCACATTAAATAATATTCCTCTTCTAGATAATTAAATATGATAAAACATTCTATTATTGCTTTTTATTCAAATCAATTGGTTCTAACCAATCTAACAAGAAAATGACATGGTACATTAAAACTTTATTCAGCTCACTAAACATTTCATGAAAGACTTTGCAGTCTCTTGCAGTGCAATGAAGACAACCATGTGACAATACTCTCACCTGCTGGACAAATGAGGCACTGCTCCACTTGGCTGAGGCCAAGCTGAGGGCTGTATGTGCCAGGAGGACAGGGCAGGATACCCTCAACACCCCCACCGAGACAGTAGTGTCCTGCTGGACAAGACTGAACACCTTCTCCTGACAGACAGTAGGTCCCTGTGGGGCAATCTTCACATGCTTCTGCTCCTTCATCCAAAAAGAAAAGAATAAGATAGTGAAGTAATGCCTGCAGTTTTGTATTTCATATCATGATACTTGATATGTATGCAGTTCCATGAAATGTATTGTCTGTACCTGTAGTGTTCGTGTACGTCCCATCAGGGCAGACTGAAGGAGAAGTTGAGCCCATGGGACAGTAGTGTCCAACTGGACAAATGTCCCCATTAACACCATCTGAGGGCATTGAAGACACAGCCCCTCCCGAACAGTAATAACCTATAAATCAGTAGATACAAAATGTACTGACAAAAGTGATGATGCTCTCTTGACCGAAAATTGTTCCGTTTGTTTTCAAAAATAACAGTTTAGAAAAGTCAGTGCACAAACACACCTCATCTCAATTATACGAATAAAAGGTTATTCTGCCTTTACTTGTTCATGTTTTAAATTGTCTCCATATGCAACAGTTTAAAAACATGAAACAATGCTTTAAAACACCAAGCTTTTTTCTTAAATTGTACTAACTAGATAATTAATTCCCATACCTGTATCACATATTCCTGAGGGCTGGCTGAGTCCAGTACTGTTACAATAGAGTCCTGGGGGGCAGGGCCAGCAGGAGGACAGGTTTTGGGCTCCCACAGTGCTGGTCCAGGTTCCTACAGGACAGGGGTGCTGCTGGGGGTACTTGGTCCCTCGTGGACAGACGTAGCCCGCAGAACACACACCACCAGAGGCCATGGCCACCTGTGAGGATGTTGGAGTAATCGTCAGAATATTAAAAAGTTTGATAATTTTTGCTTACAGTTATAGTTAGAAGTTTAAAAGTTAAAGCTGTGGGCAGTTTCAGTTGGTAGTTGTCATTCATTTCCCACGCACTACCAGCAGCATATCCAAAAAACACTTAGAGAAAAAAAAAATTATTTATTTAAGCAATGCAAACTTGAACTAAACATGGCTCTAAAATTCATATTCATATCCAATGACAGAAAACGCTTTAGCAGTCAAAATGTGTGGGAAATTAATAGCTGCCATCACATCAACTACACAGCTTTAACTTAGAAAGCAGGATATATTCAACTGAAAAAAACCAAGATATTTCCACTTTTATTGCCTCACATGAGCAAAACCAAGTTAGTACATAGCAGACAAATTGTCAAACATTTTACTATCATCATATATCATTCAGAAATGAACATGGTGCACATGACAAGCATTGGGGGCATATTTTCTGCTACATCACCACATTTTCAATTCAAACAGTGAAAACTAGAATGTGGTGATTGTGTTTATTCTCTCATTCTCTGTGCACAACCTCAGATACTTGTGTAGAGACACTTTATAGAAAGAGAGTGTAATGAGAGTAAATACTTTTTGTTACACTACACAGTGTTTAAAACCACTCCTAAAAATGCTTTCATGTAATCATGGTTCTCTTTTGTTTGTCATATGTTATAGTATTTAGTTTTTACTATCAGCTCTGTCGTGGATAAGCTGCTGGCAGTCAAGTTATTAGATGTCATTCATCTTACTGGAGAGGCAGTGAAGGCTCCAGAGGTGCAGTAGTGTCCTGGGTCACAGAGATCCTGAGGGTTAGAGAGACCGGCTCTGCTACAGAACCAACCAGCCTTGCATGGCTGACAGTGCTTAAGAGCATCGCCACCAGGCTGGTCAGAGTAAGAGCCCTGAATAATTGGATAGGATAATTTTATAGTGTTAATTATGTGAATTTGAATTAGGGTAAATGCAATTCATGAAGCCTAAGTGCAAAAGTAAGAGTAACAACTAACATGACTGAATAAAAAGACACAGCTGAGAGGAGAGTGAAGAACAAAGACAAGCTGCTGGATTGACATTCACACCACACTACACACATACTAACACAAGAATACTTACTGGAGGACAGGGTTGAGCAAGAGAGGACCCTGGAGGACAGTAGTGTCCTGTGGGACACAGTAGTGACTGGGACAAGCCTGTCTGGTTACACAGTCTGCCTCCCTGACATTCCACACATGATTGTGCACCTCGATGCTGTGGAGGATTTATAGACAAGGGAACAACCTTGAACATGAATTTATTTCATTATTTAATTTTAACAGCACACTTTCAGTAGAGTTACACTTATTATTCTTTGTGGATTATTTCCTACCGGCTGAAAAGTGCCCAGAGGGCATGGTTGTGCGCTGGCTGCCCCCTCCAAGGTATAATAACCCTCCTGTGCTTCATTCTGAACAGGCGATGCTGAGCCACCGGTACAGTAGAAACCAGGAAAACAAGGGCCTGAAGGTGAGGTGTTGTTGGAGCCTAAGCAATAGAAACTGACAGGGAGAACAGGGAGAGTTGACACAAAGTATAGAGGTTTCTATTTTACATGGTCCTCTTAAATAAATAGGCTGATATCTGAGTGGCGTTACCCCGGTGGACAGCTGACACACTCCTCAGGTCTGCTGAGGCCAGTACTGTTGCTAAAGGTGCCAGGGGGACAGGGGAAGGGAGAGGACGAAGCTTGAGGACAGTAACCTCCTGCTGGACACAAACCTCCCGTTGACCCATCCGCAGGAGTCTGGACACAGTTACAGTACATGAAGAGAATCCAGAATGTACTGTAATGAAGTAATTTAATTACTAAAGTAATACAATGTAATACATAACAGTGTAATGTTTCATAATAAGTCATCACCACACCAGCGTGTAAACAAGTGTAATGAAAGTGAGTCACTGACATTTAAAGTTTTTTTTTATCTTTTTGCGGTATCGCTTCTTAAGAATATTTGGACAAGATGTTATTATGAATTTCACTGAATGTATCTGTGGACCTCAGGAAGAATAGCAACCACTTTTTTGGGATAAAAACATATAAGAAGAAGAAAGAATTAATGACAAAAAACTTCTATTTAATAAATTATCCAAATATATAATTTTCATACTGAAGACTTGGCTCCCTCTCTACAGTAGAAGCGCTCTTTGCAGCTTCCAGAGGGCTCTGTGAGTCCCACACCAGAGCAATACTGGCCTCCGCCACAAGGGGAGCACTCAGACCCATCACTGAGAGCTGAGCGTGAACTGTAGGTTCCTTCAGGACACGGTTCAGGAGTAGAAGTGCCTTCTGGACAGTAAAAGCCCTGTTAATAGAATGACGGACAGAGAGAAAGAGATATCATGGATTCTTAAAGGCAGGCTACTCATCAGTGGAACAACATAGTTTTCCAGATATTCCTACCTGAGTACAGACTAGTGGCATGTGAGTCCCCAGTCCGTCGCAGTAATGCCTGGATGGACATGACACACACGCCTCTCCACTGTGACCAAGTGTGTTGTTCCTATATTGGCCAGCCTGACAGGGGTAGGTGTAGGGGTAGCCAGTTCCTAGGGGGCAATAGTGGCCATAAGGACACACCCCTGTCTGAAATATCACAGCATACAAAATAATTATGTCACAAAAAGTGTAAGTAGAAAAAACTCTAATAAGATCCTTGACTATATTTGTTCATCTTAAATGCTGCACATTATTTGGATCTTACAGGGCTGGTAATAGGCTGTTCTTGAGGCTGCGGGGAGTAACAGTACTTCCCCTCAGGGCATTGGACACACTCGCTTACATCACGCAGACCAGGAAGTTCACTGTAGGTACCATTGGGGCAAGGAATGGGGTTGGGATCCTATGAAGGAAATTACATTTGGAGGTAGTTTAATTGACTAAGTCAGTAGTTTTAATTGAATAAAAGCACATTTAAAAAGCAGACAAAATTAATTTTGAAAAAATGATTTCTTTGCTGTATCATTCTTTGACTCACAATGCCTCCTCCGGGGCAGTAGAAGCCTCGAGGACAGAGTGTGGCTGAGCGCTGGGGGTCTCTTGCCAAACCCTGAGAGCAGAGGAAGCCTGGGGGGCACACCATGACGCTCAACATGGCTTCCTCACTAGTGGTTTCATCACTGCAGTAGTGGCCCTGCAGGCACGGAGAACACTCCAAAGAGCCCTCGTCCTACACACAAAAGAACGTGAAATAAGATTCAAGGAGTTGAAGTTAAAGATATCAACCAGTATGGGGGAGGGACAGAGCAAAATACAGACTGAAAACTCGAGGGAGACGAGAATCGAACTTGGAAGATGCTGGAGAAACACTGATATTTCTTCAATATTGAGAGCAAAAGATTAACTATTATAAAATTTGACTTTAACTACTCCTCCTGCTGACATTTACAGATGTACATACATAATGAGTAATGTAAGACGATACCACTGTGGGCGGAAAATGCTAATCTAAAAATAGCCCTCAGAACTCAGAACTGCTTATGGAAGGACAAGGCTAATACACCAGCTCTGGTTTCCACTGGCTCAGTCAATTGACCAGTCACAGTGGACTATGTTATAGATGGAGCCTTACAGAGTAGCTGCCAGCTCCACACACTCTTGGGTTGACAGTGGCTGAGTGGGGACAAAAATAGCCAGCAGGACAAGCAGAGCAGTCCTCCAGCCTTCGACCTCCTTTCAGACGGCGAAATGTGGAGCTGGAGAAAGACATGACAGAGTGGATATACTAAATCATACTTATTACACAACCTCAATTCTTCATTTTACCCCATATAGCAAATTATCTTCTTTTCGACATTAGACACACAGTTACTGCTTACGGTGGGCACGGTGAAGGTTTGGAGGTGCCCTGTTGACAGAATGAGCCTTCAGGACAGAGCAGGCAGTCTTCTCTGTATCTGTTGCCCATTTGGATGCTGTAGGTGCCCGCAGGACAAGGAAACTGGGTGCCATATGCAGTCCCTGGTGATGCAACATCAAAATAGTTATATTCACATGAATGACTCATGATTACCGCTCTAGAAGAGAAAACAAATCTTATTTTTTTGACTACATTTCACATGGTAAACTGTATTTAGTCTGTAACAGCTTGTAAAGCAAAACATTTAATCACTTTAAACATTGTTTGTGTGTTAGATTTTAAACTACAGCAGTAAACAAACGTATTAATTTAGTTAAGATACCATCTCCATTACCACTGATGTCACATTCATGTGTACCTTCAGGACAGTAGTGTCCAGAGCTGCATCGACCTGACGGAGCTCCAGACCCAGCCAAACAGTACCATCCCTTTGGACATGGCTGGCACTCCCTTTCAGTTTCCAATCCACTGTGACCACTCCATGTCCCCACAGGACACTTGTACTGGGTGGGAAACATAGTTCCAGGGGGGCAATAATGCCCTGCAAAGCAGGAGAGTGGTGGTCTTTGGATACCACCAGTTCCTGATGAAGCATAAGTAATATAGACAATCAAGGTGGGAAAACAAGCTCCAAGCTATGGATTGTAATCATATAAAGTAGATCTAGGTAACAGAATCAGATATAGGGCTTTACGATATGGTAAAAACACATCATATTGTTATTATTCTGACAGATTGTGATTCATGATTATGTGGGAATGATTCACCCAAAAAAAACTATTAAAATCATGATGATGGTACATTTTTGGCTGTCTGTACCAAATAACCATGTTTTCTTAAATCTGTAGAACAAGATTTGCAGGCCACGGTGCTTAAAGCACCACAGTACTTCATTATAATGCTGTTTTGTCACACATTTTACTTTCATCCAAACATTATAGCTCCTTGCAATCTGCATATTGCACTTGGCCATATTGCGATTTGTGATAATATTTTGATTAGTTCAATTCAATTCAATTCAATTTTATTTGTATAGCGCCAATTCATAACAGAAGTTATCTCAGGACAGTTTGATGCTGCATGACAGTAGTTGTGCAGCCCTAATCAGATACCACGACGTGTAACTAAATACCTCACTAGTGATATCAATATGTCAACTAATTTCAAAAAAATATTTATTATATTTATTTATCACTATTCAGCATCAACAACTAAATCCATTTCTTTTGATACTATGAAATAAGGCCAACCCAGCATATAAGTGTATGTGTGAAAGGTAAATGGCACCTCGAAGACAGGCATATCGTGCCGGGCACTGCTGACACTGTGAGCGGTCAGTGAGATCAGTGCGATTGCTCAGTGTTCCTGGTGGGCAGGCATTAGTTGCCGCGTTGGGTTTGGAGGAACCAGGGGGACACACAAACCTATCAAGAATCAGGCAAACTGATTATAATTATAGAGTTACAATTTCAAGGCAATTGAAGGCAAGATTACACTAATCCCTTTGCAAGAGATTTTATTTTACAGACTGTGAAAGTCTCAGTATTCGTTCAAATCAGATTTATGGTGTCAAAAACACAAATTTACAGTGTCACTGAAGCCTGCGTCTGAAGAGGATCTGAAGCGGTCTCTCACCCTTGCATGCAGTCCACGTCGGGGGCTCTCAGAGCTACCTGAGTGCAGGCCTTCCCTGCATAGCACTCCCTGCAATCGGCCAACTCATCCTGACCCTCTAAGGGATTAAAGAAGCCTGGTGGACAGGGAACAGGGTCGCTTGTCCCTTCAGGGCAGTAAAAACCAGCTGGGCATTTGAGACAGTCCTTCACACCTGGAGGAACAGTTCAGACATGTTGTTCTCAAGACTAATGTACATATAGAATAACTTTACTGTTAGATTCCTTTTAAAGTATCAATTTCGTACCATATCGTGTAGTCCCTGCTCATGTAACACATATTCAGGTTTCCCTTTTTTCTCGTCATCCATTATTTTTTTCTGTACTGAACTCACAGCTCCAGTTTGCCATCGACAGTTGTTTTTTTATGCAAAAAAATTCTCTTTGCCCTCTTGGCATCCATCTGTTGCAATTTCTCATCCATATATTCCGGTACTTCATGGGAACTAAGCAACACTTTTATTTTTATATAATCACTAGGTTTTGCCATGATAGACTACTATAGCGCTATAATAGTTTAAGCTGAGCTGCTAAGGGACTGTGGGACTGTTCCCAAATAACAATTTCACTTATGTATGCAGGAAAAGAATTTAATGTGAATATGGTAAGTATAAAACAGTAATAATACATAGTATAAACTCACTTATTGCTCCTTGATGAGGGGTGAAGGTGCCTCGAGGACACAGCACTTCTTTCAAGCCAGCAGGACAGTATCTCCCCCGAGCACAAGGCAAGCCAGGCCCAAATGAGCCTGTCATGTGCGCACACACACACATATGCATAAGATAGAAAATGGAACAGTGGGCAGTGCATCACATTTCACCTCTAAAATGTATCTTCTACTGTGACATGTTTCTTTTAGTATTCCTGTAATTGTGGCTTCATTGAAGTCAGTTTGTTTGTGCTAAGACTTACCTGCAGGACAGAAGCGTCCTTCTCTACATCTCTTGCAGGCTGCCCTACTTGTCTGACCCAGTTGTTCCCCCGCTGTACCAGCAGGGCAAGGTGACCCATGAGGAGTGGCGGTGCCCTCCTCACAGTAATAGCCTTGTGGGCACAGGAACTGGGAGGTGGGTCGCTGTGAGGTGCCTTCCAGACAATAAAACCCTTGAGAAAAGTATTTATAGGTAACTTCATAAGGAGGTTTTTTTGATGACGACATGATAAACAATTAGCAAGTAAAACGGACCTATCAGGCTTGAGAAACTGTAACTGAGTTGGTAGGTTTAAGGGTATATGTACTGATATGATTGAACATATTATGTTTTTAAGTATAACAATATAGAAGGTTTGCCACTATGAAATTTTCTACCTGCAGGACAGATTGTGCAGTCTGTCAGCCTCTGCAGACCTTCTTTTGGACCATAAGTCCCTGCAGGGCAGGGCACAGCTACACCTCCCACACAATAATGACCTGGGGCGAAGGAAAAACATGTACAAATACATATTAGGCTTCTTCCAGGAGGAATTCAAACTGGAATATATATGGCAGTGTGCAGTGATAGACACTAACCTACTGGACAGACCACACATGCTAACTCTTCCCTTGTATCTTTGTACGTTCCTGGTCGACAGGTGATTGTTTGACTGGACCTTTGGACCGGCTGGCTCCAGCGGGGGGCTGCAGCTCCCCCACACAGCGAAGACGTATCATTACAGCTATGGCAGTAAGTCTGTCCAGATGTGGAAGACCAACCAGGAGGACAGGGGAGCGACTGTGACATCCCACTATCTGGACAGTAACTTCCTATGGCAGGCAGAGGACACATTTGGAATTGTTGTGGGAAATTTCTAAATCACAAATTAACAGATTTATTTGAAGTCTACTCATATTAAGTAATTTCCCCACAGGGATTATTAAAGTATTTCTGATTCTGATTCTGATTCTGATATATTCAACACAATATTGAAGGCAGATTAGATATAATAATTGGTCTTTTATTACTGCACTACCTGCTGGACACTGCAGACATTCGATAGTACACATAGTGGAATAGAAGCCCGGGGAACAGTCATTACACACAGTGTGATCTATGTTGGGCTCCTTGCCAGGCCCACACTATAACAGATGAACAAAGGAGCAAATAAAAGAAAAACATATGACTTACATTAACTCAGATTTTACAGCAACCATTTATAATGACAAACTAAACACATCTTTGGAAAGACTTTGTAATTGAAATAGTCTGCTGTAATAGTTACCTTAATAGGAAATCCAGAGGTGCAGACAGAATCTACTGGACAGGACAGACACTGTAGGACCCCCTCAGGAGAATATTGTCCTGGGGGGCATAAAGAGAGGGTCCCGTTGGCTGAGCCACATGAGAAACCTGCAGGACACAGCCTGCAGTCCACTCTGTCCTCTGTGCTGATCAGACCTGGAAAACAAGGCTGCGGCATACAGACACGATGAAGACGGTACAATGACAATGATGCCACCTGTCATGCAGCATCAAGCACAGTTGGATCGACATTTTTCACAGCATACATTTTGACATGTCAAACACAGGTGTAACTAATCATTAACGCTGCATTGCAGTAATTGCAGAGTGCTTGTTAATGTGATCAGTTCCACCTGTGATTTTCCTACGTTGACATGTCAAAATGTTTGTGATGAAAAAGATCTTTAAATATGATTCATTGCTAGAAAGAATATATATGCAATTTCTTTAGCTTCAATGGCAGAAAAAAAAACCTGCAATGTACAATTATTGGGGTTTTAGCCACAGCTGCCTCGTACCTTGCAGACACTGATACTGCTTTTCCCTGTGTAGAGGTTAAATGTTCCTGCTGGACATCTCTGAGGTGCAGATACATTTCCAGGACAACTATACAGAAGAAATATATTACTTTATTATCTGTATTACAGATAATAAAATATCTCACAAGTAGTGATTAAACATCTTTCTTTTTTTATTTCAAAATCTTTAAAGGAGCAAATATTATTATATTTAAGTTGTCATCTATGGATTTAGTACATAGTAAAAGTATACAGGTCAGTAATTTCAAAGATGGTTGATGACTTACAAATGACCGGAGGGACACTCTAAACAAAGCTGGTGGGAGAAGTATTTTCCCTCTGGACACTGATCAATGTCTGTCTCTTCACTCTCTTCGAGGGGGAGGTCTGCACTCCCTTCAGATGATTCTTACATACATACATTAATGACAGGGTGTAATTAGTCAAAAGCTTGGACTCTCTAGTCATGGTGGGTTTTTTTCTTCTTAAATTATCTGTAACTGTGAAATATATTGTAACAAAATGATACAAATTTAACAGTCATTGCTCTTACCTGAGGTGAGTCCAGATTGTGTCAGCAGCAGAAAAATCCATGTAGCTGAAAACCAGAACAGACGGATTACTTTCTTTGAGCACATTATCTCTGAATCTCTAATCAAGTCCACACTATGGTTTTTGTGTATTTTCATTTAAAGCTGTTTGGTCTGAGCCTACATGGCTGATTGTTTAAAGGCATGAAAGTGAGAGGCCTTCAGTCACTGAAAGTGAAACATGAGCACGAAATGTGATTCCCATGTGATTGCTCTAGCTGATAATGGTGTGCAATGATGTTCTGTAACTGTACCTTCCACTTTCATAATGTATGAGTATGTGCTAAAGCTAACCTAGATAATGTCTCTGTTAGTGGATCACTTCAATAATAAATGGTACCTGTGTAATTCATTTATAGGTTATAAAGAGAATAAAAAATGGGAAGGATATGAAAAATCCAATGGATTTATGGAATCAGTTAAATTAATCCTGAGGTTAACGTGGAGGGCTCTGTCACTTAAGACTCCTTTTGACTTCACAAGGTGAGGAATAAAAAGGATTATAGTGGAAAATGAACACCCTCTGTATGAGCAGAAAGCGAGCTGCAATGGTGCATCTGCAGATTGGTGTAAACCACATTGTCATGTATTGTATCTTTTTTTAAGCCAGTGTAAAACATATGCTTTGCAAAACTAATGCATTGTGGACTTTTTGTTTATTGTTAGAGTGTACTTTATGTATAATCAGGTTTGAGAATATGCTTTAGTCCAATTTTCAACAGAAACTTGTTTTGCAGGAAGTCAGGTGCAATAAATGGAAAGTTATGAATTATTTTTACACAGCTCTGAATCCTGTTGCATACCACTTCCTGTTTCCTTACCCACAGGTTGGGGCTTATGGTTGGGTATTTCAGCATTCTACTGCAGGTGCAAGCATCAACAGACTACAAGAGCACCATATATTTGATTGTATGTTTTAAGGAAGCAGGAATCATAAAAACGAGGAACAATGATGATCTCCGTCCACCTCACTTTGCTGTTTTTTTGGGTGACACAAGGTAAAGTAAATATACTCTTTGTTATTGGACTGCACTTTACCAATTAGGTTTGTTAAATAAATGTACATTTTTCAATAATGCACTCATCTATAAAATTACGCTTGTTGTTTGGTATAATTATAATAATAATTATAATATAATGTTTTTTTTTAGTAGTAGATAAAATGTCCTCTCTTTGCAGATTTTGTGAGCTGTGTTAATATGAAGATACCTGTTGACATCTTGACTGTAGCGTTAGGGGACTCTCTAACATTAAACTGCACCTACAACTGCTCTCTTGGATTTGTTCGTGGCTGTTGGAGTAAAGCATCAGACAACTCTGGCTGCCACGGGATGAAAAGCAGCTTTTGCACCGTGTCTCTTCATCTATCAAACGTGTCCACTGAAGATCTCAAGAAGAACTACACATGCTACACACAACATACAGATGATTTTAAACTCCCGCAAAAAACACAGCGTATTGTTTTACTGCAACTTCAAGGTAGATAAATATTATTATATGATAATCAATGTAAGATATATCTTGTCTCAGGAAATTGTAAACACAAAGCTATACGTAGATTTAATTTCAGTGTTTGTTTTTGTTTTTTCAGGTCAAACAAGTGCCCCAAACTGGACAGTTACCCCAAAGACCGAAACTACTAATGGTGAGGACCTTGTATGTTCATAAATATAAATCAAATATTCCACTATTGTAACTATAAATTATTTTGCACATTACTTTTATTTATGTATACTATGTTCTCTCTATTTCTCAGAAACTCTTCCTGCTAAGCCAAAAGATGGAGGTAAGATGGCACTTCAAAGCAGTGTTGAATATAAAGTTTATTTACATTGATCCTGTATGAATGTATTTTATTTTATATCTATATGTGGAACTAAAAGTCCAAGACAATACTGTTTCCATGTTAACAGGAGAATTTACTGGAATTAAGGTTTTAGCAGCAGTTACCGTTGCTGTGGCCACGGTGCTTGCAGCATTGGCTGTATATCTGTGTCTGAGTCGGGGAAAACAGAGCTGCAATTGTAAAGGTGAGTACAAAATATTACACCATGAACATACACTTTTTACTAAAACTTACAATTTTACAATACCTCTAAATCTGTTAATATTGTCATATTCCAGGGGAGCCAGTTGTGTCCAGGTCATGGTGAGGACTATTTAAGAATGACCATTTCAGCAGATCTGTGTTCAATTACCTTTAAAAAATCTATAATTTAGCTAAATTCTTCGTTCATTTCTTTATCTATTACCATTTCAGCTCACCACTACCTCCTCACGCTGTTCTCTCACCAGTGAAGGGTAAATAGTTTAAATTATCATAAAATGAAGTGCAATGCTATTTTCGCCCAAATGCAACCCTGCCGTTCATACCTGTCATATTCCCCAGGGCTACTGTCAACACAGAGTGACAGAGTGACTTTGAGGATTCCCACACCAGGTAAGATGATTAGCAGTCCCACCACACTTGTTTTCTAAGTGACGCTGCATCAATGTTTGACAGAAGACTGAAAATTACTGATATATTGAATCATTTCTTTAACCCAGATAATGAGAGTGACACTGAGGTTCCATATGCTGACATAATGATCACCGTCCGAGGCGTCAGTACACCAGAGCTCACTCAGGTCGGCTACTTGACTTCTGGAGATCAAAAAGAGGTGAGGGACGAGACTTCAGAGGCAACATGTTTGTCAGCTTATTCTCCTCTTCTCTATGTGCAACTCTTTGCAACTGAAGATCACGTGTGTAAATCTAAAGCTAGTAAATATATGTTATGGTGATCAATATCAACTGGTGTACAAAGGGGGCACAATGAATACCAAGAAGCTTAAATTAATGAGCAGCTATGCAGACAGCTAAGGGTTTATGTGAAGTAAGGAGCTAGTTGTGAGCATCAGTCATTATACATATTACATATTAAATTATGTATTCAGTTAGTATGGAATTGTATAAGTAAAAATACCGTCAGTTGCCATTTATCAGATATTTATGACAACTATCATAGAGTAAATATTAGAAACATCTCTCAGCAATAAAATTATACAGCGCCATAACCACAGCCTCCAAAAGGACGATGAACTTGAATCAATACCTCTATAAAACAGTTATAACCTTCAAAAATATTTATGCTACTGCAGTGATAAACTGGCAACTGAAGGGATATATTGTTTACATTTTTTACCTTGTTTTTACAAGTTAGCTTAGGCCTACTTAATTATTGTCATTGATTTTGCTGTTGGTTTACACATGTGTAGACTTGCAAGGTAAATATGTAAACCTAGAAACAAACAGGGTTTGGAGTAATACAAGTGGTTACTTAGAATACAACACATAACACGACCAGTTTTAATCTTTTAGTGTCTGATCTTGAGTTTTTTCTCTGCGTCTCCTCCAGTGGTGGGGAGACGATTCAAGGTCTCACCTCCAGGCCTCACGTTCAGCTGACAGACTGCACGTCCCCCATCCCAGAGAGGTCAGCCGCAAGATGAGCACCAACTCTGAGTATGCCGTCATCACATATGCCTGACAGAGGTCATTTTTACTTGAAGAGGAGAGGAGAGAGGAACACACTCTGGTTTTTTTTTTTGTGTGTGTGAGTGTTATACAGTGTTGGGCTAGTAACTCAAAAATTTAATATATTACTCATTACTCATGTAATCAATGTAATTACTTTACATAATACTCCCCACCAACAGTAATTAGTTACACTACTAGTTTACTTCTCTGCTACTCCCCCACAAAATTGGTAGTTGTGTCCTTTCTCCCCCAAATTTCCGACTTAATATTTCCAGCTGCTGAATGTTTCCATCTTCCAAACTAGTTTCCACCACGATTACAAAAATAAATCCAATGAAGGGATTGTATTGTTGGATTTCAAATCAATAGAGGGTAACAAGAAAATAAAAATTGTAACTAATTATTTTTTGGAGGAGTAACGGTAATATTATTACTGAAATGTAGCCTATTAGTAATTAGTTACACTAGAAGTTATTGGAAAAAAGTAATATTATTACTGTAATATTATTATTAGTAATGAGTTACTGCCCAACACTGGTGTTATAACATGCTAGTACAAGTTATGTGTCTTTTTATAAAGTGATGCTATTTTATATTTACGTATTATATTGTTTTGTCGTGTGCTCTGTGTTTATAATGAACCCGCATTTATTACAAATAAAGCCATTCATGTTTGAGCCTCGTCAGTGTCCGTAGTTTGAACCGTTGCCTAGAGACAGTTATCAACAAAAACACAGTTGTTGGCTGTAACATTTAAAAAACAAAGGTGGATACGAGTTATGTCAGGTAACATGTAATTAATTGCTCATGTTCTGATATTTTCTTAATATTTATAACATATACTTGAGCTATTTAAGTGGTTTGTGGCGACTACATCATAATAGTTAACTACAAACGTTAAGGTAACGTACTCTGTGTAAAGTTCCCAGTGTTAGCTATAGGTTAGCTTCTCTCAGCTTCTACGTTACACATCAAGAAGAAAGTAAACTACTGAGAAAAACGTCGACTTCTCCTGGTTGAATATCTCTAGCTGTCACTGAACTTACGGCCGCAGTGTATCCTAAAAAAGAAAAAAAAAATGTCAGTGCCCTTTTCCAACACCCACCTACGGGTCCCGCGAGGTTTTGGTGCCATCCTGGAGGGTCTGACCAGAGAGATCCTCCGAGACCAGCCTGAAGACATCCCTACATATGCTGCACATTACTTCGATGCTCTTCTCAAACAAAGAGAAGGTACGTGCAACTTTACAGGCAAAAGTAACGTGACACAATTGTGAAATTGTTTGCTGTCAAATAATTGTATTTATTGCTTGCTCGTAGATAGTGGCACAGACCCTGCAGAGTGGGCTGCTAAACTGCAGGATAGATTCTACAACAACCATGCATTCAAGGCTACTGAGGTATTAAATCTAACCTACAGTATAGGCATCTATTACCATAAATATACCTTTCCTCTATTTATCAATGTGTCTGTGTTTATTTACCATTACACCCTTGTTGTTGCTTTTTCCCCAACAGGCTAGTCCTGAAAGAATAACTGCATCGGAGGCGACCCTTCCCAAGTGAGTTTCAACTTATGTGCTATCAGCAAACCAGGAGGATCAGCAGGAGAGGGAGAGGATGGACACGAGGGAAAGATTAATAACAAGGGACAAGCGAGGAAGAAATGAGAATAAAATATTATATTTTTCACGCTTATTACACAAAGGTATACGTGTTGAGTTTTGTGAGGTATTCTGTAGACATGGTTGTTATTTTCCCTGTTTGGCAGTAATGAAAATGAAATAGAAATATAAAGAATTATAAAGAATAAAAAAACACAATCTTGAGCGGATAATTGCAATTATCATAGCAGCATGACTCAACAGATACATCTGCAATGAGGTTTGGACATATATGCATTAACCCAACCTCAGGGAAGGTTTTAAATGCTAGAAAATAATCAGAGATTATGAGATTTTATTTTAAAGCAAATACAGAAGAATTTTAATAAGCTTTACAATAAGAATAGTCCTATGTCAACCTTTCAGACAGGGACAGATAAGGGAAAAATACGTTGTGGAGGCCTGGAACTAGCACCGAACGTCAGCTCAGTGTTGAAAGCGCTTTCAGGTTTGCAGTGTCAAAGGTGAGAGGAAAGGGCAGACAGGCATTATGACATTATGACATCAAAACAATAGTATTAAAGAAGAATCACTTAAATCACTATTATCACTTAAATTATTGTCATAATCTCTCACCTTTCGTTTTGATGTACTTTTTAGAGAAAAATCATACGAGTCCCAAACTGAAGATGAATCCAGTCATTCAGTAGACGCCTCAAATCTTCCCAACGTCTCTGAAGAGGTTGATTTAACTGAAAGCACAGGAGGAGAAGAAGAAGGAGAAAAAGAAGACAAACATGATATTACAGAAAACCAAGTTATTTCAACAGAAAAGGGATTTTCAGAAGAGGAATCACTCAACCGGTCTGTACAGCCAGATGAACTGAATGCGACAGAGGAGACAGACCCATCAATAACTACATTTGATCCAGCTGACAGGGCAGCTAATGAAAAATATAGCAGCTCTGTTTCAGACCAAGACATACCTCAGTCTGAATTAGAGCCCACTGACTTGTTATCATCAGTCAGAGGGGTTTCGAATGTAGATGTGTGCGCTCAGGAGTTAGAAACAGTAGAAGATGACGGAGGTGATAAACAAGAGACTGCAGGTGTAGATGAAGAGATTGTCAACTCAGAGGGAGAGGAAAAAACTGAAGTTGAACCAGTGGAGGTCTTTCCATATTCTGGGCTAGCTGATGTGGATGTTTGTGCTACAGAACTTATAGGAACAGAGAGAGCAATCGAAGGAGCCACTGCTGAAGATACACACGTCATGGATGAGGAAAGCTTGCAACCCCGACCTGAGGAAACTGTTGTACAGTCATCATTGCCTCAGTCTGAAACCCATGAGGACAATCAACAAGAAGCAGAAGACCAGGCAGAAGAAACAAATGAGCAGGAAGGAACAGAGGCTGAGATTTCTTCTGGGAGAATGCACAGAAGTTTAACTAATATAGAGGGTGGTTTAGAAAGTAATGTTATACAAAATGAGGATTCATTGGTTGAAGTCAACTTTGAAGATGTTCCAGAGGCTCGGCAGATTAAAGAGGTTGGGGAGAATCAGCCAGAGGACGAGGATTCAGTGGAGCAGACTAAGATATTAGAAATGCAACAGCAGGAGGAATCCAAGGAAGTTACAGCATTGGCAACACACCAAAATATATCAGGTTCACAAGACCACAATGAGCCGGAAATGGTCAGAGCTGAAGAGGAAGTTAACCCTGAAGGGGAAGAAATGGAAAGTCAGCATGAAGCATCTGATATAAGGAATGAGAAGGTGGACACAAATGACTCTAATTTAAATGATAGTGAGGATGATGAGCTTGGAGAAGGTGTTAAAACCATCAGCTCATCACATCAGCCCAGCACCGAGGCAGACGAAGAGAACCCGGAGGATGAAACCAATCATGAAAATGAAGATAACAAGAAGATAAGTGAAGGCGAATTTCACCAGAGCAAGTCGAACGACACTGGCTTTAAAGAAGAGGGGACAACAAACTCAGTAGGAGGAGACGAAGGGGACATACGTGAGGTGGAGGATCAAGAAATGAATGATGGTGGTGCTGAGAATCATTTATCACAAGTAACCCAGTCAAATATATCAACTGCTGCAGCGGAGGCAGAGAGTGAAACTTTAGAGGCAAGTGCGCAACATCTACCAGAGGAGAACGAGGAGAGTCAGAGACCACTTGTGGAGTCACAGGCAGAGGATACAGTGGTAGAAAAAGAGGACACATCACAGGAGAGAACATCAGAAGCAGGGGGACTTGTAGAAGAAGAAAAGATTGATTCTGAAATACAAGAGAAGAGTGATGCAATGTGTGAAGAGAGCAGCATCAGTCCCACTCAAAGTGCAGATCAGCCAGCTGCTGACCACCAAGGGGAGGAAAGGCCACTTGAGTCTGAAAAGGACACCACAGAGCCTGAAGGCGACAGTGGTGACAAGGTAAAGTTTGATGCTTCTTCTCAATACAGAATATATCAGTGATTCATCAAATTTCACACACGCCTCAACATTAGAGATCTTTTTAATGAGAAAATAGCCCAGACAGTGTAACATTTAGGACCATGACATGTATTATTTAGAATATAATAGAGACTGTCTCAACTCACCACATCTACTCCACTTTTATCAGCAGGCTCAGGATAGATGTTCAGTTTCAGACAGAGGTGTCTTTAGCTCGGCTACAGTCTGCTCTGGTCCCATTCCTGTCTCAGGTAGCCTATATAAATAAACTTTTCAAGGACAAATCTGATCAACAGTGGCCCTCATTTTTTTCCCCCTGGACTCTCTAGGGGTAGGTGATTGAAAATATCTCCAAAATAGTTCATTTCCGAGATGACGTATGACGGTTGCTCTGATAAACTTTGAATGTCATTGAGAGGGTCATAATCGACTCAACTGAAATGTGCAGAAATGGTAGTTTGACTCTGGAAGTTCACCCTGATCTGTGTCTTTGTTCATATACGAGCATGTTCAAGATGCCGTTTGAGGACTTAGCTCTGCCGCATGCTCATGAAACTGTAATACTGTGGCTTTGTTAGTGCCAGATCCGCTCTCCTCTTGGGAGCCACCACAGCCACCACAGATTGAAACTTGATGCTGTAATCTATCATCGTAAAAGACAGACTGAACAATTCGTCTTGTGAATTAGGCCTTTACCATTTTCACTGCTGTCACAGTTAGCCCCGTCTGATTTGTCTGGACCAACAGGGCTCCAAACGCACAGGGAGGGAGTGTAGGAAGGGGGTACTAAGAATGTTACCATGGTAACCCCTCACCATCCTGCACTCTCTTAGTGTCGTCATGGAATTAATAGGAGATGGTGATGCTGATAGTTGCTATGCACCATCTGTATCAGTAATCTACCTTTAATAGCAGTTTCTAACTGACTGATTAAACAGTAAAACAGCACTTTCTGTATTTGTACATACAGCTCTTTTGTATACTCTTGCTTAGTGGCAGAATTTATTTCAGCTGGAACAAAACTACCACAAACTGTACAATATATAGGCCATCTATTCTAACGGTGACCTAGCTGCAGTAACTCAGATGCCTTGTCTGTTTTTTTCTTTTCATTTTCCATCCTTTAACTCACTGCTTACAAATGCGCATAATAATAATCCTCTACTCCAATCATCTTAGCGAGCACTGTCTTTGATACACTAATGATTGGGCTAATATGAGCAGAGTTATTATATCGTGATTGATTACAGTTAATTTAATTACACAGTGGTTATTCCTACAAATTAACAAATTGAAATGATTAATAAAGCAAGTCAGCGTAGTGAAATCAGGCGCAAGCCTAATGTAACATATTGTTTGAATAGCTGGTTAGTAAACCAGCAGGAGAGCGTTAATGTCAGAGATATAACTCAGATAAATGGACGCTTTCTGTTTCTCTCCTTCTCCGTCTTGTCTCTGAGGCTGGCAGAGGAGTGTGGGCGGCCATACCAGCTGGGATCAGAGGGATGGAGAGGGCTGTTAGCTCACTCTGCCTCTAATAAATTTATAACACCTCCTAGTGTAAAACAGACCAAGATGCTTACAGTGTTTTATTTTCACGCTATTAGTAGAACTTGAAAGTCAGCAATAATTGTTTTATGACCATCTGGCTTTAACATAGTATTTCTATGTTAGTCATCTGTTATTTGTGGGGAGTTTTATTGTTTATTTATTAGTAACACTGCACTTTTTTTCCATTTTTATGATGCCCAGTGCATGTGGTAGTCTCATTCGTGTTTTCCTAATTCATATCCAGACTGTATAGTTCCTTATTTTTACTTGTGTCAAACTTTAAACCACACAGTCTACACGTTCAGCCTATTTCAGTTACTTTTCAGGCTTTGCACGGTGAATGTTGAGGTCTGTTACAGGTCTGTAACAGTAATGTGAACACAGTAGGTCAGCAGCCTTAATGAGACTGAAAAGATGGAACACATGCTGTCATGTTTGTAGGAGGTCTCTCTTTCCCTCCCTCCCTCTTTTTTCCTTCCTCTCTCTCTGACTGTATGTCTCTCTCTCTCACTCTGTGCGTGAGCGGGTGTTACTGAACATACAGTGATTGTTAGTGAGAGCCAGTGAGGCATCTGTATTATACCGGAGACTCATTTAAAGAGAGGGTTTGTTGGGTCCACATAGAAATCCAGGTATATAAGTCATACTAGGTCAGCTCACCTGAAGACTGAAGTCATCTCTCAGTAAGACATGGACTGTCACAATGTAAGTAGAAGCTTCAGATTAACTTTTTTAATTAGTTAATTGTTGTCATTTTTTTGTTATTTTTAATCACTTCTATTTGGGTTATGCAGTTTGTTAGTTACTAATGGTGTACTAGTGTTTGGTTGCCCTCAAACTGCCATGTGTGTGTTTTTGATTTTTGTCCTTTTACTACAGTAAAGTATATTATCTTAACCATTTGAATAATTATGACTCACAAATGGTACATTTTTCACAGAAAACTGACCACATAAAGTCAGGTAGCCCCTAGGATTATATAGTTTAACTAATTCCACACACCTTTCAAGCTAATTTCATCATAAACTGATAATGTTACATGGGATTTGCATCAGAATGTTTCAAATCAATTTGTGTCTATGGACCCTGAGGCAAAAAAAAAACAATAAGACTCCTGAAAAAGGTGTGAAGCAGCAAAATCCAGTGCATCAGTCAGGCATCTCTGCTGCTGCAAAAAAGCTGAATTCTGGCTGCTCAGTGAGCAGTCAGACAGAGAGGCTAATGAATGCTGGCTGAACAGGTGGGTGGTCACACTCCTACACTGGAGGGGTTTCACTGGAGACATGATGCACTGCTTCACCAAGGTAGTGGGATGACAGTGGGCTCATTCTGTGGGCTGCCTTTGTGTGAAATGTCAATCTGTTATCCATAAGCAAAGCACGGGGTGTAGCCGATATGTGTTTGCCACAGAATTTGAATTGGTGTTTACATAACTCGTTGACAGCCTTGGCGCTATTCCACTGACACTTTATGACAAGCCAGAATATCTCTTCCGCCCACCCCATGTTTCCTTTGGGACAGTGGACGCTGTACTTTTTGTCACTGAATTAGTTGCTGGTGTTGACTGCAGCAGCATTTTCGCTGGGTCATTCTTTTCGGCTCAGGTTGGAGAGCAAGATTTTTTCTTTTTTTCTCTTTAAAAGAAATGTTAATCCTAACACTTTTTTACCATACCTCCAGTTTATTTGAAATAATAAAACAATTTTATTATCAAATATATTTTTACACCAATCTTGTTTCTGACCAAAAAAAAACCAATAATGTATTTTGGGTAATGATCAATGATCATGCAATATATATCTGCTAAATGTGCAGTTTTGTGGCTTTTTAAAATGCTTTTCAAAAAACACAGCAGATAATGATAATTCATTATAAATTAGGCTGACTCAGACATGTTTTTACCAGCAGTGTATTATACAGTATATGACAAGAGGAGAATAGAAGAGAAAAATGGAGGCAATGTGGGTTATTGACCTCCTGAGAGCCCCATTGAAGTCATGTAATAAGGGTGAGCCACTCTGAAACAAGCACACATCCCTCGCTGTCCAAAAGAGTTTTGCAGCAGATACAGTTAACAAAATATGATTCTCCAATGTTCCAGAAAAAAAAACATCCTCGTACGATCATCTAATATGCTACCCTTCTGTGATAAACTACTAATTTTTTGGTCCCCTCAGCAGGAGGACTGCAGCCGGCCCCAGGAGGAGGAGGACATCATGGACATCCCACTGGATGACCCCGAGGCCAACAGGGCTGCTGCCAAGATCCAGGCTGGCTTCCGTGGCCACATGACCCGTAAGAAGATGAAGCCGGAGGACAAAGCAGAAGGGGAGGAGGTGAGCAGCACTGGGGATGTGCTCAACGGCAGCCAGGGGGACACAGGTCAGTGGTGTAGGACCATAAGACTAGGTCACATAATGCCGTTAAAGAGGGCATTATGGCTAGTGACTGTAAGGATGGTAGCAGGGGCTCCCATCAGAACCTGTAAGTACAGTAAGTAACTAAAGGTAAGTGATGGAGAGCACAAGCTGCTTATTTGACCATAAAGACAGTCTTATAAGACTTAAAGTTAAAGCAATTCAAGATCCTATATAGTATAAGGAAGCAAATGTTAGGCTTAATACAATAAGTAAGCATACGCTTAGTTGTATGTTAAGAATGTTCTGCATGTTGTTCATTAAGCAAGTTAAAAAGTCTTTGCTTTTAGAGGTGTCCCATTTTAAGATGTTAGAGGAACAATTTTGTTACTGTTACCTTTATCCAGAGACAAACATTAATGCAGGAACACAAACTGATTCACGGTTTTACACACAAGAACAAGAAACCATTTAAAAGCTATACATAATTAAATAAACCTATTAGAGCCCCTTATGGGTTATCCCAAGTGTGATTAATGCAATACATAACTGAGTGGCACATTTAATTACCCCATAGGTTCCTCCAGCAACAGATGATTGAATCTTTCAGTATTTTTTTCTGTTAAAGGGATCATAAATGAATCTGCTTGTAGATGTGCCGTTAAGTCAATATAGAGAAAATATCTTTGCCAGAGTTTATTTTACCTGGAAAATGTCAAATTCCATTCTCACAATGGTAAACATGTTTTCTTATTTTTATTTCATAAAGCCATGGAGGTGTAAATAGTTTGAGAATTCAGTTATTTGTCAGAAAATGTTTTGCTGTTTTGTCCTGAGGGCATTTGAACGCTGGCAAAGGCTGCATTTAGATTACATTTTATCCTTATACAAGCAAAAATCAAACATCTCTTAAAAGGACAATGCTTAAAGAAAAGAAACTCATCATAGTTCAAAATTTAAATTTAAATTAAAACTCAACATATTTGCATCCAATATCCCCACAAACAGATTCCCAGCCCTCAAAATTTAATTTCACCTTTTCCTATAAGACAAAGCAGAATTTTATTTGGGGATGTGGCTGACACGAGGGATCCTCATCAATGATCCTCCCTAACCCAGTTGCTGGCTGCCTTGTATCCTTATGTAGGAGATGTATTTATAGCTCCAGGTGCATTAGGTACAGTATATGCTTCAGAGGGCCAAGCAAAATTAATGGACCTGTCGGGCTGGAACAGAGCATTACAAGCACCTCCCATTGGGGGAGACCCCCTTTTCACAACAGAATTGGGTTTTTGAGCTCATCAGTTATGTCATCCAAGTTCTCGGCATTGCAAAGTACTTAGAAAGAAAGAAAGTTCTGCAAACAGATATTTGCATAATGGAAAACTTCACCTCCTTTGAAAATCTCCTTAAGTAGCAACTCAATATCAAGTTTCCTGCAAATGTGTTTTTATAATAGATCCACCCACAACTAACCTTCGAGTTTGTGACTGTGCATTCGAGCCTTTCACCTTGACGACAAGAGTGTATACAGAAACTGTTCTTTCCAGGCTGCGCAGTCCTTAACTACGCCTTGTCTATTTCTGTTTTTAGAGACAGGAGGATCGGGGGCAGTAGAGAGAGACGACACATCTGTGCCAGAGCAGTGACGCCCCTGTCCTGACCTGGATGAAGAGAAAGAGGGGAAGTGAGGTAGCGAGAGATGGCTGGCATAAGCCGGCTGGGCTGGCTTTCAGGCACACCTTTTTACCCCAGGAGTCATTTTCTTTTTCCACACAAATTAGCAGTAGAAAATGAAGCGACAGTTTTGAGGGTGTGTTATGTGAATTTTTGTGAACTTTAACACTCCTTCTCTGCTTCTCCAGCAGTACGGATGTCTTTGACCCAGAATTTGCAACTCACTGCATGTACTTGTGAAACTTCTGGTAGTGTGCTAGTTTTTAGATGATGATCTGTGAATGTGAAAATGAATGTCCTCTAAATGCTAAACAGGGCTTATTTTGGATGGATCAGTTCATACCATCTGTGTATAAACCTTGTATGCATCAGCGTTAGACTTTGCGTAATTAGTGGCTTAAGTTATTTGTTATTTTGCGTTGTTTTCTTGTGTGCTTGTATCTTTACTATTATTTACCTATTTGACTTGCTTACAAAAATGATTAAAACATCAAAAACATCAAAAGAGAAGTAGCTATGTATGTTCTATTTATTCTAAGTTACTCAATTCAGATTGCAATTGCCTTGATTATCTTTTTGATCACATGATAAGTAAGTTCTCTTTTCACCTTTTCAAGCATTTTCTATAAATCTGATCTTCCAGAACAGTAAGCATGCAGTAATTACACTTTTTTTCCAGATGCATTTGGTACAGCTTTACCTTATGAGACACTGGTTCAATATGCTCTGTTGTTGTGTTGGTGGGTTCGACTTGTTTGACTTGTTAAATCAGGTGTGTGAAATTTCATTGTTAAAGATTGCAGAGCCATCATGCTTTAAAACTGATTAAATAGTACATTGCTGAACTTTGCTGTAGAGACATGGCATTACACTAATAAATCCACCTTAAATATATGGTGAAATGTCTGCTTTAAACTTCATTAATTCAAGTTCAAGTATCTGTTTGTTTCAAACAGTACCTTTTATGTCATCTGTCACATCCATCTCTATTCTTCAACTGAATGGTAAAGGTGAGATGTTTGTATATTACACAACATTACAGCAGCCAAAGCTGCTCATTTTCCCTTTGTCTCTGCAACATAAGCAGGGTTGCTAATTGGAGAGAGCAGTTTCCATGAAGCTTCAACAATGTTTTGTTTCCCGTGTGGCTCTCTTGCACAAGGAATCCTATGAATAATTCATCACATATAACTGTGCATTTCTTATATTTACAAGTTACACAAGACAAATTAATTGACTTTTTACTGATAATAATAGCTAAAATAGGCCATTTAAATGAGTACATTGTACGCAGTTGCAGACCCTGGATTCATTCAGTTATAAGATGTGTTCATCCTACCAACATCATAAACACCTACAGCACTGAGTGATGTGTGTACCTGTCGGATATTTTGCAATACATGGTCTACCTTTATTGCAATAAGGCTGTTTAAATCACAAAAGAACAACACAATTTTTGCCCAGGCAGTCTTGTTTGCTTTATGAGAAACAGGCTAGAGCATCTTCAGTCTCCCAGTGCTCCCACTCAGCCCACCTACACACATCTGAGCCATACAGCACTCTGCACAAACTCAAACTGTACATGCATTCTCACACAGGAAAAACACAACCCATACTTTAGTATGCAGATCCCACTCAAGTCACTCATTCTCACTGCCATGCACACATGTCAACACACACGCACACACGAGTGTCACCAGCTGTAGAGCTGCTTTCAGTGGTTTTGCAAAGCCAGAGTGCAGAGCACTTCCTTCTCACGCTGACATTCCTCCTCCACCGCGCTCTCATAAATATCCTCTATGGGTTTTATATGGACCTATTCTCTTTTCTCCTACTCAGTCCCAGAGCTGCCACGGCCACGTTCTCCTGTCTCTTTAATGACTGTGGGTGAACAATCAATAATCTGCACACCTCCAAACATAGCACAACACCCACTTGGTGCTGTAGATTGAATTCTGAGAGTGAGGGAAAAGGCATTTAAAAAAAAAAAAGCCTGAAAATCATGTTGGTTAGGGTCTTAATCACCACGTGGGTCATGTGAACAAGTTTGTAGCCTTAAACATATCACGGTGGAGCAGAGAATAATAGTTCCGTCCCTGTTACAACTTGTTAAGCTGAACGTGGACTATTTTAGGAGTAGATCATATGAAAGATCTGCTTGGTTGGTTTGTTCTCTTTCTCAGACAGCTTGTCAGTGAGAGAAAAAAATCCTTGTGGTCTCCTGGGTGATAATTAAAGATGAAAAAGCCAGGACAGACAGCAGGGGGCGCAATTATCTGCTTTCCAGTGGTTATGCCACTGGCCCGCCATCTTAGGTTATGCAGTATCTTAAATACTAAGTAGGTTACACAACTTAGCA
>NW_023340257.1:14866507-14877033 GCF_004916995.1 Morone saxatilis | reverse complement strand
TAATGAGAGGATATAAATGAGAGGACATTATTGCCACAGCTGCATAAACAACACCCGATATATCACCATCACTTAGACTGTAAACTAAAGGAATCCAAAAGATGTAACTGGAAATATTTTGTCACATCTGTATGTGTGAGTCACATCAGCAGTACCGTTGAGAACTAAACGTGACAATGGTTTCTGTCACCAAAACTGACTGAGACACACAGGCCCCATCTGTGCTCCCTCTCTCCTTCTCTATTGACTGGAAAGAGTTCCCCTTGATTTAGAGTGTGTTAGAAGATGAGAGGCAGAGGGAGGTGCTGCTTTTACTGAGGGCAGAGGTGGAGGGGAGAGGTTCAGCTTTGATGGCCCACTACACAGGAGTCTGAGCCCTGGGAGATCGGTGGTGAACGGCAGCTGTTCCCACATTCCTGCAGCTGTCTGTCAACCATGCTTCCTCCTCTGCATAAAACCTCCCTTTTTTGTCAAACAAAATGTTCTTAAAAACTCTAACAATAAGCTTTCTGAAAGTGGGAGAGATGACTTATAATCAACTGACTCATCAATGCATACAAGCTAATGCCTTAATCTCGAAAAGACAGTGAAAAATAAATGATGTTGCATATACTTTATACAAGGCATCAGCTCTGATACAATGGAAAGTGACAGTCTAGCTAACAAGAAATTAGAACAGGGAGATAGGTAAAAGATCTAAAGCACTAAAATCCTTAATACAAAATATTGTGTTGGACTGTATACATTTTACAATTTCCTGTCGTTTTCATGACGAGTGCCAGATGTTTTTCCTATTGTTTCACTTACAACATTTAACCCAGTCGCACTGCTTTTTTTTGTTTTTCACATGCATGTTGGATATGTAAATTACAAGAAACAAAAAGAGCAAAAGTGTAGTTAAAAAGCCAAAACTTAAACGTCAATGCATGGCCTGGCAGCTTTGCTTCCTTCTCCTTATGTCTCCATCAGTTGACTGTCTTAATGTAGCTTCTACACCACCTAGAGGACAAAATAGGTACAAACATTTGATTCCTGTTTTTGTTGCTGATATTAGTATGTATCTCTCAGAAATGTTCTGTACCACTGATCATGCACCTGACAGGTGTAGCAGCTCAGAGTAGACCATATGCTTTATGTGTTTGTGTGTGTGGGTCAGCAGCAGGGTTGGTTGCCAAGTGACAAATTGTGAGTTTTTTTGTGAGGCTCCAGTGCAGAAAGGAGTTCGCACAATGTGACAAAAGTGGGCCAAAGAGGGGGGAGGTGAGTTGTTTTTCAAATTCAGACATTTCAGAGCTTTAAGTGGGACCCTCTTAGAGCCGCTGTTTTGGCTGAAGTACAGTAATTCTTCCCAGCAGGAATTCCTGCAAAGTAGCTCAACTCAATATTGAATTCAGCTCTTTAATGGTTTACTTAGAGTGTAAAAAGAGGACAGCGCTTTTTTATTTACAGGAAGCTTTGAAAAATAACAGACAGTTTAAGATAAATAACTGCCCCCAAAAAAAGCAAACACTATTTTCTTTGAGCTCCTTTCTGAAAGGGCAATGTGGAGTGGAAGAGAGGAGCTCATCTACACTATGTTTCTGTCTCACACAAACACACACACACACACACATACACACACACAGTTGGCTGTTGTTGGCTGTGACTGGGGTGCTGTGAGGAGAGTGGGGCTCAGTGTGACCAGGCAGAGGCCAGTGTTGCAGGCAGGCAGGCAGTGGAGAGACTGTTGAGCTGCAGAGACGTGCCCAGGGTGGATAAACCATGCTCACTAAGTGGGAGAAAGACTCTGCCCAGGACACAAGATGAAGGTGGAGAGGAAGACCTCCTCTACAGGCGACAGTTTCACTGACATTCCTCCACTACTGACGCTCTTTGGCCTCCTCCTCCTTCTCTTCACAGGTAAGTCCAAACATTTGTCAGTGTTAGCCATAGAACAGAGGATAAAGAGTCTCTCTGAGGCTGTGCAGTCTTTCAGATGACGACAGAACAAGTGGATTTAGTTAGTGGTTTATTAACGAGCAAGGAGAAACCTGAGTGGAGCTCATTATCAGTAATTATCCTTTCAATTAACATCTTTTTACAGTATTTAATTGGCTTTGCTTTACTTTCTTTGTTTATGTTAATTCTGTCACTTAAAAACAGATCAAAACTCAAATTCTTACTCTTTTTGAAGTTAATCCAGCTTAAGTTAGTTGCAGATGTATTTTTTTTTTTTGCTGTCCTTTTGCTCCACAAGCTGGCGGCACAATGGATTCATTCATGGGTGGCACTCTATATTGGGTCCCCATCACCAGCTCAAAGGAGTCTGGAGTGGCCATTGTAGGTGTGTGAGAAAGGGATGTGTAGGTTAAGTGTGATGATATCAAGTTTTGTTGAGAGCTGATGAATAGAGCAAGGCCTACTTTTTTTGAGTGTGGGAAACTTTGGATGAGTTCATTTGAGGGGTAAAGTGATGTCAAAAGTTTATATACGTGGTGATTCTGGTTTCAAAATGTCTGATTTAATTTTCAAGACCGTACCATGGGCCCAATTTACCCGACCAGGGCAGTTTTGGTGGAATCACTGGATCCTGTGTCTCCAACTTGACCAGTGACAAAGAGTTTCTCTTTCTCTCCCTCTCTAACCCTCTCTCACTCTTTTTCGAGGGAGGAAACAAGTTCCAACAATCATGCCCTTTGTCTTATCGCCTTGGCAACCCCTGTCAGGCGGACCAAATGGTTACCACGGCAATGAGGCGATGCCCTGCTAACTGCCGCACTGCAAAGAATAGTGAACAGTGCAGACTCTCTCTCCTCCCTCTCTTCTAGGTTGATCTTTCCATCACTGAGGCCTAACAGTAGGATGTCCCTCACAGGCATCCGGCCAATATTTAGACCTCTATGTGTCCAGCTACAGCTGAGTTATAGGAACCTCCACTGTGAAGATAATAGCTTTGCTGTGTTTGGTTTCCAGGACAGAGCTCTTCTATAAAGGATGAAATGTGGCTCGCACTGTAATACCTTATCCCTGTGTCCCTGTGGGAGGTGGAGAATAATTAGAGAACACAAATCAAAATTAGTGCATTACTTGTTCACAATGAGGGGTTGTAAGGAATTCCTGGGGGGAGTTTCTGAGAAACAGATTAGTTATGAAAACGTGGGCCCTGAATCAAAGAAAATGTGTGTGCATATCAGTTTGTTTGTGTGTGTAGCACACAGTAAGCTGAGTGATGTTTCGAGACAAAAATGTAAAAAAATATTAGTCAAGTCTGAAGAAAGTTGGAGAAAGCCTTCAAGAATGAAAGGCCCTTTGTAACAGCATTAAAATTAAACCTTGAGCTTCTTAAAATAAAAGGAGTTTGATTTGTATTAAATCCTTTATTCCTTACATGCAAAATGATAAACAAAAATATAATTTATATGAAATCAATTGTTTAAAAAATTATTTTCACCTTATCTGAACTATTCAAAGTCAGTATGATCGAATGTTAAATTGGTTAAAAATTGGATTTTAAATAAAAAGTAATACTTTAACTGGGTCTCATTTAATAGGCCTAACACAAGGTTTTCAGCAGTGGTACGAATCTTACTGGAAAAACAATGTTGGCATAATAGAAAAATATTCGACTTTTTTTGTGCTTTTTTCACTGTTTGACATTTTCCAGTAAACAAATAACAATGAAATAACATGTAATTGTTGTGGATGCATCGACATATAATATGTATTTTAGTGTTTTAAGTAGTTTGACTATTTCAAACTTAAGAAGGGGAGTTCAGACAGATCGTAACAAATGTTTGGGCATGTTGTACAGAATGTGACTATAGAAATAAAATAAATGGAGTACCAAGTAAAAATGAACCGTTATATTGTACTTATACTGTACCTTGTACTTTGTTATAGTATAGGGCCATTTTATCCATGCTCTCCATGTGTGTTCTTGTAGTAAGAGTAGTAATTAGTGTAGCAGTAATTAGTGTGTTTTTGCATAAGTCCTCCATTGTTTCACTCTGTGTGAATAGTTGATTTCGCTGATCTCTGCCCACTAGCAGAGCATCAAAGGCTGCAAAGTGACTGTTCTTTGTTTACTCAGTGTCCCTAAGCAACCTTGTATCCCTCTTTATCTGCTCCTCCTTCAAGACCTCACCACTGTCTCTTTGCCTTTTTCTCCAGGTGAGGTGTCAGGGGTGAATGTGACTAGCCAAACTCAGGTGGTGAGGGGCACAGTGGGCAAAGAGGCCCTCTTGTCGGTCAGCTACTCCAGCAGCAGCTCCGACAAGCCTGTGATCAAGTGGCAGATAAAGAGGGACAAAGAAAAACCCATCACTGTTGTGCAGTCCATAGGAACAGACATCATAGGGAACCTGAGGCCAGAGTACCGCAACCGTATTCTGGTGTGTGAGAATGGGTCTCTGCTGCTTCACAACCTGCAGCTGTCAGACGAAGGGGCGTACGAAGTGGAGATCTCCATCACTGATGACACCTTCACTGGAGAGCGCTACATTGAGCTCACTGTGGATGGTATGCAGAATTACCTGCCTTTTAAAGACCTGGCATCTCTCCTATTTCAAAATATCTGAGCAATCACAGCACAACACTGAAGAGGAGTTATGAGCTAAAAGAAAATCAATACAAGTTGAAAATACACGATCTCGCCCTAGAGAGTGTAATAGTAATACTGGAGTTTAGTTTTTGAGAACACGATACAGTGATTCATATTGTTGGTGGTGTTCTTTTTAAGACTAACTGGGATTACACTTATCAGTTGTTGTTATATAACTAGAGGTCAAACCACCCTCTCATATCCCTCCCATGTCTTTGTCTTGCCATCTTCCTCAGTTCCCGTGTCGAAACCTTACATCCAGATGATGGCCTCGTCTGTCCTGGAGTACAGCGAGCACTTTAACATCCACTGTTCCCACGATAACGGCACAAAGCCCGTCTACGGTTGGCTGAAGGGAGGCAAAGTGCTGATGAATGACTCACGTCTGATGCTTTCACATGACCAAAAGGTGCTGACCATCTCACGCGTTCTGATGTCAGATGATGACATCTACACCTGCACAGTGGAGAACCCCATCAGCAGCATGAAGAGCATACCTGTCAAGCTCACTGTCTACAGTAGGTGGCATGTTACACCGGTAGGATCTCAAGTTATACATGTTTATATTAAGGATGAAGAAGTAACAAAAAAAGTAATAAATGTGGTGGGGTAAAAATACAATATTTATCTCTGAAATGTGGTGAGGTAGAATTATAATGTTGCACAAAATTTGAAATCCTGAAGTTGAGTACAAGTAGATGTGGCCCACTGTGACAATTCCCCTAAACCCCCACGTCCCTTCCCTTCTCTCAAGGGAGAAAAGTAATGCTATAATGATTACAACTCTGCGAAGGAACCTGCTGTCATTCCCACCTGTTCCCTATGGTGCCCCCCCGTCCACCGCCCCTACTACCCAGGGACCGTAAATGCTCAATGTCAGTCCTAATAAGACCCCAAATCACCTATATCCTTTACTATGTATCTTTATTTATGATTCTCCTTGCCTTGTCTTTTTTAATATTTCACCTATTATTATATCTCACGACAAAAACACTAGCCAACTCAACATCCCAGCTCATTATAAACTGCTATACTCATCGTAATGTCTTAAATGTCTTAATTTCTATGCATGTTGTTCTATGCATGTTCTATGTATCTAACCCATCTATTGTCCTGTCTTCTTGTAATGTAATATTGTACCAATTGCCCTATGTTTTGTCTTTAAAAAAAAAAAAGCTACAAGTATGTCAAAATTGTACTGTAAGTATATGAAATGTAGTTACATTCCAGCACTGGTTTCTACATCTAATAAATACCAACCAACATGAAAATGTATAAATATCCTGAGAATCTAATTATGAAAACTGTACCAGCTCATTGTTCACCAACCATCCATTTTCAGTGGCTAGCAGGAGCAATTATCATCTCATGCTGACCCATACACAAGCATGCCTGCCTCTCTAACAATGTTGTTTACAACAAGTGCAAATCCAGGCTGAGTGCAGCAGAGTTGGCTCAGAGCGGCTGTTACTGGGCGCCAGTATAGAGCCACATGTCAGCCTGAGAGAGAGGGAGAGGCTGTCTAATCCAATGAATGGACAGTTATTTATGAGGAGGGAACAGAAAAAGTAGGCAGGTGGGGAGGACGCTTTGCCTCAGTGGACCTCAGTAATCCTGACTTCATTATTTGCTGTACTGTGATGTGCTGCATGAAGAGACAGCTACAGGCTCTCAAACTGCTCTCTATTCCCTCTGCATGCATAGCAGCGCGGCACAAAGTCTCAAAGTGACTACCCTAATGTGTTACTTCACTGCACCTTATTCATGCCAGCACACTCAAAAGACTTGGCAAGCAATGTAAAAAAAAAAAAATCAAATGTTCTGCATGCTCCGTATCCTGACTTTGTTTCATTAAAAGCATACAGGATGTTCCCAATTAACTTTTTTTTTCTTGAAGACACAACTTCATCTAATCCTGTGAACTTTACTTTTCCATGTAATATATTTGTAAAGCAGGTCAAGCTTTGAAGTTAAATGTGAAGCAAAGGTACAAGTCAGTGGTTCATTGAGAGGGAAATTGCATTACCCTGCTGTTACTGACACAATCCTATCCATCTTTCTTTCTTTCTTGCTTTCTTTCGGTGGGTGGGTGGTGTGGTCTACTCTCTTTATCACTTTGTTTAGAGTATACATCATCTGTCACGGTGGCGATATCCTCCGTAATCACCCGGGTGACAGTGTGGTGCCTGTGGAAACATCCAAGGTGAGCGCTTACTCTTATTGGTGTGCATTTGGTTCTTTTTCTCTCTCTCTTCTCATCTTCTCATCTCTTCTTCTCTCCTTCTCTTCTTCCCCTCTCGTTCTCTCTCTCTCTCTTCTTTCCTTCTCTCTCTTTCTCTCTCCTTGGCTTTGATATTGCACTTGAGGATGTGACTAGAATCTTATGTAGCTCAACAGTGTCACCATACATGAACATGAACATTTGGTGAAAAATGAATCGACAGTGACCTGTAGCTTGTATGAATTACCATTTAGCAGCAAGGTTGGGATGTGTTTTAAGCTGTTTTTTCTTTCCTGCTGTAGAAAGAAGCATCGACCTGTCCCCCAAAGAGTTCCCATCTATATAGAGCAGAGTGAAAATGGCCATGATGGTGAGAAACATGTAACAGTGGTTACAGCTGATCATATTTGAATGAGTACAGCACCTTATTAACCTTTAAAACATGTCACACAACACTCAAGAATAATTTTACTCATTGTAAAGTTAACTTGTCAGCATGCCAAACAATAAAATAAATATTTTTTCACAGTTGATGTTGTTCCCAAACCAACTACACTTGGTCGAAGGAGTCCTATGCCGCTTTATGTTCTCAATGAAGATGTAAGTCACTCTTTTATATTAGGTATTAGCAACTGATGCTGATGAGAAAGTCATTAGTTTTAATTAAAATTGTTTTGCAAATATTTAAAGGTCCAGTATGTAACATTAAGGAGGATCTATTAGCAGAAATGGAATATGATATTAATAGTTATGTTTTCATTAGTGTATAAGAGATGGGGATCCCCAAAATCATTAGGATTCATCCTCTGGAACTACAAAATTTAATAGCAATCCATCAATTAGTTGTTGAGATATTTCAGTCTGGACCAAAGTGGTGGTCAGACCTACAGACCAGCACTGCCATCTGTAGAGACATGCTGCTATCAAGGCCAAAAACATACCCTAGTTCATGCTTTTACAAATTAAACACCACTGCTGATGATCTTAACAGGTGTTTCTCCATCTTGTTTCAGGAGACTGAGCGTTTGGAAGAATGTTCTGGCAATGCTCTCAGCCAATCAGAAATGAGTATCCCTGCTACCTACGCTCCAGTCCTTCCCCCCTCGTCCAACAGAACTGACCGGCCCATCTGGTCTGCCCCACGCAGATACCCCCGCAGCCCTTCTCCACTGGCACAGCCTCTCCCACAAACGCTTCCAGGGCCTCCTCTGCGCCCTATCCGCTCACCTGCTCACTCCCCTGGTTCATCCCCACGCAGTTTCAGCCCGATAAGAAAGGTCCGTCCTCCAGTAGGTATCCCAGCCAGCCACCTGCCTGTAGAGGCAGAGTGTTCAGATCCTTGTGATCAGACTCACTGTCCATCACAGCAGTGACAGCTGCTTGGATGTATGTTTTCATTCTGAGATATGTAAAGTACATGTATAGTTTGCTGGTGTAATGTTGCGTCACGCAACAACGATAATGGATCTGATGCAGTAGGATAAGAGATGAGTTCACTTTCAGCTAACTCTTTGTCTTTATATTCCATTATTTATCATCTATTTCTCTATGGCTATGCACATTATGTCTGTAGTCTTTCGATGATATCCTCTCATATAAAAAAAAATATTCTGTCCATCAGCGTATTGTATCTGATGCTGAGACAGTAAAGAATTTCCAACTCTGGTATATATTTTGCTTTTTGATGAAGTCTGAATTTTACTGGAAACTTTTGATAAGAACCTGTACATATGTAAGTTAATAGTTTTTGGGGTCAGGATTTTCTTTTGATTAATTTAACCACAAATTGTATTCTTATTCAACATTAGGTAATAATGTAAGGCAATAAAACATTTTAAATAGTTTGTAATTTGTCATCAATTTTGTAACATTTTTACACCACAACCCAGCAAAAAACATTCATTTTCACTCTTTTTGATTTGTATCGTATTGTAACAAAGTAATACCACAAAGTAGAAATGCTTTACCTTCTTTTTACCATCTTTGAAAGTGAGCTAAAGGGGATCTACCAGTCTTGAGTATGAGCGTAATTCCTTTCTAGTCCATTAGGTGTCGCCCACACATTTCTTTAAATACTGTGTTTCAATGCACACTTGTCAGGAGAGTTCCAAAGAGATAGATATACTATAGATATACTTATTTTTCCTGTACCACTTTTTATCATCTTTTTTAATCCATAAAGGGCATAAGATGACATATATTACATATTGTGCAATGTCATGTTCAATGCTGTATCTTTGTTTGATCCCTTTGCTGTACCTAAGGATGGCACCCATGAGCAGAGCTGATTGGCTTATGACAAAGTGCATCTTGATCTTGAAAAGGTCAGTGAGGATAAAGCTCAAAATATAGAAAATGTGAGCTCATTAAGTTCAAGAGGAGGCTTGTCAATGATGTGTGGTCAAACAGTTCATTTTACAGCCAGTGACTACGTGCCTACTTTAAAGTCATGTAGCCTCCAGTTGATTTTCCATGAATATATTCTTCTTGATTGAAGACAAACTGTTCCTGGAAATGAGTAAATGGCTTTACAGTACATGGCAACCTTTTCTTCGTATATGAGTAAAAATGACTTAATATGGGGTTTATTTTATCCACTGCACAAAAAAACACTAGCATGGAATAAAAAAGACCAAAAAGATTAAAGATTAAAGGATGTTCTGAGCTGTAATACTTTGTACTACAGAGTGTACACACAAACACACACAGACACACACACAAAGTGGCCTGGTCCATCACTATTATCAGGATAATATGTTCCCTTCAGAGGTCCAGCTGGACATCTTTTGTCATGAAAATCTGGATGATTTTATTTTTTTCTTTTATCCTGAAATGTATCTTCCGTTACTGAAGGTGTGATGAGTCTTGTGATTACATAGGCAAATCAGATCCGCCCGTTTTGATCTGGGCTTTGCAAGCTTTGTTCTATTTGAAACACAATTTATGCCTTGGCACAGGCTCATGAATACACATACAGCATCATGAGCACACACAAGCACAGAAGAGGAAGCACACAAACATGTGCATAATCACTAGTGGCTAACAGTAAGTGGAAAATTAAATGTCCTCAGACAATAAAAGTGGGCCATTCTTTTTAAGCTAGGAAATTGGTTTTAATCTATGTTGATCTCACATTTTTATTAGTCATACAGTCTGTCCGCTCGTGTTCCACCTCTCTTGAATTGGAAGCCAAGGCAGTAATTAGACTCTGGGGAGCACAATCACATCTGTGTGCGTATAATACATGTGTATGTGTGTGAGCAGTAGGTGTCTTATGAGTTGAATAGAGATGATGCACACCGTCCCTAATTAATTACCTCCTCCTCCTGCCTGGTCGAGCTTTCTTCTCGAGTTCTTGTCACACTTGTTGATGTGAAATTCCCAGTAGAGGAGGGTGACATTAGTGTAGGAAAGCTCTTATCTAGCCTTTTGTGTCTAGGTCAGGAACTGCAATAGTTCAACAGGTTTCTGAGTAGGTTTCCTACCAGATGTATTTTCTGATCCACAGTATGTCCAATTACTGTTACATTGTGCCTGACATTCTTATAACTTAAAACATTTAATATTTCTCAAGGATGTCTATCGGTGACGTCTAATGTCTGATAAACAGTAGTCATAACACATCTGATGCCCAACTCTCCCTGACAAAGTCTTGGTCTTGTGCTTAGCTCATGGCACAATGAATAACACCTCTCCTAACTAGGGTGAGACAACCAGAGTGTGAAT